>NC_142010.1:211902753-212214003 GCF_049901735.1 Notechis scutatus
TTTTTTTTTTGTTTTTTTTTTGTTAGCACAAGATAACCAAAAAGTAAGAGGATCTGGGAGCATTTTTTCTGATTAACAAAGGCATCAGTTTTTATGAGGTACAGTTCACTAATAGGCCTATATGTATCATTTACTGAAAGAGGCTATGCTGCTTAGTACAACAACTCATACAATGAGTTTGTTCAAGCCTAGCAGATAAGGACAAAACCTCAAACAGTTGTTGGCATCATTTGGTGATCCTACCTTCATTACAGAGAGCTCCAGTAAAACCAGGTAAACAGTCACATAGCCCTGTTACATGATGGCATGGGCCACTGCTGTGAACACATTGGGGGCATGCCTGGTTACATCGATGACCATAAAATCCAGGAGAACAAACTGAAAGAAGAAAGATGCTATCATATTCATCGTCCACACATACTTATCGAATCTAAAAGAATTGAGCTGGATTCATTTGGAGAGATTTGGAAACACTGGAGAAGTTCTAATGTATACAGATTTGTTTCATACAGTTTCAAGTATTAAATCTTCTTCAAATCAAGCTGATCTCCTCATCCAGTTGAGTCACCACTGACTTTATGGACAAATGTTTTGTTTCCTTGGCAACATTATGAAAATAATATATTATTCCTTCTTTCAGGATTTGTTTTCAACTTCCAGCGATTTTCCTTCAAGATAGTAACTATTTGAGATTCAAAGACAGCTTGACACACTATGAATTTTACCTAAAATTGCTGTTATTTTTATTATAGTGACACTGTATATCAAACCATTATGCTCATAATTAAATGTTTCCTTGTCATAATTGTCATTACAATTGGGTAGTTTAAATATTTTTCTCGGTACAAGAGCAAGTGCAGACAGCTGCACACTGCTGTTTGCTTTCGTCCAATTCATGATTTAAAGAAAAAAAAATCCTATTCACTCTTATGCCAATACACCAGTCCTTTCTTCAAAAAGATATGTGTCCCCATTTGGATTGACTGAGGAAGAAATAAATTGTTGCGTAGAATTTATTTCTTTATAACTCTAATATTCTGGCATTCCTTTAAAGGACCAATCAATATATTAACAAATGTTTCAAGTTATTAAACAGCAATTAACATTTACAAGGCTAACTTTTGCTTTTACATTTTTAGAATTGTCTAGAAGCTACCAAATAAAACACATTTTTCCATCAGCTTTCATGTGGGTATTGTACCATTCTGAATAATTTATTTAATTGAACAGAAGGCAATTAATGCACTTCATCCAGGTGTGTGTGTGTGTGTGTGTGTGTGTGTGTGTGTGTAAATACGTAACTATAGTCCTTTTTAACATTGGATTATTTACATGATATATTTCCATATGAAAAAGTAGTTAAATTACTATCTCAGCATATAATTTTGTAGAAATGTTTTTCTATCAGAAAATAATTTGCTTACATGTTAGTATTATAACCTTAATAAACTGGGAACAGGAAACTTACTTCTTTGACAAGTATCACCCCTGTATCCAGGTGCACACTCACAGATTCCTTCATCTGGAGAACATGATGCTCCATTTTTACAGTAACAGGACAATGAACAGTTTGGACCCCAAAGTCCTTCAGCACATACACTGTCACAATGTATACCTGCAAACAATAAATATGTACAGTTATCAATAATAATACTAGAAGATCAACAAAACTACCAGAAATAAAATAGTGAATGAAGCATAATATAAATCTGGAGTTTCAGCATGATTTCCATAGCTTCTACACACCTACTTACATATCAAGTGATTGCTAGACCCATGATGGCGAACCTATGGCAAGTGTGCCGGAAGTGACATGCATATCTCTGGGAACACCAGCCGTCACCTGTTGCTCTTCCGGGTTCTGGCACGCGCATGTGTGCCAGCTAGCTGGTCTTCGCATATGCAGGAATGCTGGAAACTGGAAGAGCAGCTCCCCGGTGCGCATGCACGTGCTGGCCAGCTGGTCTTTGTGCGTGCATACATGCATGTTAGAAACCAGAAGATCAGGTGGGTGGCATGCATATGTGCATGGGAAGCTGAGAGCTTCCAGTTTCCAGCACTCCTGCACAGTGCACCAGGTAGCTGCTCTTCTGGTTTCCGGTGTGCGCATGCACGCTCCCATTTCAGCACTCATTGCCAAAAAGGTTTGCCACCACTATGCTAGACTCTATGCCCTATATGACTATTTCTTTCTATCTAAGGGGAAGCTAGCAAATTGCAAAGCAAAGTATAACTCAAGTACATATTACCAAGAAGACGTCTGCTCATCTGACCCAAAAGGAGCACTGATGCAGAGATTATTTACATATATCTGAGTATTTGCTATATTTGAAGCCACAAGAAGTAATTTTTGGGTCCCTGTGATTAAACAAAGCTTCTTATTAAAACAGGGAATGAATGAGCTCAAAGTAGGGAAAAATCGGGAGAATTGCGATAAGAAATAAGAAACCAAAATTATTGGGTGACCAAAATAGATAGTGATGTGCTATTCAGTTGATGCCAATGATGGAATCAATTGGGTTTCAGACCCAGACAACTTACTTTCAAAAATAAGTGAAATTGCTTGTATATGCAATTTATGAATATGTTGCCTTAAAGCAGGGGTGTCAAACTCAAGGCTTGCAGGCTGGATCCGGCCCACGGGGTGCTTAAATCCGGCCCACAGGGCTGGCCTGGAACTATCAAAGGACCAACCTACGGTGCACTTGGCAGCTAAAACAGGCTACGTGCGGCCCCCTCACCTCATTTTCACCCTCCATGGCCTCCTGCAGCACTCTGCTGTCTGAAAAACAGGCCAAAAAATGTGCTGAAAATGAACCAAAAATGGAGCAATAATGGGTCCTAAAACAGCTGGCACAGTGCTGCAGGAGGCCATGGAGGGTGAAAACAAGGTACAGGGGGGCCACGCATGGACCCCTTCACACCCCATTTTGGCTGGCAGAGTGCTGCAGGAAGCATCCATCCTGCCTCCCCCTGCAGGCCTGCACAGAACTACAATGCTGATTTGGCTCTCAAAGAAATCCAGTTTGACACCCCTGCCTTAAAGCATTATATAATTGCAATATATTGTGAATATATTATCTTTTCAATAGCTTAAATATCCCAGTTTAATCTAATAGAAGGGCAAATATGAAATAATTTTAAATGTTGTTTGTTTATTTAAAAATATATACACCGGGGACACATAATATCTAAACAAATAAAAGTTCACTTGATTATGCAAAACAAGTCAATGGAACTATAGTTTCTCTTTCTTTTACAGTTAATAAGTTGATAACATCATTTGATGTGTTTGGGAAAACTAAACTTTTTTTCTTTTTTAAAAAATCATATATTGTATATTATGTCTGGAGTTATCTTGCTATCTTGCTAATTTACATCTGTACTTGAAAGGTATTTTAAAAAATTATTTTTTATTTTATTCTCTTTCCTTTCGTTTTTTATTAGTAGAGTAAAATTAAGGAAAAACATTCTCCTTATAGTAATCCATATATTAATTCTTATGGGGGTTGGGAACAGAATCCTGTTTGGAAAATATCTTTCTTGGTAAGAATAAAGGGGAATGTAGGTTAAACCGATTATGTCCTAGGTCTTTTTATCAGATTTGCTAGAGAAATAATGACAGAAATAACTGTAGTGGAAAATGCATCACATTGAAATTTGACAAGAACTCAGAAACTAATTTTATACAGGATACTGAACAAGTATAAAGGGGCTATTTTTCCTGATTGAATGAAAATTTGAATGGACTTTGAATTGACTGTCAAGACATGAAAGAAGTTGTACCATCAACCTCTTGCAAGCTGATTCTTGTCTAGATAGCTCAGTTTTCAGAATCAAGTCACAACTTATTTTTCAATAGCTTAGAACAGACACTTTTTACTGGAATTTTAAATTCAGCCACCTATATTTGCAAACAAATTAAATTCCTTGTTGTATCTATGCTGGGTATCATTAGATCCACTGAAAGCTCTGCAAACATCACACCTTAAATTTTGACTATGCTGGTACATTTTAAAAATATTAAACTTGAATGTAGAAATTAATGTACATGAGTTTGAAATAAGCATTTTAAGAGAATATTTTGCTACTGAGACCAAATAAGGACAAAAAAAGATTTATTTTAGAAATTTTTTTCTTGCTTTTTATTTTTTCATTCAATATATTTCATCCAATATAAATATTCTCTTTTACCCATCTCCTTCCAAAAATGACTATTAAACTTAACAAAATTTATTTTTGAGTAGACAGATAGGACTTTGTTAAATAATTTAACAGAAATTAAATTTATTATTTAAATAAATTAAATAATTTATTTTTGTTTAATACATAATATGAATATATCATAAATATATTATTTGCTAGTTTAATAATCTGTGGAAATAGAGAATATAAATTGAAATAGTATTTATGATTACAACTTGTTTGTAATCCCAAATTATTGTTTAGCAAAATAAATATCATCTACAGATAGCTTCAAATGTTTATGTTCTTCTTTTCTCCTTCTGTGCCCAACAGCAAAAAGGAGATTGGGAACATCTATTTTTATTTTGCCTGAAATCTAAACTGTGTTAACATTAACACTGAATTGTTATAAACAAATCAGTTTGTTTTTAATTTGATTTCTTTTCAATAAAAATCTCATGTGTCTAGAAATCACAAGATTGCATAAATGGATATAAAAACCTATCTAATCATCCTTATAGTTCAAATAGAGAAGATGTTCAGTGCAATCTTACATGTTAAGCTGTTCTTAGTATAATATGACTATATATCTGACTGGTATTGAAAATGTATTATTTTTGTCCACATGCAGAGCCATTATTTCCCTGATTAATTGTGTTCTTACATATGTTTTTATTAATTCATGTATTTAACTAAACACTATTAATTCATGTATTTAACTAAACACTACTAAAAGAATTAGGAACACAAACAGGAAAAGGAACATATTTGTACACATTCTTGTTTTGAAGGCCACATGTCAGCAAGCAACTCTGCCTTAATATTTAGATATTTCAGCCCCTAGATGACTGCATGAGTACTTGGCATAGGAAACTTTTACATTAAAAATTACACAGATGCTTTTTTGGTGTAATATTAAATGAATATTTAAAATGCATTTTCCAAAACAAAAGAATTATTAGCAAATAAGTCCATTAATTTCATTCTCGATGAACAGATCAGTCAGGAAATGTTTTGCCAGGAGAATGGACAAAGGCCTCTTTAATGGCCTTTGCAAGTTGCTAGGCAATAGCAAAATGGTCGTGATAAACTTCAGCTAAGGAACTCTGAAGAAATCCTCAAACTCGGAGAACTATGCCAAAAGCTTTACTTCTAAATTAGCATTCCTGTAGCACATACAATGGTGTGAATGAAGGGAATGATTACTTGGATAATATTATCTATTCTGCTATAAAATTTGTAGTCTACATATAGTCTGTATAGAAAAAACTTTTTCATATATTTCATATATTTTAACAATAATAGTACTATGGAACGCTGTGGTAACATTGACACGTGGAAAACCTAATTTCTATACTGTGTAGTTGGGATCTAGTAAATGATCCATGGTGGCAGCTGCTGGAGTGCATATTAAATGATATTTTATATATTTGCTCATGTTTCAAAGATACAAACAAGTCAAAGGAAGGCCCTCTTCACAAGCAATAAATACTGGGATTGTGCAATACTTTGGATTCAAAGCCAAAAATATGCTTTGCGGTGTGCAGGATTGCAAATGTGGCATCTGTGTACATTTCCTTGGACCAAACATATTCTACACTAAAACAATAGACAAATATCTGTTTTTCTAAAGCAAACTGTAGAAATAATTGCTCTGTCAAAAGCAATACCGTGTTTCTCACAAAATAAGGCTGGGCCTTATTTTTTTTTACCCCCCCCCCCAAAAAAAACGGCTAGGCTGTCTTTTTGGGGGTGACTTAATTTCCTCCCCCACCTAGAGCGGCCCATAATTACCTTTCCGTGAGGCCGCTTCTATCGGCCAACGAAAGCTCCCCGAAGGCAGAGTCCCCAGCTGCTTTGGGGCTTGGCATGGCTGCTCGTGTCCCCTCGCCATTAGGCAGTCTCTTTTGGGCGATGGAAGCTCCCCAAGTGCAGTCACCAGCCACTTCAATCAGCTGGTAGAAGCAGCCTCGGGCGAGCGCACACACACACTCCCCTCGCTGCGAGGCTGCTTCTATCAGCTGACGAAAGCTCCCCGAAGGCAGAGTCCCCAGCTGCTTCAGGGCGTGGCATGGCTCCCCGTGTCCTCTCACCATTAGGCAGTGTCTTTCGGGTGATGAAAGCTCCCCAAGTGCAGTCACCAGCCACTTCGATCGGCCGGGAGCTTTCATTGGCCACGCCACGCCCTGAAGTGGCTGGGGACTTTGCCTTCAGGGAGCTTTCGTCAGCCGATAGAAGCGGCCTCGTGGTGAGGGGAGTGTGTGTGTGTGCTCGCCCCGAGGCCGCTTCTACTGGCTGATCGATGTGGCTGGTGACTGCACTTGGGGAGCTTCCATCGCCCAAAAGAGACTGCCTAAAGGCGAGGGGACACAGGCAACCACGCGACGCCCTGAAGCGGCTGGGGACTCTGCCTTCGGGGAGCTTTCATCGGCCGATAGAAGTGGCCTCGCAGCGAGGGGAGTGTGTGTGTGTGCTCGCCCCAAGGCTGCTTGTACTGGCCGATCGAAGTGGCTGGTGACTGCACTTGGGGAGCTTCCATTGCCTGAAAGAGACTGCCTAAAGGCGAGGGGACACGGGCAGCCACGCCACGCCCTGAAACGGCTGGGGACTCTGTCTTCGGGGAGCTTCTATCGGCTATCGGGGTATTCTAGCCTAGGCTACTTGCAGGGCACTCCTAAAGGCAAGTTTTCTCCCCCCCCACCCTTCCCCCCATTTCTCTTCACCTCGTGTAGTTCGAACTATGTGAGAAATGGCAGGGAAACGCATGGTTTAAATAGGCCTAAATTTTGGGGGTGGGGCTTAATTTCACCTCATGCCTAGAAATCATGCTGGGCCTTCCTATTGGTGGAGACCATATTATTGGAGTAATTTTAAAATTAGAAAAAAGTTAATTTATATTGAGTTTGACATATTGACCCATCCCTACCCAGGATTTTTGATCCCAGCAAAGAAAAATAAACCCTAAAGATTAGGATTGGAGCTGTTACATCGAAATATTGAAACTTCCATCATGTCCTATTTATCTATACTATATTATAATTAGATTTTGATTGAATTTATGGCAAAATCGACCCTACTCTTATCAGGGATTTCCACATCTAGCATGGTATGACTAAGACTGAAAACCTAGCCATCAGTTTAACTATATCACTAAAAGGATTATGTAAATATCTTGATTGAACAAAGCTATGGTTGATGATAGAAGCCAATATCTACAAACCATTCTTAATAGAATATTAATAGAATACTAAGAACTGTGATAATAGAATATTGAATGGAATATAAGAGGAATAAATAATAAAGATCATGAATTCATTAATGAAATGAAATTAAAAAATTGGGGAATGGATGAAGAAGGCTAAATAGACAGTTTAAAATAGACAGTCTACAGTAGAATAGAATAGAATAGAATAGAATAGAATAGAATAGAATAGAATAGAATAGAATTCTTTATTGGCCAAGTGTGATTGGATACACAAGGAATTTGTCTTGGTGCATATGCTCTCAGTGTACATAAAAGAAAAGATATATTGGTCAAGAGTCAAGAATGAATGGGATTGAAACAAAACACAATGGAATAGGTTGGGATTAAACTGAAGAAACCAAAGGTTGGGAGGGAATATTTCAGATATTTATAAGGAAATAGTAATAACATTTTGAATAACAGAATTTAAAAAATATTATAAATGTTAGTGTGCAAGAAAAGAAAGTCATCCATGTTTGAACAAGGATAAGCTTGTAGGTAGTAAAACTTAACATGTTAATGAAGATTGCATCTGACAATTGTAAGAATGCTTTCATTGTTCTGTTTACCAAAATATAGCTGGCAAGAATGAATTAAGAGTCTACTGAGGAATTAATTTTAAATTTGTTAATTTAAGTGTCTGGTAAAAATTGGTCTGGTTCAATACCTCTAATCATAAAGGAACAAAAATTGACAATAAATCAATTGTAATACAGCATAAGTTTTAAATGCCTCTTGATATTTTTTTAAATCTTAGAGTTGCATTCCAAATTTAAAGACGCTTGTAATCCAAAGGATTGATCAAAATTTCTCATTATCCTGAGAAAATGGAATCAAGGTCAGTTTGCTTAGTTATGCACACTGAATAAAATCTAAATATATCTGTCATGGACAACAAGTATTACAAATCCTTTTTGGCCTACTATTGAATTAACAGATTGTATTGTAATAAAATGTAAAATATCCTACTAATACATCTTTATACATTTTTATGCTCTGCTATCTTTCATTGTGAACAGTTGGTTTTAGTGGTGTTTTTATTTTATTTCTTAAGTACAGTATATGTTCTAAGTAAATAAATATATTTCAGCCTACTTGGACTGAAATATTGAAAAAAAGAAATATGTCAGTAACATCTAGATACATAACATGATACAAACAAGATAGCTTTGCTGGTATTGCGTGTTTCAAAAACACTTTTGCCCAAAGACAAATAGCGCTATAGTCAAACACAACAGTTATTCTGGCATGTGTGAAGGTGAACTATGAAAGATGAAGATGGGCTTTAAAATAACTATATCCCAGATTTGTCATTTGTGAGACATTTAGAACACAGTAAGAAGATTTTTTTTTATAAAATTAGAAAAGAGAAAGCAAAAAAAAAAATCTATTCATGTGAACAAAATAATGAAATGTCACATTCACATTAATTAAAAGACCCATTAAATGGAAAGCATATTTTCAGAAACAGCTCTATAGGTTACTGCCAGATTACAGAACAGTTGCCAAGATTAACTTTGTAGATATAATACTGATATTTTTTTTGCTAGCATCAGAGTTGTAGTTGTGATAAAGTTCAGTGTGAATTTAGGTTTTGAAAGCTAGGAGTTGAAAGCAACTTGATGGCACAGAATCAATGGGATTCTGTCATGATAGGTTAAAGGCCTACAATTACTTAGATAATATTATTCCATTTCAGAGAATTACTCTGTCTCCAGATGTTCATTTTCTGAGAAAGGTTTATGTAATTAATATAAATTACACCACATATATTTGGACTTGTGATTAAAATAGAATCTATTCTAAAACTTTCATATATTGATCAAAATACTATGTATTAATTTACCCAAGGGTGCTAAGAAGAATCAAAATTTGGATGGCACTCTTGTATTGTTACAATTTCAAATTTACCTGACCATCCTGGAAGGCAACGACAATAACCTGTTACTGGATGACATCCATCTGCATGACTGCAGTCACAGCGCTCTGAACAATCCAGGCCATACATGCCATCCTGCCAGGAAGAAAATGAAATGAAGTTAAACTTATTTTAGTGCAGTCAACATGGAAGCCTTACATTATTGACATAATAAGAGAGTTGATTTGTGAATGAAACATATTTCTTCCTTTCCTTCCTTCATTCCCAAGCTCACGAATGAGGTATTCTACATTGTTTATACTTCAAGATGAGTATAGGAAGACGTGTAAAAATTACTTCAAACTGGAACATCAAAGAACAAATTTAAAGTGTCAATATGATGATAGACTAAGGATGAATCAAAGGCCATGTCCTGAAGATTTATCCCCTAAAAGGATAACATCCTTGTGCCATAGTTAATGGGTTATATCAGAAGTCCCCAAATTTGGCAACTTTAAGACTTCTGACTTCAACTTCCAGAATTCTGGGAGTTGAAGTCCACAAGTCTTAAAGTTGCCACGTTTGGAGACCTCTGGGTTATATGGTGAACTGCTAGTTTACATGCTGCAATACCTCTGATAATATGGACATGTTTTATTTAAAAACACAGCTTATAATATTGTAATATTCAACACATTTATCAAGGCATTATATTATAATGCCAAATCAAGCTTTCAGTGGAGTCAGCTTTATTACCTGGCAGGGGTATTCACATTTTTCTCCTCTCCAACCTGGAGCACAGGTGCAGGTTCCATCCAGAATATTGCATGCTCCTCCATTAAGGCACTGACATGTTAAATTACAGCCAAGGCCCCATGTCCCACTAGGACAATTTATAGAGCAGTCCACTCCGTGCCAACCTGACACAGTAAAAAGAAAATGCCTCTGTTAAGTATAGAGTTCTAAGATCTTACTTGATAAGAACAACTGAGAGCTGATAAGCACCTTTTTCAGGTTTTGAATAGGAAGCTATTTTTAAATATATCATTCACTTGCCAGAATCATAGGAGGATGACTGTGTTAGTCTATGGCAGCAAAAAAATGAGGACTCAGGCAGCATCTTTTCCACCTAGCCATTGTTATTAAAAGACATAAGCTTTTGTGAGCTGCAACTCACTACATATATTGCAACTGACCTCACAAGATGCAGTTACTGATACAAAGTATTTAGATCTACAAATGTCATTAAGCAATTTGAAGTGAGGAGTTGTAAAAATATTGCCGTTGATGAGCAATCAAAGTCAAAGAAACAGCTAAAACTAAAAATACAAATGTTTTTAGAAGAATAAAGGCAGTTATACTTTTGAAAGTGGATAGAATACAAATGATGGAAGGAATTATTTGTTTTTGTTTTTCATTCTTTCTTAATTCTTTGGAATTGGGCTCTGATAATTTGTGCTGAACGAAGTTCCAATCAACAGAATCACATCTTCAAACTGAACTTTGAACTGAAAACCTAAAAGAATTGCCAAAATTGAATTAAATGCATCCACCAGGAATCCTGAGTGTATGGTACTATACTGCATATTCCTCCTACTTGGTGGAATGCAGCAATCGTATATTGACCTAATGTAGTATCAACGTCTTTTAGGTAAAACTGGTCTTTATTTGGATTGCACCAGTGCAGCCAAAATATACCAACAATGAATGCTATTATCCTAATAATTAACAGAGAATTCTGCAGGTGGCATGCATAAGATTGCAACTGATTGCAACTTATTTCATTTCTCTAGTTTACTAAACAGAAAAGTTATACTATATAAACGCTTCAACTGACCAAAGATATGATGGTCAGTATCCATGCATCCATTTGGGTGACAACCTTGGTAAGCAGTAAAAAGAGTGAAATAATGAGTAAAATGAAAGATACAAGAATAAATGGAAATGTTGTCTGTGCATGTACAACTGAAAAAAAAAGGAACAATGTAATCAATCATGCTTAAAATTCTGATCTTGAGCACTGATTAATATATGCACAAAGTGAAGGTATGGGTTTAGTTATGAACAAACTTGATAATACATATGCCAGAAAGTAAATATTGGTATTATGTAGGTAGGGATCTATAGGCGAGTAATAATTGTGATACTTCACAGTGAATGGTGGTAATAAAAAAAGAGATACGGTAAGTTTGAGAACAATTGTGTAACTTGTGATCAAAGGGTCATACTCTGGGTTCTTCTTTTGTGAAACACAGGAAGTGTGCATTCTTTATTGCCCAGCTTGCCAAGTAGTTTCCCTTAAGATCCAGATAGTCCTGACTGTGTTAGTCTTCCAGAAAGATCAAACTTTTCCCTGAAGCATTGGGGCTGGGGTGTTGGTAGAATATTGTAGCCTTGCTGTTTTTATACTTTTTTGTGTGTGAGATGCCTGGAACCATGGATGGATGGCTGTACAGTATACATTCAATAAATAAATAAAATTCTATTAGACATCATGAATGTAAAAGTATGGAAAGGAATAAAATGGCAGAATACAGAAAAAATGCTTGGATCATTCATAAATGAATGACAGTGTTGATTGGTTAGTATTTGCTTAGAAAAAAACCTGCTTATTTCAAATATGTACTTTAAGCTTACATCTATTCATACATTTACAAAAATAGGGAATGGATCAACCACATGAATGATTTGAATGTTTACTATGAAAGACTGAAAAAAATTAGTGAAGTATATTGCAGTGATGAGGTGTTCTAAATGTGGGATTTTTTTTGGCAAGAATGGATGTTAAGGAAAAAGTGGACATCAAAGAAAAAGAAAAGCGTGAAAGGAAGAATGGAAATAGAATAAGTGCTATGCATGAGAAAAATGTATGCAAGGATGATGCAAATACTACTATAAACTATATTGAGGGAAAGCTAATTGCAAAATAGGTAGCCAAAGAGAATAAGGAATAAAGATGATTAAAAGGCAGGGAAAACACAGGGATCTTGACGAACATTTTTTTAAAATGTTTTGGAATTATCAACAAGAAGGAACCTGTAGTGGAGTGAACAGAATTAAAAAATGAAAGTTAATCCTGGAAGTAACAGCACAGTGTAGTTTATGATTCTTATTCTTTTAAAAGTCTTTAATATAGTTTTTAATATATATATATGACTTTCATAGTACAAAAATGTAAATTAGATCACTTACCAGATTTGCAGACACAAGAACCATCTACCGGGGAACAAACAGCTTCATTTTTACAGTTACATATAGATGAACAGTTAATTCCATATGTTCCAACAGGACAAGGCGTAGAACAATCAGAACCCTAGAACACATTTGACAAAAGATAAGAAAAATGCAATGTTAAGGAAAATGTTTTAATTAGATCTTTAAATAAAAAGGTAACCTTATCAGTATAATGATGCTCCCAAGTTGGGTAATGAAACATCTGCAAGATGATAATACTTAGTTGGGTAATGAAATGGCTGCAAGCAACCACCACCAAAGCTCAAAGAACATCAATAATTCCACAGTTCAACTCTAAATTCCATATCTTTTATTAAAACAAATATGTCTTAACTGCACTCCTGTTTTGAAGCACCTCTTCTGATGGAATGTCTTAATCCCTGTAGGGACTATAGAAGTTGCATCTGTCTTCTAAGGCAGACAACCAATGAAATAACAATCAGAACTATTTACCTTAAATCCTGGAGCACAAATGCATTTTCCAGTCACACTGTCACAATCAGCACCATTTCGGCAACTGCAGATTTGTTGACAAGATTCACCATAGAATCCTGGGGAACAGCTTTCATTACAAGAGAGGCCAGACCAGCCAGGCTTGCACAAACACTCTCCAGACATTGGTTGGCAGCTACCAAAAAGGAATGGATGGACAAAGCATTTGTAGAGAATATGATACCAAGAGCCCAGTGAAGAAAAATGGACAAAGGATTTTCACACAAAGAAGTTATTTAGAAAAATGCCCTCACTTGGGTACAGGGAGTGGGTGGAATTAGAGGACCATGTGGTCTAATATTAATTTACTGCAGTATTAATACTCTACTAATAATAATAGCATCTACATATTTTAAGTTTTAAAACAAAATCAGTGCTGAGAAAATCTACCAGATAGATATAATTATAAATACATCTATAATTAAGTTTTTGGATGAAATATGACAGGTATTAGCCAAATATGTACAGGTAGTCCTCAGAAAATTGAGCCCAAAATTTATGTAGCTAAGTGAAACATTTGTTAAGTGAGTTTGTCCCATTTTACAACTTTTCCTGCCACAGTTGTTAAGTGAATCATTGCATTTGTTAAGTTAGTAATATGGTTGTTAGGTGAATCTGGCTTCCCCATTGCAAAAGCTGATCACATGACCCTGGGACACTGCAACCATCATAAATATGAACCAATTGCCAAGGATCTGAATTTTGATCATGTGTCCATGGGCTGCTGCAACAGTTGTAAGTGTGAAAAATGGCCATAAGTCACAGTTTTCAGTGCCATTGTGACTTTGAACAGTCACTAAATGAACTGTTGTAAGTCAAGGATATAACCTGTAGTTATATTCTATAAAATCAAATGTAAACTCACTGATTCAATATTCATTACCTTGGAACCGTAGAAATAAACCAAACAGGCTACCATGAATATTAGGAACATATTTTTGTATTCTGATTGTTTAAAATAATAATAAAAATGAAACCCTATTGAAATACATTGTTATATTATCTTTATGAGTGTTTAAGTTAAATGTATATATGTATTTCTATCCCACCTTTCTTTGCAACAACAATTATAGAACTCTCTTGTCCATGTTTTCCCAACAAAAATCCATGAAATAGATTAGACTGAGGCATGTGATTAGCCTGAAGTTTCTCAGGACAATTCCAAAGTTAAGGATGGATTTCAAACTTGGTTTCCTGACCCTGGACCAACCCTTTATTGACTATATCCATGACGGTGAACCTATGGCACGTGTGCCGGAAGTGGCATGCAGAGCCATTTCTGCCAGCATGCGACCCGTCACCTCCCGCCCGCCAGCTGATTGTCGGGTACCTGCTGTGCATGCGTGGGGGTGGAGTGTGCGGGGGCAGGACGCATGCATGTGCAGAGGCACAGGGCGCATGCAAAGGTTGCACACACATGCCCAGAGGCGCACAGCATGGGGGGTTATGCGCGCATGTGCAGGGGGTGGGGGGGTCACGTGTGCATTGCATTATGGGTGCAGCCACGCGTGCATGCACACACTTTCGGCACGCAACGATGAAAAGGTTAGGGTTAGGCTATATCATACAATAGATTTCTTAAGAAAAAATGGTAGCTTCAAGGAATGTATTCTTGTCAGCACTGCAATAAACAAAGTTTAATCACCCCCTTTATGCTAGCTGCAACCTTGTAACTATTCCCCAGTATTTATTCATTTTGTCAAAAATCTAAACCAAATTCTATTTAACAGATACATAATTTGACCTTGCATGAACCTATGAGCTTTCATTTAAATTCCAGTAGGTGTTTAGTATGCAAGTTTTATATTTTTTTACTTAGAAGCAGTGCCAAATTGCTTTACAGGGGAAAAGTCAAGGGCACTCTTATAGCGTTCAAGAATGTTGCTATTTTAGCTTCCATACCTGGTGTCAGGCCATCTGTTCCTACCTAAAACAGCAGTTTTATTCAATGCACAACCACACAGCTGTTATTTTGCAACAAATGGAACCATCAGCTGTGCTAGAATATATGTGCCAAGACAGTAAACACAAGGACAGTTCTGTGATCCTCTGGCAGGAAAAGCACTTAGCTTAACTCTCACCAAAGGGAAGCCTTAATATCCAGATCAATTATATTTACAATAGGCAGCCTGTTTAAAGATGACTGATTGAAGTCAGTGACTGATCACTGATTGAAGTAATATTCCCTAAGGCATTCTAAAAGGGGGGGGAATGTACTCCAGTCAAGACATATTAAATGAACGATGACAGAAGAGTGTCTTTTCTATTTTTTTCAATGCCTTTTTTCAATGCCCCTTACTCATTTTGCCAGTGTAATTCTTTACAGTGAGCTGTTCTTTATCCCTATTATTAAACTGCAGTCAATCTCTCCCCACGATATCACTTGTTTTATGAAAGAAACACTTCTGTTTGTGTGTAAAACATGTTTTCAAACAAATATATGGAAAACCAAAAAGGTATAGTTTCTCTTATTCATCTGTGTTTAAATGGTTTAGAAGAAAAGGGCAAATTATAGTTTATTACTATTGTTATTGTTCAAAATACATTTGTTTTAACTGTCATTGTGGCCTTGTGGCACATTAGATACAATATTAGACACATTATGCAAACCCAATGAAGCAATTCCGCTCCCAAAATCTTCATCTAATCTCAGCTGGGGAATGTTGCTCTCATTCATATTTTGTAGAGAAGTTATATGTCTAATAATTAGTACATATTGACAAAGTGTATTTTGGGTTCCAGGCAGAAATTTAATCGAATTCTGACTACTAGTTGAGACAATAATGCTTCATTGATAGAATAGGATTTTGCTACTTCTCTCTTTTTAGTCATTTTCCAACCCAGAAGAATTCAACTGGGTCAAGGCCAGATATTTCCCAAGCACCACTTCAACACAAGAGATGATGTCACTGACCCAGGACT
Organism: Notechis scutatus; assembly: GCF_049901735.1. Classification (NCBI taxonomy): domain Eukaryota; kingdom Metazoa; phylum Chordata; class Lepidosauria; order Squamata; family Elapidae; genus Notechis; species Notechis scutatus. The sequence continues at coordinate 211,918,689 of NC_142010.1, forward strand.
AAAACCTATGTGTCACTTGGGTAAATGTTATGTTGCTCCCAGGCAGAAGTGCTCTGAAGGACGCTTTCCTGGAGCCAGCACTTAAAGGTGCTTTTAACAGGGAATTGGCTCCTAAGGAGCTTGATTCAGTCACCCTTTATCTTCTCTCTCTCTGAAGAAAAAAAAACAGAGAGGAGGCTATGCTTGGAAGTGCTTTTAAGAGATCACATGGGCTAATCATGCTTTTTATTCTTAATCATTTTTTTTAATTTTGGCTTTAAAAATAAGGAAAACATCTGTGTTATTTTAGATTAATGAGACATTATATGGTAACACCTGACAGTAATTTGGAAATAAATAATAATTAATTATTGTACTTCAGGAAATTATTTTAACTCTGGTAACCATGGGCAACATCGTAGCATAAAACCAATAAAGAAACAAAAAGATCATTTTAGAATACTGTTTTCTATCTCATTTTCTCTTCTTGTTGTGTGTGTGAAAGAGAGAGGGGGGAGGGAGAGAGGGACAGAAAGAGAGCGAGCAATCCATGATTAAAAATAAGAAATTAAAATACTAGGATGTTCTTGGTGTAGCTACTTTAACTGGCAGTGCTTAGGTTGCATAGGGTTTGAAGAATGATATAAATACATAACTCTTTTTAAAATAAATCTTGGGAAATTAGATTAAATGAAGATCAAAGTGAATCTATATTTAATGAACAATTGATAGAGAAATGTGAAATGTACAGACTGTCAGGGCATTCCAACTATTAGTGTTTACATTTCAATAAAGTACAATATACTCATGATGACCAGATTTTTGAAAGACTTTCATACCTAATATTGGTGTGTTTACTTTGTTGATATGTATAAGAAAAGCCTTCTTGATTATAAAAATCAGAATTTGAGTATCATAACTTTAAGTTTAATATATCTGTAGTATTAATTTTTGGATTGACGCTGACATTTTTGCTGTTTGTGCCCACAGCATATACATACATATACAATTTTTCACTTACACTTTAAGCTAAATATTTATAATATCAATTAAAGTTCATTCTTCTGTATTCTAAAATGAACAATACAATGCTGCTACACTCATATTACTGCTAAATCCATTCAATTTGTTACAGAAATGAAGAAATGTTTAAAAACACATTCTAAAATAAGTGCTTCTATTTGAATCAGAACATTTTTAGTTTGACTTGCCCACAGGCTTTCCTTCAGTGGTATAAATGAACAGCTGTGTTGAACATGAATCAACTTAATCCTTGAAATATCAGAAATGCTATATAATGTTTGCCATACATTCTTGTCGATTTAAAATGTCTACTACAAATGTAGTTATTTTCTAAGTTAATGTCTACATTAATTGTAGGACATTTGATAAACATTTCAACCCAGGTCCTTCTAATTGAACAATGTTGTTGAAGGACAAGAATGGAAAAAGAGTGAACACACCACCAAATAGACAAGTTAATGGAAAAGTTGCTGGATTCCAACTCCAGTACTAAACATAACAAGCACTTGGAATTTTTAAGCATATATTCCTCATGAACAATGATATCAGAGAATGAAGAAAACATTTCTTTAGAAATTTCTCTGCTAAATGGACCACTAAAGACCTCTAACTAAGCAAATCATGCATGGTTTACTGTGGGAATAAATAACTTAGTTTAACTGTTGTCATAACAATCAAATTTGGGAGTAAGGCTGCAAAGTAATGGCCCCTCCTTAAGAGATAAAAGCCAATTGAGAAAACGGAGTTCTTTGCAGGAAGCAAAGAAGTTTTTGAACTCAAGCCTTGTAGACATTCAGAATATCTTGGTTGGTGTTTGAAGACTCTTTGTGTTTGAAATATTTCTTAGTAACTTTATCTAGTGTTCTTGGCAACCTTGCACAACCTTGGCAAGGCTCATTCTTATCAGAGACAATTAGTTTGAAACAGCCTTTGGAGGAACGGAATTAGTAAAGAATCATTAGAGGATTTTGCTGTTACCTCTGTTTCATGTTTGTTTCCTTGGAACAAGGTTTGGGTCAGAACATTAAGAGAGCTGGAAGTCAGTGCCTTTTTCTTTCCCTTCCCTTCTTTATACCATTTTTTTCTCTTCCCCCCTTCCTAGTTTTCTATTATTTTTTTGGATTTTTCTTTGTATTCTATATTTTGATAAACCAATAAAAATATTAAAAATTCAGATATTTGGTAACAGTCCTCTATTTAGGACAGTTGCAGGGTTATATGATCACCTTTTGCGACCTTCTGACAAGCGAAGTCAATGAAGAAGACAGATTCACTTAACAATCATGTTACTAACTTAACAGCTGCAGGGACTCAAGAACTGTGGCAAGAAAGGGGCAAACTCACTTAAACAACTGTCTCGCTTAGCAATGGAAACGTTGGGCTCAACATGGTGGTAGGTGGAGGACTATCTGTGTTCTATATTAACATACTCCAAACCCTGAATCCTGATTGGTCCACACGGACCGCAACCCGATTGGATAACTAAACGGCCGTGATTGGCGCGCTAAGAATCACCCACGATTGGCCGAGCCGATCGCGGGAGATTCAAAGCCCTGTCATTGGCCGCCAAGCCACAAGCAATTCCTATATGAAGGGTTGCCGCGGCTCGCAGGTCTCGTACAGGTCTGTATACTCAATAAAGAGCTGAATGATCACTTTTGGTCTCGCGTCTCTGTGGGAACCGATCTACCCGATCTAACAATCTGTAATACCTTCCAAAGCTCTGTCAGGAGAAGCAAATAATCAGTGGCTTTTGTTTTTATTAGTAGGTCATCAACATGAAACCCACTTTCTTAACATTGTATTTTTTCCCCCCAAGACACAAGAAAAAAATTTAGGCACTAGCATTTATAGAAAGAAATCCAAAGATTTTAATCCTTGTGAACAACTTTAACTACTACTACTACTACTACTACTACTACTACTACTACTACAACAACAACAACAACAACAACAACAACAACAGGATATCTGGAAAAACAAATCCTTCCTCACATTCTTATGTTTCCTGTCATATTCTCATTCATGGTGATATATTGTTATTGCTGTGACAATATAAATTTGCCTGCATTCGTGTTTTGCCAAAAGAGTTGAGTGACATTATAAAAACTACTGAAAAATTTGCCCAAGACTAATTGGCGAACAAAAGTTGATTCCACACAGATATAACAAAAATATCTAAAGTACCTGTGAGTATTTGGCAAATGACAGGGACACTTTTTGTCGCATGTAAGACCATAGACTATTTCAGCACATAGTCTTGTTTCACAGTGTACTCCTGTATATCCTGGCTCACAAAGACATTCTCCACTAATATGATAGCATTTTCCACCATTCATGCATTGGCAGATCTCTGCACACTGTATTCCAAAAGTTCCAATTGGACATTCATCCTGACACCTAGTGAGAAGACCAGGAAGAAAAAGATATTTTCACTTTCTATAAAAAAAAAAATCTAAAATGTCCATTTAATTCTTGTCAGGTAACAGCATTATTGCATAACAGATGCAAACACAACCATGCATACAATTTCATGCAATACATGTCAGCTTTTTAATTATGGTTTTCTAGATAACAATTAAAGCAAACCATGCTCTTATGTCTTAAGCAGGATCATATGTACCTCTTAGCAGAAATATTACCGATATATTACAAAAAAGAAGAAATGGTTAGAATATAGTATTGAGGCTAATTCTGCCAACTGCCAGCAGTTTAATTCTGACCGGTTCAAGGTTGACTCAGTCTTCCATCCTTTTGAGGATGATAAAATGAGGAACCAGATTGTTGGGCACAATATGCTGACACTGTAAACTGCTTAGAGAGGGCTGTAAAGCATTATGAAGTGAGGTATAACTCTAAGAGCTATTGCTATCGTTTTCCTTTCAAAAATTGTTCCTCCTGACTGACCATTATGAAGGACACCAATGAGGTAATTCTAAACATCTCATTTCTACATAAAATGAAGTGAATGCTATTGCTAATGTTGAGCTAGGCAGGTATTGAGTTACATAGAAAAATAGTCTGAATATATATAAGAACAGCTTTTTAAAATTTCATATAAAATAGGAAATTCCTGATTGTTCAAGTGAAAGACATTTTCCTTTGTCTATTTTCTACACACTATACTTCCAAGCATCTAACAGAATGTTGATGCATGAAACAGAAATTTGCTATGATATTTAAGCAAATGCTTATTCCTCAAAGTGCCATTTGATTTATTATGTGAGGATTTATTCACTTAAGTGTCTATCTCTAAATCAAATCCAGTACGACAAACTAGATAACGTGATATTTCCTGTAAAAGCTAAAAGAGGAACACCCGAGACATCTGTGTGCCATTAGATGTTGCTCTTTATAACATAAAATAAATTATGAAGAGATAATTGAAGGTTAGAAAAAGAGGCCAGGGTTATAGCCAGCTGGCTACACATTCCTTTCAAACAACACACATAGTATGCAAGATTTTATAAAATACAAAAAGTTCTTATAATTCAATAGCTTAAAAATCAGTGTAAAGTTATTCTGCACAAATCCCATAAACATAAGAAATAGTAGGATAGAAAGTTAATTTACTAGCATAAAGTTCACTTAAAAACTTCTGGGACAAAATTTTCACCTCTTCCCTTCTGAAAATGATTTGTTGTTATCATACCAAGAAGATTAAATATGGGGAAAAAATAAGACACTGAGCCCCTAACATCTATAGGGATGAAAGAGTTCTATTGTTGTGCCCCAGTGATGATATTTGAAAAAATAATGGGTGGAAGAAAATGGGTTTACGACTTTGCTCACAGTCGTGAGAGTCTTCACATGATTTATGTCAGAAGTCTCCAAACTTGGCAAGTTTAAGATTTGTGCACTTCAACTCCCAGAATTCTCCAGCGAGCTATGCATAAGTCCACAAGTCTTAAAGTTGCCACGTTTGGGGACCCCTGACTTACGTCCTCACATAAAACAGTCATTGATTAAAGAACAATAAAATAAAAAAGTAAAAAAAAATGAAATGGAGCAGTGCTTTTTAATTTTTTCATATTATGAATTACAGTGAAATGACCAAAACGAAGAAAAAAAAGACAAAAAAATTGCAAATGTTTTTTGAATATAAGATAAATGAAAACAAAATGAAATGAAAGAAAATGACAGGTATGTATAGTAATTGAATTAGTTTCTTAAGTAAAATTGAATCAGCTTGGGTTTTGCTTAATTTTAACTGGACAGCAATCAATTTTGCATAATATTGTAAATTTCTTTTTTCCACAATCATGACGATTGAGAGATCTGAAGAATTGTCTTCTTACCATTCTCCTGTATACCCTGAACTGCAATGACATTGACCAGTGGCTAAATCACATGTCCCTCCATTGTGGCATTGACATTCTTGGGAACAATTATTTCCATAACGTCCTTCTGGGCAAGGCTGACCACAGACTGTGCCCTGTTTGAAAACAAAACTTCATATTTATTCATGGGATTGTAGTATGAGATCGCATGAAATGTAAAAAGGCAAAAGAAAAAGAAAAAGCTTTGCAATACTATATACTATATGTTTTCTCATGAATGTTAGATTGTTGATTTGGTGGAATGTTTATGCTGTAAAAGAAAGCTAATCCAAGAATTTAATCCTACATAATGGTAATAGATTCAAACGAATAATTTCTCTTTTTTCCTGCATATAACCTAGAACTAAAATATACCAATGAAATATCAAAGTGAAAAGTGATGAAATTTTATAGAAATTATAGCTACCATCCATCCAGGAGGGCAGGCACATTCTCCGGTTACATGATGACAAACTCCTCCATTCTGGCATGGGCATCTTTCTTCACACTGTGGCCCATGTTTGTCAGGTGGACAAAGATCCTCACAGCTAAAAATAAGTCAAACACAAACACACATTCACAGAGAGAAAGTGTTTAATTAAAGTGTTTCTCTTACTTATAAGAGAAATAGTGAGATAGTTATGTTTCTAATAGGGTTAGGGGTGTTAATCTGTAAAACTAAGAAAAATATAAATAATATATTTATATATTTATATATATATATTCTTAAGTTTTCGCGGGTACTTACATGTATGGTATTCAGCTTTGTTCAGGTATTTTCCCACGTCATTATAGTTGTGCTTTTAAAGTTGTAGCAACATTTCACCAACTTTAAAAGCACAACTATAATTATGTGGGAAAATACCGAACAAAGCTGAATATCATATATGTAATACCTGCAAAAACTTAAGGAAACAAATATATATATATATATATATATATATATATATATATATATATATATATATATATATATATATATATATATATATATATATATATTTTTGGTTATTCGGGTTTTCTCCAGCGTAAGATTGAGAAGCACAGAGTTGAAGACAGAAGCCTGAAGATGATGAATGAGATTTCATCGAAACGTTGCCTAGATACTTCCAATCTTACGGGAGAAAACCCGAATAACCAAAGATCCACATACAAATACCAGCGAGAACCTCAGAATATATATATATATATATATATATATATATATATATATATATATATATATATATATATATATATATATATATATATATATATATATATATGGATCTTTGGTTATTCGGGTTTTCTCCGCGTAAGATTCAAAGTATCTAGGTAACGTTTGCGAGGTCCCACTCGCCATCTTCAGGCTGGTGCTTTCGGCTTAGTGCCAGTGCAAGCAGTGTGTGACCGGAGCTGCCATCTCTCTATATATACAAGTGGTGGGGGATGGTGTGTGGGCTGGTTGGCTGTGCTGCAGCCTCTTGATTGGTTGATGGAGTTGATGTTGGTATAATGGGCTGTGTAATGGCCTTTTGTTGTAGAGATATCCTGGATCTTGTGCTGTCATCTCCTGGGTCGTTAGCCTCTTGTGTTTTAACGGCTTGGGTAATGGGTTGTGTGATGGGCTTGTGAGTTCTTTTGTTGTGGTATCCTGGGTCTTGCGTTGTAATCTCCTGGGTCGCTTGTGTTTTGATCTCTTTTCCATTAGCCTCCTGTGTAGTAACAGCTTGGGTAATGGGTTGTGTGATGACCTTGTGAGATTTATTGCTGTGGTATCCTTGGTCTTGTGCTGTGATATCCTGGGTCATTTGCTGTGTTGTGACTTCTTGAGTTCTTGAGGTGTAATTTCTTGAGTTTTCTGATGTGATGTCCTGAGCGGGTGGCTGTGATGTAGAATTTGGGTTTTTTAATATGGCTTTGAGTTTGGGGTCTGGGTCTGTGTTCGCTTGGCTTCGAGTTCGTGGTCGTGCCACATCTTCATGGTGGGGGTCAGTTCGCTTCATGTATGGTTCAGAGGAGTTTGAAGTGGGTAGTGATGCAGCTGCAGTGCGGCTTCTGGTCTGTGGTCGCGTCTCTCACCAGCCCAGCACACCATCCCCCACCACTTGTATATATAGAGAGATGGCAGCTCCGGTCACACACTGCTTGCACTGGCACTAAGCCGAAGCACCAGCCTGAAGATGGCGAGTGGGACCTCGCCGAAACGTTGCCTAGATACTTTGAATCTTACGCGGGAGAAAACCCGAATAACCAAAGATCCACATACAAATACCCAGAACTCAGAAAACAAATATATATATATATATATATATATATATATATATATATATATATATATATATATATATATATATATATATATATATATATCTTTGGTTATTCGGGTTTTCTCCCGCGTAAGATTGGAAGTATCTAGGCAACGTTTCGATGAAGTCTCATTCATCATCTTCAAGCTTGTGTCTTCGGCTCTGTGCTTCTCAGAGTAATGTGAGCTTGCAGCTGCTTCTTCCTTTTAACTGCTAGTGGGGGTGTGACTTGATTGGGTGGGGGCTTGGCTGTGTTCTGATTGGGTGGGGGTGTGTTCTCATTGGTTGGGGGTTTGGCTGTGTTCTGATTGGTTGGGGGGTTGGCCGTGTTCTGATTGGCTGGAGGTGTGTTCTGTTCAGGTGAGGGCTTGGTTGTGCTCACGTTAGTCTTAGTTGCTGGGGGATTTGAGCTGGTGAGCTGTGATCCTGCTGTTTGGCTTCGCGTTCGTGGTCGTGCTGCATCTTCATGGTGGGTGTCAGTTCGCTTCATGTATGGCTCGGAGGGGTTTGAAGCGAGTAGTGATGCAGCTGCAGTGCGGCTTCTGGTCCGTGGTCGTATCTCATCTTCTGTGTGGGTGTGAGTCTGCTTTCTACATGGAAGTGTGGTGGTAGCATGACCACGGACCAGAAGCCACACTGCAGCTGCATCACTACGCGGGAGAAAACCCGAATAACCAAAGATCCACATACAAATACCCGCGAGAACCTCAGAAAACAAATATATATATGTATGTGTGTGTGTGTGTGTGTGTGTGTGTGTGTGTGTGTGTGTGTGTGTATTCTTTACTTAAGAAAGTATTTCTATTTATAAATGCCCAAAGATTATTTTTATTTTAACCATTTAAAAACTGCAAAAATATTTCTCTATTTTATAGGAATTTCTAATCCGGGTAAAGGAGCAGTAATGTTAAAAGTTTCTATGTGTTTGCTTTCCAAAAATATCCTTTATCTACTTTTTATTAAATATTTTCCAAATTGTCTCCTGAATCCTGCTCTATTTTGTGGCAAAATACTAGGCTTGAATTAGAGATTTCATTTCGTTGCTATGTGTGGTATACAATTACCTAGTCAATATTCTTATATTGCTTACATTCATGGCAAATAATGAGCTTATGCCTTGAGCAACCAAATATATTTATTGTATAAAGTTAAAATAAGTTATATACAAAAGTAGCTTATAGGCCTGCATTCTCTATTCACAATTAACTATTCCCTTTAAAACAAAAATGATTGCTACCCCTGTTTTTGCCTTTACAGAATGTTGTATTCAGATGAGTTGCTGAAATGTCCATTCTTTGGATTGCTTTGGGAAAAGATGATGCCTTCTCTATATTCTGATCTAGGATCTAGAGCAGAGGTGTCAAACTCAAGACCTGGGGGCTGGATCCGGAGGGTGCTTAAATCTGGCCTGCAGGGCTGCCCTGAAAATAGCAAAGGACCAGCAAAGGACCAGCCCATGGTGCCTCTGCCAGCAAAAACAGGCTCCTGAGCTCCACTTTCGGCTGGGACAGCCTCCGGATACCCTCTGCCAGTGAAAATGGAACCCCATGCAGCCCTTGTGAGCTCCGTTTTCACTGGCAGAGGGTTGCAGGAGGCCATCCCAACCGTAAATGGAGCTCAGGAACCTGTTTTCACTGGCAGAGTGCTTGGGCCACCACAGACGCCCCCCCAACACAAGTGACATCATACTGGCCACCCCCCTGGCCACCCCCCCTGGCCACCCCCCCTGGCCACCCCCCCGGCCACCCCTCCCGCCACCCTGAGGTCAAACACAACCCTGATGCAACCCTCAATGAAATCGAGTTTGACACCCTTGATCTAGACAATTTCAAAGCAACTTTTGGCATAAACAGGCTGCTGGTGAATTCATCGCCGCTTTATCTCCTCTTTTCCCAAATCAACTCCAAGCAATTTTGTAGTCGGATCTATTTAGTTGTGATAGGATGGTAAGAGGAAAATAATTGTGACTGCTATTGATTCTAAGTCATAAAGAATAAGGATTTGAACTTGCATTTCCTTGGTGCAAATACAAACTGTTACCAGAGTTTTCTTTCTTGAGAGTCTTTTTCATATTTACTGTCATAATTTATTGTTATAAAAATATCCTGACAACATTAATTTTGGCTTTTATAAATCAGAGTCCACTGTGTTGGATTATGAAATGGTAACCTTCCACACAGGGGTGGGAGTCAACTGGTGTTTCTACCGGTTTGGTGATTACATTTTGCGCTGTGCACGCGTGTAATAAACCTTAAGCTGTGCCACCCGGGCAGCTGATAAGCACTGCATGTGGGTGCGCAGCATTTGAAAAGCCACTATTTTACTGTTTTTTCAACCTCAGCTGTGCCGCACAAAGCAGCTGAGGTTGAAAAAGCAGGAAATAAAGGTCAGGTAAGAGCCCGGGCGGGTGGGTGGGCCAAACAGCAGCAGACACCGAACCAGTTCGGTGTCTGCTGCTCTTCAGAGCTACCGGTTCTACAGAGCTGGGCAGAACCAGTAGCATCCCATCCCTGCTCCCACATCTCATCCAATGAGTCCTGGTTCAACTAGAATCTATTTAAACAGTTTCTACCCTGCCTAAGGATAAAAACCCTTCCAACATATTAAAAAAGGAATCAAGCATTAATAAAAGTAACATAAAAAACCCCATGCGTTATATACATTTAATCTTCCTCAAAATATTAAAATATAGTTCATCTTGTCATATTTCTATTGCTTATTAGTTATCCACGAGTTGGCATATTGGATTTGGAACTGAGAGACCATTTCAAATCCCAATAAAACTATTAGCAGAGTGCAAATTATTTTTCTATCTTCACCAGAGGAATAATCATGGCATGAATACGATATTGCCATCTTTCTTGTAAAAGAAAAAAATAATTGTGAAATTCACTAATATTGAACACATAACCAATATATCAATTGCATACAAAGCTCCAGTATATCCGGGGGGACATCTGCATTCTCCAGTGATGTGATCACAGGTGGCTCCATGCTGACACTGGCATTTTTGGTGGCAATTATTTCCATATGTGTCTTGGTCACAGTGTTCCTCACAGCGCCATCCCTTGAATCCTGCAGTGCAGTGGCAAGCTCCAGTAATGGGATTACACAAAGCTCCATTTTTACACTGGCAGCGACTACTGCAGTGGGGTCCCCAATGGTAACTATCACATGCTGCACAGAAAACAGAATGCAAGATTATAGGCACTGCCTTGTCAACCTATTTTCCCTGCTATTTAATTAATTATGATATTGTGCCAAAGTGAATTGCTTAATTTTCATCTTAAAATCAAGTGAGAAAAAACATATCATTATACTGTACTTATAATTATAATGATATATTATGGCATTAAATATAATTTGCTTGGATATAATTATATTATTACACATAATGTATTTACAAATTATATTTATAGAATTATAAATCATATTTTAAAAAGCAAATGCAGTCTTACCAGTTGTATTACAACAAACCATGTGATGAGAAATGTTAAAATATAATTTGTAAGCAGATATAATATGAAGTTTTAAGCAGGAAATATGCAGACACATCTTGAAATCTGTTTCCTTCTGAACTTTCTTTATGGGCTTTTTATTATTATTATTATGCTATCTGATGTAGATCAGCAATGCCTCAATTACTTTCTGAAAATTTGAGATAATTGTTCTTTCTAATCTATCTCCATGAATGGAGTAATAATAGAAACTATGCAGGGCTGTCAAACTCCCGGTCCATGGGCCGGATGCATTACGTGTTGGCCACACCTGGTTTAGCGGAGGGGAGGAAAGTAATGATATGTCACATGAAGCCACCATAATGACATGAGTTTGACACCCCTGCACTAGTGCTTATGGAAAATGCAGAATCTAAGAAAATAATCTTAAAAAAAAATAAAACATAGTTATATACTATGAATTAGCAGCCCAAACAGTACCAGTTATGGACATTCATTATATGTAGATCTTGAAAAAGGGCTCAAGAGCTGCCAAAAGGGCTTAAGAGCTTCCTATTGTAAAGTTTAATAAGGTAAAACCTTGTAAAGACATTATTTTCCAAGTTTCAAAGAAAAATGCTATGGAAGTTTTTTTTAAATGGTAAAACTATAAATAACCTCTAAAAGATCATATCAAGTTCACTAGGAATTTACTATATATATGCTTACAGCATCTGCTTTCATTTTCCTGCTGAACTGAAAATAAAATGGAAATATCCTTGCTAATAATTGTCACTGGACTACTTTAGTGACTATTATTCCCATAGATTTCTCCTGAGGCAAAATAGACATATTTATTTAGACCTTAGAGGAGACTCATGGCGTCTCCTCAGACCGATCATTACTCTAGCATAAAGCTAAATTCTTCAGGCTGCACGAATAACAATAGTGGGTTCTTAACAAAGATTTTTTTTCCCCATTAATGTGTCTTGTACATTACTTAGATGTGAAAGCTTTGTCTTGAACACAATTGTCTAATGATGTTGTGATTTGTAATACACAATAAAGCATGGTTGGGTCTAGGGAAAAAACCCTCCACTCAACACAACATGTAATTTTTGTATTACTGTTTATTCATTGCTATGCTTCTTTACCACTCTAGTAAAGTTTACTGCTAAACAACTACCCTGTGGATATAGTACACAATATGCTCTTACAAACTGTATTTTGTGTGTGTTTGTGTGTGTGTGTGTGTGTGTGTGTGGTAGTCCTCGACTTATGACCACAATTGAACCTAACATTTCTGTTGTTAAGCGAGGCATTCATTAACTGAGTTTTGCCCCATTTTATGACCTTTCTTGCCTCAGTTGTTAAGTGAATCACTGCAGTTGATAAATTAGTAACCCGGTTATGAAGTTAATCTGGCTTCCCATTGTCTTTGGTAATCAGAAGGTCACAAAAGGGGATCACATGATCTTGGGACATAGCAACAGTTACAAGTATGAACCAGTTGCCGATCATCTGAATTTTGATCAAGGGGGTGGTGCAACTGTCATAACTCTGAAAAATGGTCATAAGTCACTTTTTTCAATGTCATATCTTTGAACAGTCATTAAACAAACCGTTGTAAGTCAAGGACTATCTGTAGTCCTATTTATAATGTAAATAATTTAAATGCTTCTGGTGAATTAGAAAAAAAATATGTTCATGTGTGTAATTCTAGTGGAACATCTAAGTCTACAGTATGTATAAAATTAATAATAATTTAAAAAATAAGTTTCTCGGGGGTCCTCACCGGCGCTGGACGGTGGGCCGCCGGCGCAAGAAAGGGGTGGGCATGAGGGGGGGCAGCGCCGCTGGCGGGGGCCGAGGGGGCGGGGTGCGGCCTCCCCGCCCGTGGGGGTTGGCCGCGCCGCCGCCTGTGGGGGTACGCCCTTTTCGCGGGCAAACAAAAAGGCAGGCAGGCGGGGTGGTTGACGGCGGGCGGGCGGGGGGGGTGGGGGTAGGGGTGGGGGGGGGGGGGGGGCGGGGGGCTGCGCCCCGCGAAAGTTCTTGGGCTGTGGAGCAGCAAGAGAGCGGGGGGAGGGGATGGGGCTGAAGGAGGCAGGGGGCCTGCGGGTGTGGCAGTTTTTACCCGCTGGTCCTCATGTTACCGTCGGAAAACGTCTGCGCAAACCCCCTCTCCCCCAGTCCTAAAAAGGTTGTCTGGCCAAAGGTGGGGCCACTGGCACAAAGGTGGGCCCTGCTCTACAGGACAGAAACCTGGAGATGTTAAACCTCCTACCAGAAGTCTTCTGAGTTTTCACGCCCTGGATCTAGTCTGGGATAGAACTTTAATAATTTCTGCTGTCACCCACCAATCTTCCCAGTAAAGCCTTATATCCATCTGCAGAAAAATTGGGGATGTAGGAGATATATCAAAAGTTTCCCTAGTTTCTGGGATTATAAATGCAAGAGAGGAGAGAAGCACTTTCAGACTTGCAATACTCTGTTAATGTAACCTTCCATTAAAGATAGAATTAATAGCCCTTCTTGTTTGAACTATCTTGCAGGGCTGACAAGGACTAAGATGAAAATATGTGAATTCTTGTCTGAGATTGAACTGCAAGTATGTTGGACTGTGGTGTTTTGTGCTTATCATTCACCAGGGTATTTAGCCTTTTTTAATCTTGGAAAACAATGTGTTGAAAATACATGTATGCTTGCATTAGGTTTATTGAACAAATTGAGCTTTTCTAAAGACTTACCAGATTACAAGATTAACTTTGTTTAGTATCATTTATATTCAGGTTAGTCTTCTTTAAAGTGAAAGAAAAATTGTTCTAACCAAAACATTGCAAATTGATTTAAATGTTCTGAAATATCTGAATAAAGTATCACTGATCACTGAAGAATTTTAAAGAACAATTAAGCAGCAATGATGTAAAATAAAACGGATGTGATGTATCCCTACTGTGTACATGCATGCTATGGTGTTAATATAGACCTGATAGGGCATAGCTCACTTGTAGAACTAAAACCTACAGTACGCATAAAATGTTGCACAGCTATTAAACAAATGCCATTATTGAAACACCCAATTATCCTTAAAATGCTACTTCTTTTATGTTAAAGTAAGTTGCATATTACATCTCACTGTGAGTTTGAATTTACACTTTTTCAGTCATAAATCATATTATTATGACTTATTAAGAGCTGAAACAGCATTTTTTTCAGTCCATTTTAATATTTGAAAGGATCACAAATAGAAATCAATTAACAAACTGATGAAAGTATTAAGCTTTGAAGTAAATTGTAGTAGAGTCGTAAACCTTTCAAGACACAAATCTTGTGCACATAGCCCCCTGAATGTCAGAGCCCTGAGACAATTTCTTCAGGTTTTCAAAGCCAGATCATGACAGATAAAACAATAATGATTTGAATAAATACCAGGGTAGACTAGCACTTCAGGATCATTAGGATTCTACATAGTGGAACTGAATTAGAAACTAATCAAGGACAGAAGCAACCTGGAATTAAGAAAAAACCTCCTAACAGTGACAACAATAACCAATGGCTTGCCACCCAAGTTGTAGGTGCTTCATCTCTGGAGATTTGTAAGAAGAGACTTAACAGTCACTTGTCTGAAATGATATAAGGTTTCCAGTTTGAGCAGGGGTTTGGACTAGAAGACCTCCAAGGTCCCTTCCAATTCTATTCTGATTCATTAATTGATATTATAGTGGCTGAATATCCAGGTATTTATGAAAGCAAATATTTGATAATGTTCTAGCTAGACATTGGATTTTAGATCACAAGACTGAAGAAAATAAATAACATGACAATGTTTCATAATGGAGTGTTAATTGAGAATACCAGATTGTTAATTTGTCATCATATATATTAACTATTTATATAGTTTATCTATAATAAGTTTGGTATAATGATTAAGGCATCAGACTGTGGCTCTAATCTGTTTTAGCCACAAAGCCAGCTGGGTAACCTTGGGTCAGTCACTTTCTCTCAGTTCTAGAAAAGAGACAATGGCAAACCACTTCTGAAAAACTTTACTAAAAAAACCAGGCAGTCTCCAAGAATCAGATATGATTGAATGGTGGGGAAAGCTTAATTACCTTAATTATCTTAGAACCACAAATTCACTTATTTTTGTTTTTTTAAATGCTAACAAAAACAAAATAACATATTACTGTAAAATACAACTTGTGATGGTTTTCCCCTTAATTATATTTCTTTGTGTCTGTATGATGAATAATAGAAATACTATGAAAACCTCATAATTCACATTTTTCTTGAACATTCATTTTATTTTAAATGATTACTATTTTAGAACTCTATAATACATATTGGGAAGATCATAAAAATATGCAACAGCAAACATTTACCCATATCTCAAGTGAAATTTCACACTGGGGGTTATAATATATATTAAATAAATAAAATTCATTGGGTTCTCAAAATATGTATTCACTATCAACAACAAGAAAAGTATAAAACTTTATGTATTTCAGTGATAAATACAATTGTTTTTACAAAAGAAGCTTTGGGAACAAATCTTTTTAAAGGTATAAATATAACTGGAATATCAGAATTATTATTGGGACTCTGATATATGTAAAGATTCATATTAGATCATTTCACATTATAATTAAACTTCAATAAATATTATTAGACTGTTTAAGATCCACTATTTGTAAATTGCTTTCATAAATTTGAGAAGCTGAAAAGCAACTTTGTGATTTTTTACACTGCAATATAAAATTTAAGACATCTACATAGATTTATAATTGTTTTAAGATCTATTTTTGAGTTATAGTAAATAAATTATCAATCTAATCTATGCAATGATTATTCTAGATTCTTCATCCCACCTACACTTTCTTTTGTTAATATCTTTTGAAAAAGGAGAAAAAAATAAACTTCAATGAATCCAAGCTAATATTTATAAGAACATTTGTAATATTTGAATCCAAGAATATTCCTGCTGATAATAACAGAATTGCATGCAGTTCTGTTTTCTTCTACACAATAGCATAAAAATAACCATAGAATACCTGATGGTTGCAAAGAACAATTCAAACAAAATAACCAGCCAAAACTATACATTTGGATCTACCATATGATTTTCCATCAACTTATTATTTGTGATTAATTATTTCAGATATTTTGAAAATTATTCAGAATATGAGCTTATCTACTTGCAATTCTATTTTTCCTTTAGAGTGTTCTTTTCATCTTGCAGTCCAGACTATATACCAAGCAAATAGTAGCGTTTTATGCCTGAATGCAGCAATTGGACACTGTTAACAAAGCCAATGGCTTTCTTGATAGGAACATATGGCTTTGAAAGCTGTACCATCTGAAAAGCTGGACAAAGACAAATTTGAGGCCTTTGAATTGAGGTGCTGAGGAAAATTGTTAAGAGTACTTCAAATCAAAGTAGGACAAATCACTCCATGTTTGATGAAATAAAACAGATTGTTCTCTGAATTTACTAATAATGAAGCTTACAACTGTTGGGTGCATAACTCAAAAGTAAGAGTTCTTGGAGAAGATCCTGATGTCTGGAAAAATTGAAGGCAATGAAAAAATGTCAAAGACAATGTGGTTAGATACTATTACTGATGTCACAAGCATGAGAGTTTACAAGAATTCAAAGAAGCAGTTACTGATACACAATCCAGCAAGACACAAAGAGACAGGAATGATTAAATAACTCGAAAACAACATGCCTAGTGTTCCTTTAAATTGAGTGACCTGACTTCAAATCCCTACTCTATTACAAAGCTCATTTGTGACTTTCATTCAGCTATTGGGCTTGTTCCAGAGTCAGTCTTTGAAATACATGTAAGTTAAACTTGTCCCAACTAACTTGAGCTATTAATTTCTGTGGGAAAAGGATGACTAATACAGGCTGAGGTAACCCTGGTTAAATTCAGCAACAATAACTGGGATCATATAGTCATACGTTTTAAGTTTTTTAACTATTACATATCAACTGCATTTAAAATCTTGATTACAGAAGCAATTTTTCAGGAGGTTACCACTATATTCTATTGTTCAAGAAAACTACTGACCTGCCTCCACATTCCTTATCTAAAAACACATTTTCAATATTAAATTGTGTATAACTCTGAATGTGTATCAATACGCTACATATACAACCACATTGAGGGAATGTGGAGAACAATAATTCTTGTCTAGATTGCATGGAATACTGTGAACAAATTTGATTGGTTATAATTGACAAAATCTACCCAAACAAACTGGTTAATTTCCAAGGACTATATAGTCTATAGTTTCTCAATCTGATTAAAAATATTATTTATTAAAAATATTATTTGAAAGCCTTAACTGACGAGAATGATGATGATAAGCAAAACATCTATGATGATCATAGCATGCTACTTAGAATGTAAGATAAGAAAATATATGAGCATAAATTAACAATGAAGTTCATGAAAGAACTATAGTATGTTGTGGATCTATGAAATTAAGACAAAGAGAAATAATGTAATAAATTTGAATGAAGGTGACATAAGCTAGTGGTGTGCATGAATACATAGAAGAAAGTGAAAGTGTTGATTAATTTTGAAAGAAAGGGCTAAAACATACATCCTAAAATATGTAACGAAACAAGTTTTCTATGTCCTTGTGCGTCCATTTCAAAGTAGGCATCATGAGTTTATCTCCCTTTTTTACATCCTTTTCCTTCACGAAATAATCATTTAGAAGAAAAAGGTCAAATGGCTGCATCATGCTTTTCTCTTTTGACCATCAAATCAATTTGTTTTTCCTTAGTTCCCCAAATTTTCATTTAATTCAGTTCTACTGATTTCCTCTAATAGTTTTCAAAGGATTTGTTATGTTTATAAAAGGAATATACATGGATTGTGGGTTGTGTAGAAGAAGCAAACTGCTCTATTTTTTTTTTCTTTCTGTGAAAGAGACAAGTGGTTTGATTGTTTGGGTGTGTGGCTATGGATTTGGCTGTTGTTCAGTCTCAGAATGCATGCAAATTTTAAATATAATGGGAAGAAATCTATGGATGGGCTGAAAAACAACATTGGCAGCAGGATTACCCTTACTATTCAACTAAATACTTGCACATTCTTTATCCATAATAGAAAGAATATAATAAAATGAATGTGACATATTTTTTTTAAATAAAGTTTTATTTGGGTTTTCACACATACAAAATACAAGTAAAACATCTTTTTTGAAAATAGCATGGTCCCAGGTTGAACTTCTTTATACAGACACAAAACTCAATTTCATGCTCCTTTTTGTGTTCTATTCTATATCTTATACTATTCTACATTTTCTATATAGTTTTTCCCCTCTTTTAATTTTCTCAATTTTATTTTGATTATCTCATCTCAATTCAAATCATTATATTTATACTTTTGTCTGTTCTGTTTCAATTTCATATTATCTTTTCTCATTAAACAATTTTTCTCCTGTAGTTACTAATTGGAGTATGACACCTTTATATCTTTTAATTACATCCATTAAACTCTTATTTAAACTTCAATATATACCTTAAGATTATGACCTTCAATATAATACATAATACATAACTTCCAATCGAATTCTGTTTGGTACATTCTTATAACACACACTATATTCTTTTAAAAAAAAGATTATAAATATATGTAATTAGAAACCCTCATTCCATTCCAGTTCAGTTCTATCATTAATAATCATTAAAATCTTAACATCTTTAACACTTCTTTTCAATTAAATATCATACTTCCTTAAAGACACATATAATCTCCATAATTAATTTTTCCCTTATTTCTCTTCACATATGTTTTGTAAATCATTAAATATTCATTTTGTTACATTTGTTTATTGACAAGCATTCCACTGAATTACAATAGCTATTTTATCAAATATTTTATCCATAATTTTAATCATATTTTCTAAAATTATTTCTGTTTCTAATATAACAATACTATCTTATGTACCTTTGCAGAATCCCTTTTTCCATTAAATTTTCACCCATTATCTCTAAATAGGCCCTGTTTCTCTATATTTTGTTTCTGTCCTTTATAACTTCTTTTCCTTTCTTTCTTCCCTCTCATCTTCTCCCTCCCCTTTTTACCCCCCTGTCTCTCTACTTCTAATTCTCTCTTCTGAATTTCCCTCTTCTGTTGCTTTCTGATTTTATACGTATTTTTCACTCTTTTTTTTTTTTTTTTGGAGTTGTTTTTCCCAATCTTAAACTTTTCATTCTCTTTCCCCCCTTTCCTTTTTTTCCCCCACCTAAGATTACTTGTTCATTAAAGATGGCTTCTTCTTTGTCGCAATCTTCTTGTTCTGCAGGCATTTCTTGTTGTTTCTCATAATTCCAAATCTCCATTTCTAAAAACTGAAATACGAAGCCAAAAGAACCTCTCCCTTCTTGTGCATCTTCTTTTTAAGTTCCATTTTCAGTTCTTCTAAAAGTGGAGCCATTTTAAACAGTTTTAAACAACCACCCGATTGATTTTAGTCATTCAAATACAATAACCAAAAAAAATCCAGAAATCATCAAGTAATCCAAATAGTCCCAAGTTATTTCTTCTTATTTCTATTTCCACTTTCTCTTCCTGGGGTTTTTGTTGCGATATTTCAGTTAAAATGTATCTTTTGGAAGTCTTGTTGAGATTTTGCTGTAAGTTCTTTTTAATTCCAGGCAGTCTCCTCCCTTCCAGATCCTGCCCTTTTATTCTTTTTCTCTCCTTTCCTGTTTTCAAAAACTTTTGATTATCCAGAAATCTTTATTATCCCTTTGACTTTTTATTTTCAGCATTAAATGCCAATTAATGTCAAAGTGGATTTTTTTCCAATTTCTTGCTTAAGTCTCTTAGCTGTCAGTATAGGAAAAGGAGAAAAAAAATCAAATCTTTTCCCTTTTCTCTCTCCTTTGCAGCTTAAAAATCTTCTTAGGGAACAATGTTATTGTTTTTTTTTTAATAGTTTCAATTCCAGGGTACCTTATTTGTTGCTTTTGCTGTTTGACCCGGTCAACCAAAACTTTCTCTTCTTATCTTCCTCCTGCACATTCTTTTCTGGTCGAGTGCTTCTTTGTGGTGGCCATTTCTGACCACCGCTACAACCGCCTTCGGGAAAGGGAGTAATGGCCAGCTGGGGAGGAGAGATCCGGCTCTCCTCAACCCTGCAAGCAGTCTCCCCCTTCTTCACCACCTCTACGGGGTGGCTTAGCCCCAAAACCAGCCGGCTCGGGGTGCTCCAGAGACGAGGTTTTGGTCTGTCGCCGAAGAAGCTCAAACCGGAAGTCCCGAATGTGACATATTATTGAAAGATATGGGTGATTGATAATTTGGATAATTTGGATGTATTACTGTATATATACTATGGCAACATTTGTTTGTAAAATAACACTGGAATGATTGACAGAAACTTATGCCATAATAAATTGGCTATTTTTTAGGATGCTGTAATATTATTCAATCATTGTTGCTATTTTAGTTACAAGAAAAAGATCTCAATTTATGTTTCATGTGTATTCAAGCAATATATATTCACATTGCTGTATGTATAATTCCTTTCATATCTAGTTTCCTCTAGAATCTTTTGTTCCTATTTTATTTTATTACATTGTAGGGTTTTTTCCCATTTAACATATTCATCATTCAATTTATTTATTTTTGAGCCATGAAGGCAAAAAAAAAAAAGAACAAATATTATTCATATACATTATTTTTTTAAACTGTATTTTTATTTTTTTCACAATATTCATAAATAAATTGTAACATGCAATACTGAAGAACTTTTAGGAAGATAGCAAGCTTGTTTAAACATGTACTGACAACAGGAAATATGGTGTGGGAAGAGAATCATGATGACGGCAAACTTAGAAAACACAAATATGAGTGTGGCTTACCACTGAGCTACATTTAGTGGTGACTTTGATGTTATTGTTATCTGTTGTGATTCCCATACCACTGACCATGAGTATGGAATTGTATTATTAGCATCAGTGATGTCTTTTAATAGTGAGATAAAATCTAATTCTGATTGGCTTGCCATGTTTAAAACCTCTTCTATGCTCATATAGCAGCTTCATTTCCTACCTTCCTGTATCCTTTCAGCATCCCTTTGCAAAAATACAAAATCCCTGAAGGCAGTTAGGGTTTTTGTTTTTTGTTTTATTTTTTTACTGATTATTTCTTGCTTACATAAATACCAACAATCCTACTCTTCTGCCTAAATAGGATGCCAGTCAATGTAAGTCATCCTATTTAAAAAGTGTAATACCAACCATACCATATTTATCATCATTCCTAGTCATTTTAATTAGTCATTTTCCCTAGCATTGTTAGTTCATTCCTAACAATACTAGGAAAATTCATGAAGTCTCTTCTGAACTCTACCACTTTAAATCAGTGAATAAGATGGTAATCTATCTCCATTTTCATTGGATCAATTTTCTGACATAAATTTGATGCCAAACATGGTGCCAAACACTTAAGGAAGATCTTAAGTTTATTAATGACCCTTGGAATGATGCCAAAGATGCTGCAAATTATTGAAATTATTGGAAAACATTTGCTGACCAATGTGCACAGGACCTAATCATAAGGATGAAGATTTTTGATATTGATACCCCTATTGTACAATATTTCATTCTTTCTATCTTTCTTTTAACTTCTTTGAATCAGTTACTATCTGTCCATTGGTGTCCTTTAGCATTACAATTCAAGATTGGAACCTCCTTCTGAATATAGAGACCTTTTGGAAGATTTTCCTTGTCTTTTCATGTCTGTTTCTATCTTCAGTGTCTTTTCAGATGTCACTATAAAAGTAACTCCATTCCTTTTTTTGTTTTTCATGTCTGAGTAGGAAAAAAAGTGATTTACTTACTGAAAATGTCTAATCCTGGTCTATCTCAATTAATTAATACCTATGATGTCAATTATTATCATTTATATTTTAATTAACATGTTTATTTTCTGCTTTATGAAGTAAATGAAATAGAAAAATGTCCGTAAATGAAATGGGATTACAACATAGTCATATCAAAAATTATTTTCCTGAAAGTTATAAAAGTATAAAATTTACTTTAAAGTATAGTAAAATATTGAATTTATTTAGTAATATGTATTTTTAAAAAATCCTCCTTTGAAAATATGCAGAACTTTAGTTACTATTTTCCAAATATTTTGCAAATATTATTTGGAAAATTATTTTATTATTTTAGTCACATTTGGGCAGTTACGGTATTTTCCAACAATAATTGAGACAACACTTATTTCTTTCCATTGGGGTAGCCACCATGTTATATTATCAGAATTTAATGCACAAGCAAAAGTTGTGTACTTTAATGTAATTTTGGTACCATTATTGGTACCATAATTTTGGCTGCCACAAAATGATCTCAGCCAGTTCCATTGAAAAGTAACATTATATGCAATAGAAAATCTTGGCAGATTAAGATTACTAATTTAGGTGATAATCATGTGTAGCCAAGTTCATTCATTTCACTTTCTAAACATACCAGGATGTTTTTATTCATGATTTTACAGTCATCTGAATTATTCAAAATATGTTCAGAGCCAGGTCTATGAAAGAAGCATGAAGTACAGTAATAGCAGATTTTAATTAACCCAACATATGTTGGAATATAAACTCTGCCAAGCATAGTCCTTTCAGGAAATTCCTGAGTTTTTTTTCTCCTTCAGAGAGGGGAGGAAGACAGATGTTGGAAGTTCTTTAAAAAGAAGATCCTAAAAGCACAATTGCAAAAAGTTCAAAAGAAGAGTAAAAATGGAAGAGAATGGAAGAAAACAATATGTTGTACAAAAAAAACCTATCAAGAATCTGAAGAAAAAAGAACCTGTATAGGACATAGCCTACAGGTACTTCAGAGTTAATTCCATGGTATCAGAAAAGCAAATGCTCAGAATGAGTTGAGGCTGGTTGGCAAAGGTGCTTAAAAAGAGCTTCTTATAAGAAGAGGAATCTAGCATATCAATCTCTTAATGGAGGTAACATTCATTCTTTAAAGAAAGAAAACAAAGAAAAGGCAGAATAGTCATTTCCTATTTTGATTCTAGATAGAATAAATTCTGCCAGTCAGCTGTGAGCAATAGGATGAAGTGACAGGACTGCAGTGGATAGGACTAAAATTCAAGGTAAACCAAAACATGTTACATAATTGTTGGAATTGAAATATTCTAACTGGATGTTTAAGCATTCTTGAGAACAAGTCTGACCCAAGCAAGGATTAGTGAAGCAGATTTTACTATTATAGCAGAAAACAGGAAATATTTATAGGAAATGCATTATAAACCTGGGAAGAAAGACCTCAGATTAGCAATCTTGCAGACAACAAATCAAGCTCAGTGCTAAACGAAGAGGGGACAAAGTAAGCATACCTTTTGTCATTTTCTGGTCATAGATAATGAGATGTTAAAGAAACAATGCCAAATGGATTTGGACCAGTGGTGGGATTCAAATTTTTTTTACTACCGGTTCTGTGGGCATGGCTTGATGGGTGTGGTGTTTTATGGCTTGGTGGGCAGATAATTGAAGGCAGAAAAATATTACTCTTATGTTCTAAAGTAGAGGAATAGAGAAGCAATGAAACAAACACCAGAACAGTTTCTAGAATAATTCATAAACAGACTGAGTAATAAGCACCATGAAAGCAATGCAATAATTAGGCATGGATTAGGCAAAAAAAAAAAGTCTTGCCAGATCCATCTTATTTCAATTTTTGATTGGATAATTTTCTTAGCAGATTGTGGGAATGCTGTAGATGGAATTCCAGTAAAGCATTTGACAAACTAGCCATGGCATTCTGATTAACAAGCTAGTTAAGTGCTGGCTGGCTGGCATGACAACTAAGTGAAAACACAGCTGGATAGCAAATTGTACTCAAAGTGTATTCATTAAAACTTCATCAGACTGGTGGAGCAAACCTAATATTATACCACAAAGGTGATGTAGTCTTTGGTATTTTTTAATGAATCACTTGAATAAGAATATGGGAGGAATGACTGTCATATTTGCAATTGACTTAAGATTGGGTGGATAGCTCATACTTTGGAAATCAAAAAGAAAATTCAAAATGTTCAGGTTAAAGGAATGGACTAATTTTCATTTCAGTTTGGTTAAATGAATATATCCAAGTGGAAATATCCATCAAGGATGTATTAATATATATTATTACATTGAACTGAGCTTGGTTTCTATAAATTTGGCTCAGCTTGAAGCAACTTTGAAATCCTGCTGTGTTTTGAACTCTTTGGATTTTTCATTTTTCAAAAATAGCTTCATATCCAACCTAGATATAATTAAGATATACAAGCAATTATGCGTTTTTTTAACTGGCATATAAATTCTCATCTGAATAAAGCACTAAAGAAATCCAACCATTATTTGAGTTTCCTGGACCATGGTTGAGTGCAAAAATGTTGCCAAATTCTGAAGACATAGGACAAATTCTACGCCATCTAAAACAGCCCAAATATCCCCACACAAGAAGTATTTGTCTGAATATTCCCATACAAGAAGCATTTCTCATTCATTACACAATTTATCTTTCTAATTCCAAGAAAATATAAAATAGCATGAAGATTAAACCCTGAGGGAGACCAATGAACAATAACCAGATGAAAGATTGTGTTACTGTCCTTAAGAAAGGACAAGGATTATGCCAGAATAGTGGCATGAAACACCAGTAACAGAATTCAGAAGGAATATATCTCAAACCCAGGTCTGATTCTTATTGTGTAAGTCCAGAAAATGGCCTAATATTCAGCTGATGCTTTAATACATCTTCTATACAGGTTCAGTTTAAAAAAATTGTAGTTTAGGGGTTTTTTTTCTTTGATTCCTTGATTATTCTGCTTCTGGGTTGAGAAAATGCAATTGCCTACTTTGGTTGAGTTCAGTCTTTCAGCAGTTGATTAAAAACGAAATGCTTCTCTGAGAATCTGGCAGAGGTTGTACTTCGTGTGAATATCCCACAGAAATTGTGCCAAAAACTGCTGTTTCTACTCTCTTCTGCATCTGCCAGATCCTGTGAGAAAAATAATTGGCAGTATGGAACTTTACAAGACCTTCACAGACATTCTTGATGGTAAATGACACTGCAGGGAAGCATGAAGATTGTGTCTGAAAATTTCCATAATAAACATGCGCTCCAAAAGCAAAAAAGACATGGAGTTTTGTTTCTGTTTTGTTATCTGTCATGCCTTAACAAGAAATATCAGCTCAGTTTCTGAATACATGCTTTGCATTCAGAAGATCACACATTCAATCCAGGGCGTAGTGGGATTTGAAAAGGGGGATTTGACACCCTAGAAAGCTACCATCAGTCAATATAAATCACAAATAAGCTATTCAATATACATGGGAATGAGAGGTCCAACTGAAGGATCTTTTAAATTTCTAAAGTCAAGATTTTCACATGAAAATATACTGAGATCTTACAGAATCTCATGAGATTCAATCATTTTATATCAGAACTTACATGATTTCAACTGTGATCTTGCAAGTTTCCAGGTGTTTAATGTAAAATGGCATAATGGTATCAGGATGCCAAAAATGGATGGCTGATTTCAGCTTTTTATGATATTTATTATCATAAAGCAGTTTCCCATCTCTTATATTTTATCTTTATCAAACATCTTTGCTATTACTATGCTTCGGGAAACTACAATTGTACTGTTATCAGGAAGCTGAAGCCTTAAACATCTTTTTAAATTCCTTGAAATTTCAAAATACAACATAGAACTAACTGATCTAGGCTGTAAAAAAAATTCATTAAATAGGAGCAAACAGGCACATGGTAATGCTCACTCTTTGCTGCTATTATCCAGATTTTTAAAATCTGGTAGGCCTAATACCATAAAGTTTGTTGATTTGCCTAAATTCAGTAAAAACAGGATATTCTCATTTAAAGTAGATTTAAGTGCACTATTTTTACACTGTTGGTGGCAATAAACTTACAAGTGTCCCGACTAAACTTTTTTTTATGATATATACAAATATTCTTTTCTTTTATGCACACTGAGAGCATATGCACCACAACAAATTCCTTGTGTATCCAATCACACTTGGACAATAAAGAATTCTATACCATAGTATATATTCTATATTTGAGAAGAAGGAAGAAGGCAGTCTGAGGAGAGGTTATATGGCATTTCTGGTGTAATAGAATACGTGTCTCATTTATGATTTCACACATTGCATTAACAAGTATTACCTTGTGGCAGTAAGGGGAATCAAAGTAGTTCTCTGCTGTTATAGAGCCTATTGAGATTGCTGCTGCACAGCTCTGTATCTGATGTCACAAACTCACTTGTGTAAAGGGAACTTCAAGAACCTCTTGTAGGAATGTTCCAAGGAAATTGCCCAACATCTGTTGTACAAAATCACTTGGATTTGCTAGCAGCTGGATGCCAGACTTGTTGTACAGTAAATGCAGAAGAGATGATTGGGGTAATGTTTGAGGAATGATTTGAACATAAACCATTCCACACAATCTGTCCAACAGATTTCAACTGAACATTGGGAAGACTGAATGGCTTTGAGTTTTGGATCCTATTGGTTTTAGGATTATGCCATATTTAATGCTGAATAGGGTGCCACTGACTAAACAGACCTAGTATGCTAACTGAGGATCCTCCTTGACACACAATTCCTGCTCAGGGAATAGGTGGCAATTGTGACCGGGAGGGCCTTTGAATTGTACAGCATTGTATTATGTGTCAATGGTGCCCCTTCCTAGATCAGGACTCTCTGCTCAGTCACACATGTCCTAGTTACCTCCATATTGGACTACTGTAATGGGACTGCCCTGAAAAGCTTCATTTGGTACAGAGGGAAGGCGCAATGGCTCAGTGGCTTAATGATGCTGGAGATAGTCTCTGTTTCTTCTTTTTTATGAAAAGTTTTTTTATTTTTTATTTTTTACACATCTCTTCAAGTGAGCAATGTGATTCCAGGTTACAACATTCATGCATAGTCATAATTACATTTCCAACTTTCTTATCTAATTTCATATCAAATCATTATCTATTCCACTGATCGTTAAATAAGTTCTCACTTCATATTTGAATTCATTAATTCAATATCAAAAACATTTCATCTTCACATATATTTTCCACTCTTTATCCCCTATTATTTCCATTTTCAACTTACCATTTTACTTATTTTATTTTACATTATTATCTTCATTAACTTTCTCAAAGCTGATATATAATAAACAAACAAAAAAGAGTAAAAAATAAAATATAACTAATATATTCAGGATCCACATAGTATATCTCCCAATCTACAATAAATCTTATATTTATTCCAGAGATATTCATATAACCATATCATTATATAATAATCTGAAGGTAATTCCCAATAAGTTTTGAACTCCTCCTTAAATTTTCTTTGTTCTTCTGTGAACTGCATTGCCATTAATTTTTCTGCCAGTATGTCCAATATTTCCATTTTTTCTTTTAACATTCCTCTCACAGTTTGCAGTTCCAATTTGAATTCTTTGCCCATTTCTTCCATTTTTTTAATCAGTTGAGTTATTCTTTATTAAAAGTCAGAGTCTTTTATTTTAGTCTTTGCCCAAAATATCCATTTATCTCAATTCCTCTTATTAATCCTTCTGTCTCCTTGTCACAATCAACACCAAACAGTCCCAAGATATTATCTTCACTTGTCCCTTTGCTGCAATCCTCCTTTTTTGGTGCTTCCAGGGTTATTGTTATAATATAGTCTTTTATTTCATTTCATTTCTCATTCATACATTTGTAAGACCAGTAATTTTCCATGAAATCATAAGAGAAAAAGTGCCTTTAACCATTAGATGGAATTCGATATCGCGTTCTATTTTTCAAAGTCCTTTTTTTCTTTTCAATTGTATTAATTCTGCTAATTTTCAATCATTAGCTCTTTTAAATATAGTCAATTCTGGGCAAGTCCAGCATTCTATTCAATGCCTAATTAATGGCAATTTCTGTATCTTATTCCAAATTTGGTCTCAAATTCTGTTATAGTCCTTTTATGGTCCGGTTTTTTATTTACCTTATAATTTCCTCTTATTTTCCATTTGCCGCTGCCACACTCTTAAACGAGGGCTCTTTCCTTCTGGTTGTGAAGGAGGGCTCTTTCCTTCTGGTTCACAGAGTTGTGAAAAGAAAAATCCAAAATCCTTTGCCTGGTTACATGCCGCTCACCACTTCACCGCTCCAGCACACACTTAAGTCCCGGAAACTTTCTGTCTTCGGGGTAGCCATTAAAACTGCCGCTACCTCCTGTCTTCAAGGGGAGTATACCTAGCCAGGGAGGGGAGATGCAGCTCCCCTCAACCTGGCTAGCAGTCTCCCCCTCTTCCCTCACCCCTCCGAGGTGAGTCCGAGATGGATCCAGTCCCGTTGGGACCCTCCAACAAGATAAGCACAGATCAAAGCCACGCACAAACACAGTCTTTGGTTCATCTTTGAAGGAAGTGCCACCGGAAGCCTAGATAGTCTCTGTTTCATTGGTTCAAGTCTTAGCACTGTCTTAGCATGTCACCTCAGCTTCTGCCCACCTAACTGTTTGAAAGCATGTTATATGCAAGTAGATAAATAGGTACCACTTTGGTAGGAAGACCAGCTGGTGCTTCATGAGGACAGTCAGAATGCTGAATCTCTTCAGAGGTGACACCTGTTTGCAAGGTGGCTTCAGTGGTTCATCTTTCTTTCTGGTGTGAAGCTAGGTCATCCCCTATGGTGCACCATGGTGCATGACAGTGAATAGAATGGGCTAGCAGTCTCAAGCAACCAGAACTATGTGTTAGCCTCCTAATTGTAGTCTCCAGATTATTGTAACATTGCTATACTCTAAATAAATAAATAAATTGGTGCAGAATGCAGCAATACAAATTGCTAGCTGTTAGAAGAGCACATATTTACACTTCTGTTCTACAATCTGCATTGATTGCCAGTCTGCCTCTGCATCTAATTCAAGGTGCAGTTTGTTTTAGCATCCTGAAATCTAGATGGACTGCCTGTCTTTAAATAAGACAGATACAAGATAATAATCTTGTATTTGATTTTATGCACTTGTTTGTCATGGCCCAAAAGAGCAGTACAACTGCATCTGATGGTTGTCACCCAATTAGCACTACTCAGGGAACATGTGTAGCTTAAGGAATGCTACAGACATGGGTGATTATTTCTCTCATTCCTCTGCAGTGGTTACCATTACTTAGTAATACTTCCCCACATTAGATGACAACAAGCTTTCATTCGGCTATGGCCAAGGATATATACAACAAAGTCCTCCCTATTTACCAGGATAATGCACAACCCATCACAAGTTTGAAATCCTGTAGGCAAGCTTTGAAAACAGATATTCCCTTAACATCTACCCAGCTTAAACCCCAAAATACCTGGAGTGAGGAATGATCTAAGGTATATTCTTCTTGCCTGACCATTAGTGATCCCTCTACCAAATCATCTGATTTTTATCTGCCTCACTTTGTCTGTTTGAAATTGAATAGAATTAGGTGTGATACTGGAAGAAGTGCCTCTCAGTGGGGATGGAAATTCCTCTTTTTGAGAGTATGGTGCTGATATGCAAACTACTATACATATTGTGCAAGATTGCTCACAACATGTGTTCTTTGGTTCCCTAGAAGATCTGCATGAAGCAATGCCACAGGCAATCACCTGGATAGCTGAATTGGACATCCAGTTATGAGGCCACTGCTATACCTCCATAGAAGTTTTACGTGGACTGTGTAGATATGTTACATGTTAAGCCTGAATTCCCCAACAAGTGTTAAGGAAAACAAACTAAACAGAATGTGTAGCGTAGTCAGATAGGCAGACAGGTAAATGTGTGAGATAAGTTTATATTTTAGTTAACACGCAGTAAAAAAACAGATACGCTTGTGCTATCAAAAATATAGTTTATTCCATTAGGAATTATAGCATAGTCAAAATAAACGGTCCATTAGTCATGTATCATTTCAGTCAGTCCAGTCGGGGATACTCAATTTGCAAAATCCGTGTTGTATAGCCAATGTCAGTTCACTTACAATAAATCAGTCCGTATTATCTCTTCTCTCCGTTGAGAAATCAACACTCCTTTCTCTCCTCCGTTCCAGTAAGGAAAAACGCAGTCATCAATCCATCCAGTAATTAGGGATCATTAAGCCAGAGAGAGAGAGCTGCAATTGACTTGCTTCTTTTATG
Source organism: Notechis scutatus (assembly GCF_049901735.1). Taxonomy (NCBI): domain Eukaryota; kingdom Metazoa; phylum Chordata; class Lepidosauria; order Squamata; family Elapidae; genus Notechis; species Notechis scutatus. Next base: position 211,948,937 of record NC_142010.1, read on the forward strand.
GTGCTTTTACAACCACACCCTTAATTACATTCTTGTAGTTAAAGTTACACACACTTTAACCAACAAACCATGATAACTTATTTATTATTTTTTACCCAAACCAGTTAGGGTAAACAATGTTATCCCTAACATTCTCCCCTTTTGGGTAATAATAATAATATAATAATAATATAACCATTTACACCTTTAAATCATAATTGTTACAACTCTCTTTAAATTTTACTACACCTTGAGCTTTTGTAAACTGGTCTGCAATGTTTTCTTCCGTCATGCAGTACTCTAGTTTAATTAGACCAATTTTCACAGATTCTCTTACATTTAAGTATCTTAAATCAGTATGCTTTCATCTAGTCTTTACAGCAATATTAGTAGCTAACTGTATGGCTGCCTGGTTGTCCTCGTACACAATAATGGAATCTTTAACAGTTATACCCATGTCTAATAATAACTGTTTGTACAGAATTAAGTCAGTGCATAGTAATGACAGACATGAAAATTCTGCTTCCATCGTGGACAAGCTGATATGCTGTTGTCTGATTGACCTCCACCCTATTAGTGTCTTACCAAATAATATAGCCATCCCAGATGTTGATTTTCTAGTGTTTATGTCAGTTGCAAAACTTGCATCTGCATAGGCACTAAGAATCAAATCACCTTTTGGCTCTAGATACAATGCATGGTGCATTGTTCCTTTAAGATATCTTAAAATTCTCTTTAATGCTTGCCAATGACATTGATGTGGATCATTATTAAATCGTGCCAGCTGATTAACACTATAAGCAATATCTGGCCTTGACCAATTGCTTATATATGATAAGCTACCAATCAAAGATTGATAGATGGTCTTATCGAATTTGGGACTTTGAGCATCAGTTTGGCAAACTTCCTGACTCATTGGAGTCTTTGCCGGCTTACAAAGTTCCATTTTATACAATTTAATTAATTGGCAAATTTTATCTTCTTGAGATATTTTAAATCCATTTTTGGTTTTGTTAATTGTCAATCCTAGATACTTTTTAATTTCACCTAAATGCTTTAATTTTATCTTTTTGGCTAATAATGAAATAATCTCAGTAGCTTCATTATTTGTATTAGTAATCAAAGCAATATCATCTGTAAATAATAACAATAATGACACCGTTCCATTATTTTCTCTTTTAAACATACATGGATCTGCTAAACCAGATTTAAACCCTATATTGTTTAATTCTTTCACAATATATTGGTTCCATTCATAGCCAGAATCCATATAGACTCTTTTTGAGTTTCCAACAATCATTGCTATTTGCTTTATTATCATTTATATCAACTGGTTTTTTCAAATATATTGTATGCTGCAATGGTGCATGTAGATAGGCAGTTTCTACGTTTAAATGGTTAACGATATAATTCTTCTTAGCTGCCCACACTAAAGCTGCTCTTAAAGTTGTAGCCTTTAAATTTGGTGCAAATACCTCATCATAATCAAATGCATTTTGATTAAATCCTTGAGCTACTAACCTAGCCTTATAAGTAACTGTCCCATTATTTCCAGTCTTTACTTTGAATATCCATTTGCGCCCAATGGATTTTTCTCCTGGAGGTAATTTGGTATCTTCATATACTTTCATTTCCTTTAATGAATTTAACTCTTTTTCCATTGCCTTTTGCCAATTCTCCTGATCCTTTACAGGATACATCCTAAGTTCATCTATACTAGTAGGAACTTTATTTACTTGGCAAACTATACTTGCCTGATACCTTTCAGGTGGTCTGGTTACACCTGTTGTGCGTCTAGGTATTACAGGACTTACAGGTGGACTTTCCTTTATTTCCTGTTCTTGATTATCTATCTCTTCTTGATCAATTATTTCCTCTTGTTCTGGTTCTATTTGCTCTTCATGGACTTCTTCTTTAATTGGACTTTTTTTATAACTAGTCTTTTCTTTCTGCTTCTTGTAGGTTTCTATAATTACACGATTATCTGAATCTTGCTCTAATCTATTCCATACTATATGTTCTAGGAATTGTGCACTAGCACTGCAGTATACTCTAGATGTACCTTGTTCCCAGAATCTATAGGATCTATGATTTGATTGATATCCAACAAAAAATAATCTTTTAGCTCTATGCTGTCCTTTGTTTCTGAGTTGTGTAGGGATATGCACCCATGCTGGTGCACCAAATGTGTGAATGTAACTTAAATCAGGTTTCCTACCATGCCACAGTGTGAATGGTAATTCACCTGTTGTTGAATTAACAACATTATTTAATATGTGATTACCACACATTATAGCTTCTCCCCACAAATTGTCAGGTAATCCTGAATCTGACAACATAGTCTGTCCCATTGATTGCAGTGTTTGGCCTCGTCTCTCTATAAAGGCATTATGTTGAGGCCTATATGGTGCAGACTTTTTATGTTGAATACCTGCCATCCTAAGTCTACTCTGGAATTTATTATTTGTAAATTCCGCACCATTATCTGTTATAAGAGTTACTAATTTCTTTTTAGTTTTCCTCTCTGCAAATTTTAACCAATTAAAGAAATTTAGATACGTTTCAGTTTTTCTCTTCATTAGAAAACAGGAACCATACCTAGAATAGTGGTCCATTATGCTTAATATGTATCGAGCACCACCTACACTTAGTTTTTTAGGACCTATTATATCGGCAAATACTACCTCTAAAGGCTCTTTGGTAGTAAATCCATCAACTCTATTTGCCGGTATGACTTTGCTTTTGCTTTGATTGCAAGCAGAACATTGCAAATACTTATTACAAGGTTTCAAACTTATTCCTGTAGATAGTTGAACAGTTCTCTTAATCATTTTAAAATTTAAATGACCTAGCCGTCGGTGTAACAAGTGAATACATTCATCATGAGGTTTCTTATTATCATAAACTGTGTTAGCCACCTCTAAACCATTATCATTTAACACACACAATTCACCTCTTAAAGATGCAGTAATTTTCTTACCTTCTTTTTCAATTAAGCAAGTATCTCCCCTAAAGGTAACTACGTATCCTAATCTAACCAACATTCTAACTGAAAGCAAATTAAATTTAAGTTGAGGTACATATAACATTTTTACGTTCTCTTTTATACAAGAACAATGTGCAATACCTTCACCTTTTGCTTTCATTTTCCAGCCGTTTGCCAATGAGATATGCTGTGAACTCATGGACATTTTTACAAATTTTTTGTTATCATTTGTTATACAGTGGGATGCTCCACTGTCAACCACCCATAAATTATTTTTCACAACTCCATTACTATACATGGCTAACTCAAAAATTTTATTTTTTCTTTGATGACTTCCAGTATTTTGACTTGCATTCTGGCGCTTTGCTTTCTTACAAAATCTTGCCAAATGTCCTCTTCCTCCACAATTAAAACACTTTTTAATTGTGTATGCAGTAGGTTCATTATTTTCCTTTTGAGGTTGCTCCCTCCTTAACTGATCTCTTTCAAGCCTTCTTCTGGCCTCTTCAATCAATCTGCCAGTGATATCAGTTAAAGTTAGGCTTTCTTTAGGAAAATTTCAAGGGAAGTTACGTAGTCATCAAAACTTTCATCTAATGAAGATAGAATTATGTAAACCTGGTGTAGTTCAGAGAAAATTTAGTCAGTCCTTGAAAAATGCTTTTCATAGTATTCAAATGACTCAGCATATTACCATTCTTTTGGAGATGCGTCCGGAAAAGCTTCCATGTTAGATTTATGTGAGCACCAACGTTATCTCGGACATAAATCCTCTTCAGTTTTTGCCAACACCCAACAGCTGTTTGCTCTTCGCGTATATGAACAAGTTGCTGATCAGATAGTGTTAGTCCTATGATGCAAAGAGCTTGTTCATTTTTATGTTTAAAGTCTTCTATCTTTTGACTATCTTCCTCATTTTCAGTATCCCATTCCTCTACGTTTGGTGGGTTTTCAATTATGTTCCACAAACCTTCTCTTCGTAGAAGTAGACTACATTTCATAGACCATGAAACATAGTTTGTTCCATCCAGCTTGGATATAAGGGACAAACTTTGTAGACTGACGTGCCATGTTCCAATATATGGATATAAAACTATAATTAATAAAAACACAGCTGTCTGTTTACTGTAACGTGTAACAACACAAAATCTCACTTTTTACATAAACCTGTTTTTTATCCTAGTTTAACTGACTTTGCAGTCTCTGGGCCCATAACCAGTGTTAAGCCTGAATTCCCCAACAAGTGTTAAGGAAAACAAACTAAACAGAATGTGTAGCGTAGTCAGATAGGCAGACAGGTAAATGTGTGAGATAAGTTTATATTTTAGTTAACACGCAGTAAAAAAACAGATACGCTTGTGCTATCAAAAATATAGTTTATTCCATTAGGAATTATAGCATAGTCAAAATAAACGGTCCATTAGTCATGTATCATTTCAGTCAGTCCAGTCGGGGATACTCAATTTGCAAAATCCGTGTTGTATAGCCAATGTCAGTTCACTTACAATAAATCAGTCCGTATTATCTCTTCTCTCCGTTGAGAAATCAACACTCCTTTCTCTCCTCCGTTCCAGTAAGGAAAAAACGCAGTCATCAATCCATCCAGTAATTAGGGATCATTAAGCCAGAGAGAGAGAGCTGCAATTGACTTGCTTCTTTTATGGTGCTTTTACAACCACACCCTTAATTACATTCTTGTAGTTAAAGTTACACACACTTTAACCAACAAACCATGATAACTTATTTATTATTTTTTACCCAAACCAGTTAGGGTAAACAATGTTATCCCTTCTCTTCCCTTATCCCTTATTCTCTTCTGTCATGTTCTCATCATACGCTAAACAATAATAATAATCTTATATTACTTCTGCTGATGAATAGTCTCTAATCACATTTATTAAGATTATAATTATCATGTAATTGCTTTTATTGTGGCTTCTTTTCACCATAAATTCTGCAATTGAAATAGCAATCAATGTTCCAACTGCTTTAGAAATCTTTCTCTTAATTCTGACAAAACTGTAAACTGATATCCAAATTCTAAGGGCTGGCTTGTTGTTTTCTTTTAATCTGAAATGATATTGATCTACTATATACAGGGAATAAACTTTTAATAACTTGATTTTATGTCAGAATATAAATATCAACTGCTTTGCTGAACAGAAAATATTTGTAGAGATATATTCTTTCACAGTGTTTTCAGTAACATAGCATTCTTTTTTAACTGTTTTCATAAAACACATTTCAGGCTCTAGAAATATCTTTTGATGGGCCAAAGACAAGCATATAGAAGCATAAAATAACATATTTTTACCAACCTACTTTTGGGGACATTACATTGATTTTTTTTCTTAATTTTTTGTTTGAAATAATGTTTAAACTTGTAATATGTGCTTATTAAATCATTAAAACAAATGTTCATTGATTCTATGACTAATTATTACAAAGCAGAGCAATGGTGAGAAATTCAATGTTTGGGACTGGTTTGAGTGTACCCTCAGGGTAAGATATAAAAGAACTCTGTTTAGAAACAACATGAAAGGCAAAATGCAGGGAAATCGTGGCTGATCTTACAAAGAACTAGAAAAGAAGGGGCAAGGGGGGGTGGAATCAGAAGTTACTTGAGAAGTTGAGAAACTATGGCACATCACTTGGCTCTTTTACAGACAAAAACAAAGCTTTAGTATTCCATTAAAGTAGGTCCAAAGCCATTATGAAAGGAAAAAAGACATTATCAGGGCTATCTCAACCATTCAGTGGAGTGAAATGGTTCATTCTGATGGCAGATCCTGGGAAGCATCAGCAAGGTGCTTGGAGAAAAAAAAAACTATGTTCCTTTAGCCATCCTGAAGGCATCCCATCAGCAGCATTGACAAAAAAATTCAGTGTTCAATATCATTTGTTTATGTACATTCAACAGAAAGGGGCTGAATTGAAGCAAGCTCTGGAGTAACCTAGTTGTGAAATCTGTAAAACCTATTCATGTAATGTTTGCTAATCTGACCTGGGAAGTAAGTCCAGGTAAAAAAGATTGTTCTTCCTGGAAAAGGTACCTAAAACTCTTCTGAATGTTAAAAGTTGCATCTGGGAGAAGGCATAATATTTTCAATGCAATCTGATGTTTTATTATTATTATTGTTAGATCGGAAGTGGATCGGTTCGAAGGAGACGTGAGACCATCCTAGTGAGTTCAGCTCTTTATTGGGAATAGGAACAGTCTGAAGAATACAAGCCGCGGCAGCCCTTTATATAGGGCTGGTTCGCGGCTCGGCGGCCAATGGCAGCGCTTTGAATCTCCCGTGATCGGCACAGCCAATCGCAGTAGATTCTTAGCGCTCCAATCACGGCCGGGGCTTCGACCAATCAGGTCGCTGTCCGTCTGGACCAATCAGTTTGCGAGGGTTTGGAGTATGCTAATACAGCACAATTATTAGTTCTCTTGGGTCTTAGTACAAGCATTTATTAATAACTGAATACTTTTTAAAGTATTTTGTGTTGTGTCCGTCGCAAGGAAGGAGACTCGGAGCCAGTGACTTTAGTTCAGCTCATTTATTGATTCCCGAGATCGGCTCGGGTCCGAAAGAAAAGCGGCGGCTTTTATTCTTTGGCCGCGGCGGCCGCGGCCAATGGCACCGCTTTGAATCTCCCGCGATTAGTTTCCACCAATCGCGGGAGATTCGTGGCGGGCCAATCAGTGCGGCTCGCTCGACCAATCAGCTCGCCGTGCGTCTTGACCAATCACTGCGTGGTTCTACAAGAATGGTAATGACCGTACAGAACACCCCTCCCCTCTTGGTAGGGTCCTACGTAACGTAGTCCCGTAAGTAGATGGGGCTACGTACTTGTCTACTTGACCTGCGCAGGTTAGTTGGTGCTTCGCTCCCGGCCGGTTCGGTCGGGTTCTGTGTTGCTCTCTGCCCTGTTGATGGAACCGTCTGGAAGGCTGAGCCGGACCTTTCATCGCAGCTCCCTCCCGGTCTACCCGGTCTGGTTGAGCTGCGGTTTCCGCTCCCGCCTGGTCTTTCCGGGCTGGTTGAGCTGGCCTGGCTGCTTCTCCCTGGTGAGGTGTCAAGCTGGCTGCTTTCCGGTGAGTATTCCTGGTTTCTTTCTCATGGGGTTTGGTCCTTGGGACCTTCCCTCCCCTCTTGGTTTGTGTTGGGGGGGTTCCCTTCTGTGTTTGCCTCTGTTTGCGTGTCAGTTGTGTTTCCCGTGGCTGTTCTTGACCTTAATTGGTCGATGTGTCGTTTCCATGCTCGTCCGTCGGTTGTCTGTAAGCGGTATGAGCGTGGACCTGTCACTTGGGTTATGGTTGCTGGTACCCAGAGTGGGTCTCCGGTGAGGTTTTTCGCGTATACTGTGTCGCCTGTTTTAAATATTCGGTCTTTGCTTGAGGAGTTTGGGGTTTTTTCTGGGTTGTATGTGGGGTGCAGTCTGTCGAGTGGGGACCTTAATTTTCTCCCCATCAGTACTTCTGCCGGGCTTTTATTGGTTGTTGTATTCGGGGTTATGTGTTGTATGAAAAGCATTTTGTTTATTTTCTCTTGGATTTCCCCGTTTTCTATCTTTTGGATAGTTTTTTTTTGTAAATTGAACCATCCGTTCCGCCCTCCCGTTCGCCACCGGATGTTCCGGCGCTGTCAACGCGTGTCGTATCCCCCGCTCCGCTAGGAATTTTTCGAATTCCAGCAAGGTAAATTGGGGCCCGTTGTCGGATACGATGACGTCTGGGAGGCCGTGGGTTGCGAATAGTTTGCTGAGTTCCTTGGTGACGGCCTCCATGGTGGTAGTTCTCATGTTGCTTACCTCCAACCAGTTGGAGTAAGCGTCTACCGTGATGAGGAAAGTGTGGCCTTTCGTGGGCCCGGCAAAATCTATGTGAATCCTGGACCATGGTCCCCTAGGGGTTTCCCATTCCAGGATTGGGGCGGCAGGAGGGCTGGGCCTCGTTTCCTGGCATCTGTTGCATGCTGCCACCCAGGCCTCGATTCGTTTGTCCATTCCTGGCCACCAGGCGTAACTTCTGGCCATGGGTGCCCCTCATGCAACAATTCCAATACCTTTCCCTGTAATTTTTCCGGAATAACAACCCGCCCCCAAAGTAAACAACCTTTTTGTAATGACAGTTCTGTTTGCCGGTTCCGGAATGTCCTGAAGGTTTCGTCGTCGTCCTTTTCGGGCCACCCCTTCTCTACCCAATGTAATACCCACGCCAGACGTTTGTCTTTATTGGTTTCACGGGCAATGTCTGACGTGGTTATGGGTAGATTGGGCAGAGTCTCTATGCTAAGGGTGGCCGTCATGGGTGCTGGGTCGGTGTCCAAGTCCGGTAGCGGCGTGCGGCTCAGGGCGTCTGCATGGGTGATTGTCTTACCGGGTCGGTGTGTGAGCCGGTAGCTGTAGGAGGCAAGGAATTCGGACCACCTTGTCATTCTTGGGGATAGAATGTTCAGGGTGGCCCTGTTCCCTGCCAGGATTCCCAGCAGCGGCTTGTGGTCGGTGACGATGGTGAAGGTCCAGCCGTAGGTGTACTCTGGAACCTTTTGACGGCGGCAACGATAGCCAGGGCCTCTTTGTCCAGCTGACTGTAGTTTCTTTCCAGTTTGGTGAGGGTCCTTGAGAAGAAGGCGATGGGTGCTTCTTTTCCGTCGGGGAGAGTGTGGCTGAGGACGGCACCGATGCCAAAGGGTGACGCGTCGCATGTGACAGCTAGCGGTAGGGTCTCGTTGTATTGGATGAGGATGGCATCCGAGGTGAGCAGGTCCTTGGTTTTGTTGAAGGCGGTTTCCTCGCGTTTCCCCCAAGTCCACGGGGCCGCCTTGTCCAGGAGCAAAGGCTCCGCCGCGGTCGCCTTCTGGGGCAGGAAAACATTGTAAAAATTAAGCAGTCCTAGAAATGCCTGTAGTTCCATTTTATTCTTCGGCCTGGGGGCTTCCTTGATTGCTCTGATTTTTTTCTCGGTTGGGTGAATTCCGTGCCGATCTAAAAGGTACCCCAGGAACTCGACCCTCTCGGTGTGTAATTGGCATTTTTCTTTTTTAACCTTCAGCCCCGCATTTTTGAATTTTGTTAGGACCTCCCTCAGGTGACCCTCCAGTTCTTTTTGGTTGGCTGCCGACACCAGTACGTCGTCGAAGTAGGGTACCACCCCCTTGATTCCTTGCAGGAGTCTCTCCATGAGGCTCTGGAATATTCCTGGGGCCACGCTGACTCCAAACTGGAGTCTCTTACAGCGGAACGCCCCCCGGTGGGTTACTATGGTTTGCGCCTCGGCAGTTTCTGCGTCGACCGGCAGCTGCTGATAGGCTTGCGCCAGGTCGAGCTTCGCAAAGACCTTGCCTCCCCCCAGTGAGTGTAGGAGGTGCTGCACTACTGGGACGGGGTAGGCGCTCTGTTGCAATGCGCAATTTAGGGTGGCCTTATAGTCTCCACAGATTCTCACCGACCCATCGGGCTTGACTGGGGTGACTATGGGGGTCTCCCACCGGGCATGGTCGATTGGCTCGAGGACCCCTTGTCTGATGAGCTTGTCTATTTGCTCATCGATTTTTGGCCGGAGTGTGAATGGTACCCGCCCTGGTTTCAGGCATATTGGGGGAACGCTGGGGTCTAGGCTGAACGAAATAGGGGGCCCTCGGTACTTGCCTAGGGTGCCGTCGAACACTTCCTGGAAGTCCCTTGCGAGTTTTTCCTCCCAGTCGGCCTCCCCGATGTGGTCGATGCCCGTTACTTCGATTCCGAGCGGCGCAAACCACTGCAGTCCCAAAAGGCTGGGGCGGTCTCGGTCCACGATCGTCAGGGGGAGCCTTGCTGTGCGTCCTTTGAAAGTTACCTCGAACTGGCCTGTTCCGACTACCGGTATGCGATTCCCCTGGTAGTCCTTGAGGATTAGGCTCTGGCTTTCCAGTCCTCTCCTGTGGATTGTGGTCACCAGGCGCTTGATTTCCCGCCATGCAACCATGGAGAGGTAGGACCCGGAGTCCACCTCTATCTTGCATGGCTCGCCCTCAATGCCCACTTCCACATATACTTTCTGGGCGTCTGCGCTGGATGAGTGGCCGATGACGACCGTCTGGTGGGTTTCCTCTCTCCGCCGGTTCCCGCCGTCTCGTCGGCCCCGTCCGTCTCGGCTCCATCGGTTTTCGGCTTGGCGGTCTCTGGGCCTGTGGGGGGTGCCATCTCGTCTCCAGTCGCTGCCGTCTCGCCGCCGGGGGCTGTAGTTTTTCTTGAGTCGGCAGACTCGGGCGATGTGGCCTCTTTTATCGCAGTGCCGGCATATTGCATTGAAAAATCGGCACTCCGATCGAGGGTGGTCGCCTCCACACCTGGCACACGGTTGCCCCGACTTACGACTCCGTCGATTGCGCCGGTCTCGATCCGCCTGGAGCCGATTCACGTCCTCTTCCTCGTCCGTGGTGTCGGAGGTGGAGTCGAGGTCGCCATGGTGTGTGGTGGTCTCTCGGCGGCTTGCTTCGGAGCGCATCTCGGTTGCCATGCCTGCCTCGGTGGTCGCATTGCGGTCCCCGGCGTCGGGCCTCCGCATTCGAGCCGCTGATTTCCGGGTCGCCTCGGCTGCGGTGGCATCTGCAAGGACGTCGGCGAGGGCGATGTCGCCTTTTGCCATCAGCCGGCTCTGGAGGACTGGGCCTCTGAGCCCCAGGACGATGCGGTCTCGGAGTGCCTCATCCATATCCGTAAACCCACACATGCCCCGAGATTTCGCAGGTCAGCCACGAAGTCACCGATGCTCTCGCCTGCTCGCTGGTCTCACCGATAGAAGTTGTGCCACCTGATGACGGTGAGCACGTCGGGGGCATAGTGGTTTCGGAGCAACGGCTCGAGATCGGCCCAGTCCATCATTTTTACGTCCTCGGGTTTCGCGAGGGCTTTTGCCATCTTAAATACTGTGGGTCCGCAGTGTGTGAGGAAGACAGCTCTTTTCTTTTGCCCGTTTGCATCCTTTAGATTGCTACTTTCGAGGAACATCAGGAATCGGTCGGTGTACGATTCCCAATCCTCAGTAGCCGGGTTAAAGGGGGCGGGCGGTACGATGCTGGCCATCTCATCGGTCTCGTTTCCTCAGGACACGTGCTCGATGGGGATCAGGTTTGGCATCCCACCTTCGTCGCCAGTGTTGTGTCCGTCGCAAGGAAGGAGACTTGGAGCCAGTGACTTTAGTTCAGCTCATTTATTGATTCCCGAGATCGGCCCGGGTCCGAAAGAAAAGCGGCAGCTTTTATTCTTTGGCCGCGGCGGCCGCGGCCAATGACACCGCTTTGAATCTCCCACGATTAGTTTCCACCAATCGCGGGAGATTCGCGGCGGGCCAATCAGTGCGGCTCGCTCGACCAATCAGCTCGCCATGCGTCTTGACCAATCACTGCGCGGTTCTACAAGAATGGTAATGACCGTATAGAACATTTTGGTACACATTTTTTTCATAAAATGATAACAATAATGATAATCATATAACAATTCATTTCATTTTCCAGAAATAATTTCATGGGATGGGAAATCTCAAGGTGGTAAGAAAGTATGCAAAAGTATGTGCAATGAAATAGATTTTATGCAAAAACCAGGAATTATATTAAAGATTATGCATTCCATCTTACTTTGGCATCCTATGCAACTGTCATATAACGGTTGAGTTTTAATTACTACAGCATTATTTGCTAATTTGTAATATTACCCTATCTAAGTAATATCTAGTATTTACCTAGATAAATACTAGTATTTAGCATTTATCTAGTATTTACAATATCTAGTATTACCTTAGCAAGTCAGTAAAATTAAAATAGCAACTAGCAATTTTATTTATTTATTTATTTTTATTTGATTTGATTTGTCAATCACTTACAAGATAATAGAGATAAGGATAAACATAAGTATGAATGCAGGAAATAGGTACGAATAATTGGGGACAATAGGACAGGGACTGTAGGCACGATTGTACGCTTATTAACATATCATGTAAAGGTATCACCTGAGTCTTTTTTCTGAACTTGCATTTTATTTGTTATAAAATACATGTTTGCCCATTAATAATCAAAACACTGAAAGGGACCAAAATTTGTCAACCACAATGTATTTATGTTTCCCAAGTTAATGGGAACACTAAATCTAGCTTGATGTTGACAATTTTTTAAACATCACTTAGACATGGAGATATAGAAGATATATACAAATCTAAACTTATGAAATGATTTCTTCTATTCACCTCAGAAATCATGTTGAAATATATATTTGATATTGTCTATGTCACATTTTCACACTTTTATATTTGATAATAAAAGAAATAAGTCCTGCACATGGCAACCTGAATGAAATATAGGATAGGAAACTGATAAACAAATGGATCAATTCAAACTTAGCAGACTTAAATAATAACAAACTCCAGCAGTTGCCATTTGCCCTACAAGAGATAAAAGACTACTGATATTTACAATAAACCAGCACTTTCATGCAGCTGGTTTTTTTTCTAAGTTTGAAAATCAAATAAGGGATTGGTTCCAACCTAACCACTGTCTCTCAATACTAAGTTCAAAGTTAAGTCATTCTCCCATTACATATTCAATTACACACCAGACACAAGTCACTAACCCTTGCCCTCTTGTCTGCCCTTTACTCACTTCTTTCTGTTATACTGGAACACACTTTTAAGAGGACAAAGTACTGTAATGCTCCTTTCAGTTGCTACTGTAACTCCACTGTCTTCAAAATTCTTGCAATGAATTAAATACATCTGCCACTTTGTTCAGAGATTTTTTTTATCCATATACAGTTACTATCAAATAAAAAATGAGTAGGCTAAAATATTCTTCTGATTAAGACCTACTGAATTCACTCTTGTCTGAGTAAATTGCACATAATTAATATGTTAGATCAAGAAAATGGTTCAAGGAAAGGAATCCTACACCACTGTTGACATTTTAGTAAAATTGAATGTATTAACAGACATGATTACTTAAATTTGACTCTGACTTACAAACCGTTCAAAAGTGACAGTACTAAATTCTTACTGACAAAAATGGATGACCTATGCTGAATAGTAACAAGTTGTAAAGGTTTATTTCAAAACCATGTTTTGAATACTGTATCCTTCTACCAGCCTATATAATTCCTACATACAGATACTGCTATATGGTCAACATGGATACTTAATTCCATGGGTGGATTCCTCTCTAGAGTAATATATATGGATATACCATTTAATTGTAATGATTTTATAATTAATAATAATGGGATATTTGTGATAAGTAAAAGATTCAATTTGAAAAAAGCTATGGTACTAGCTGATTTTGAACCCTTTTAATGATAGGAGTATATATGAAATTATGAACAAACCAAATTCTGATGAAAAAGTATAACAACAAGGAAGGAAATAATTTCATTTCAAACTGGGTTATATTTCTTAGAACAAGTAGTCCAGGGGTGGGCTGCTGGGGGTTCACAGGGGTTTGGAAGAATCCCTGGCTAAGATTCTGCATAGTTTGACTGGCTGGTCCCGCCTCCCATCCCTCCTAGGAGTCTCCACATGGCAAGTAAGTGCAGAGCGCGCGCGGAGGCTCAGGGATGGTGAAAAACAGGTCTCCTGGAAGTTTGGGAAGGCAGGAAATGAGCCCATGTCCAGCTTCCAGAGAGCCTCCGGAGTCCAGGGAGCCTGGACTAATCACACTAATCAATTAAAACAATAAATCAATTAAACCATTAATAAATTATTTTATAGAAATTGATTATCTAATCATTGATATAGGTAATGAGGTAGAAAAGTTGTAAGTTTTGAGGTAATGGATTAATCAGTGTTTGATTAAAGTAATGAGGTAGTATTGAGAGTCTGAAAGGAAAGGTTAATTGTTTTACTAGAAGCTGTTATTTACTGGGTTGGACGAATTTATTGCTCCGATGGCCGCTGCTATTACGCTGTAAACAATAGGCTGTAATGGAATGTTCAAAAGCACGCTGGATTATTGAAAGAGAGCAAAACTCACTGAATTAAAACACTTTAACTACAATCAATATGTCTCTGAATAAGATTGTTTTCCAATAGTTTCCCAAAGTTCTTCAAGTTGAGTAGTAGTAAAAAACAATCCAGAAATTTGGGTTAACCAATCCAATCTGTCCTTTACTTTTAAAGTTACTTCTAGCTGCAATATCTTTTTTTTTTCTTTAATAAATCTGACAGTCACTCCCGATCTTAATCGCAGCTAATTTCCTCCTTTGAGTCCCACTTTCCAAGGAAAATTCCACTGCAGAAATTGGAGTGATTCTTACCAAGACTAAGCACGCTGTTACAAGATCTTTCCTTTCCTTTCTTTTTCACTTCCGTCTCAGCTGCCTTCCCGGCTTTGATTCAGCCACGCTGGCGGTTCTCTTCTTGCTAGGGCTGAGAGTGAGAATGACTGGCCCAAAGGTCTAAATATTTTCTCCCTAAGACAAAACTTGAACTTCCCGTTCCTAGTTTAGCACCTGTTGTGCATATGCTTCAAGTCAGTATTAACTTTTGGCAATTGCCTGGACAAATCCCTGCAGTCGTCTTAGCAAGATTTCAGAGATTGTTTGCCATTGCTGTCTTCCTAGGGCTGAAAGAAAGTGACTGACCCAAGTGCCATAGGTAGGACTAGAATTCACAGTCCCCCGTTTTTAACCTGGTCCTTTTAACCACTACTCTAAACAATATGTTTTACATTTCACCATTCTGGTCTTCCTTTAAGGACAAGAACAAATGAGTCATGAGATCAATTCCACCTTAGTAAGGACTATTTTAACAAGTGGTATAGCTTGAAAAGTCCTGATGAAATGACTGGTAGCCCTCTTCAAGTTCTCTGATTCCTTAAAACTATATATTGAACAACTAGGCAATTAATTGCCACATCAATCTGACAACCTTTCAGGTCTAAATATATAAAAATAACTTTTATCAGATAGCCTGAAATCTGCATGGGAATTGGGTTTAAAATCTATTACCTGCTGATATTCTGCTAAAATTTTGGCAGGAGATATTTCCAAAATGGAAGAGATCAAATTATTTAATCATTTACCCCTGTGATTCAGATGCTCTCCCCATTTAATTTGCTAAAGACATACTATATAATAATAAAGCAATGTTGGTATTTAATAGATTGAAAACAAGACAGACTGAATCATATGTGGAGCATTCTATCCCTTTGGAAGTGATATCTCAAATGCAGAAGGACTATAGCACAACAGTGTTTTAATCTCCCTGCAAAGAAGAGCAACAAAACAGACAGAATTGAAGACTGACAGGAACAGATGCAGACTTACCACTTGAACAGTTGGGTCCACCCCAGCCAGGCTCACACTGACAGGTGTTTGGAGCAATGCAACGGCCATGAATGCATTTATCAGTACAGTGAGCTGTCAAAGAAACAGGGTGAGTGAAACAGATAATGAAAAATCAAAAAGAATAAAAACAATGAAGGGGCAGGTTGCATAAAAGCAACAATGAAGGTTGCTTTTCTGCAACCTAGCCATTTCCAATTTCCTCTTAAAATTAAGAGGCTAAGTTGTTCAATTCTTGTTTGAATTAGTTCTCCATATATCATTATTCTATCATCCATCTATATGCATTTATTTACTAATTGTCCCAGTTTGCTACAATTAAAACAAAAAGACAAAACAAAAAGAAATTAAGAAATTAATATTTTAACCGTGTAAATAAATATTCCAGTGATGAAAAACAAGGAACACGGGTATTAAGTAATATTAGCATTTCATATAGGGAAGTTTCCTAAAATCTAAATTTCATATTTATTAAATATCATTCATACAGAGCTTTCTAATCAAGCACTGAATTCATAAATTCCTTTAAAGATTACCATTTCTAAGATAAAAATGCATCCAAAGAAAGGTCTCCTACAATCTTTTCTTTATTTCTTGATAAATTAATGTAAAACAGTACCTTGGTAATTAAAACAGAAACTTCTGAAAATTGTCATGTTTTAGGTAATGTTAGGTCAATTTCTGCAAACAGTCAGTGCAAACAGCTTCCTGCCCCCTCACTTTTCTATTTTTATCATCACCTATTTTATTCTTTGATCACTTATCTGAAATAATACAAATACTAATGTTTCTTATATGAATATGAAACTGCAGTGGCATAATTTAGTGTTACTTCCCTAAATTTTTTTTAAAAAGAACACCGCTGCCAAGAGATAAATCATAGATTAGAAGCAATTAGACTATGGCTGGTTGCTTAACAACTGTTCCAGGTCACAGCAGCTTTGGAACAGATGCCTTACAGCAGGAGTGGGGAACTACAGGATGGCCCCTTTAGGACTTGTGGACTTCAACTCCCAGAATTCCTGAGCCACCATGGCTGGCTCAGGAATTCTGGGAATTGAAGTCCACAAGTCCTAATGGGGCCATAGTTCCCCACCTCTGCCTTACAGTATAAAGCACTCCCAACACCATTGTAAAAAGACCTATCAGTTCCCCTGGTCACATGATTCCATTTCAGGTACTTGGAAACCTGTTCACATTATCGACTGGCTTCCAAATGCCCTGCAATCATGTGATCACCTTTTGCAATCTTGTCTATCCGCTTCCCCAGAAAAAGAAGATTGCAAGCAGAAGGATGTTGGATTTGAGATATGTTGCCCTAGCAAATCCAAGGGATTTCTCCTCCCCTCCATGCAGGGAGCAGAAATCCTTCCATACACTGGAGAAACAAGATCTCAAATCTGGCAAAAAGGCCAGCATTCTAAGACTTCCAGAACTATGCTGTTTGCTAGTGTTTTTGCCAGATTGAAGGGCCATTCCTCTAGCATGCCAAGAAACTTTCAAGGGAATGGACTTCCACTCTGTCAAAATCACTATCAAATAGTCTCATTCTTCAATCATTTTCCCTAGTGAGCAGAAAAAAGGTCCTGCCTGCTGGGTGTCATGGGAGGCTGGGGTTCTGCTTAACAACCACAACTGGGAGAACCAGGATTGTGGTCATTGAACAAAGCAGTCACATATCTCATTTAACAGCTGCTTCATGCAATTATTGAGATTCTGGACCCAAATGGAGAACTACCCATATAATGATATTTATGATGGGGTTGCATTGAAAGAAAAACTTTTGAAGATAAAAAGATGTTTTTATCATAATTTTCCAACACATTTAACAATAAATATAAAATATGTTAGAAGGATGTTAGTCATCTTTAAAGAACAATGTCTAAGATCTTAAGAAAATATAACATCAGACCACTAATCTTCTACATTTGAATTTATGGAAAAATCCATTAAACTAGCCACTGTTGTCCAATAAGTAATAAGGTAAGTATTATCTGTCTTATTTCAGACAGATGCCTAATTTCTATAGATTAATAATAGTTAATAATGTGTAGAGTAAAAAGTAAGCATATGTTGTTATTTTCTGTCATAAGATTTCTAGAACAAGATTCATAATTTTGAGGGGGGTGGTGGTGGTATATTTGTATTTTAGAAGCAAGAACTTGTAAAATGGCTGCTGTGTAGGACACAGCTAATAGAAGACATTGTCTAATGTCTCAAGATTTTTTCCACTATTGCAGCATTCTGTAGAACAAAAGTTATCTGACAAGATAAGATGGTATCAAAAGAGATATCAAAAATTGGTCTCACAAACAAATATCACTTAGAAAAGGATGTTTCATTAGATCTACAAAAGAAACTGGATGAGGTTTTAAAATTGAAAGGGGGAATACAAATGACAAACCCAAAGAGTAAAGTGAATATTTTTTTTCTATAGGATTTACAAAAGAGGCTTGTTAAAGCCTTGAAGAACTCGGTGAAAGAAGACAAAGAAGAAATTAAGAGAAATCAAATCTTATAACAATATTTGAATGAAATAAAGCTTAGACCAGCTTTATTATTTATTTAAAGCTTAACATGTCAAACTGGTGGCCCGTGAGGTGGTTATGGTCCGTGCATGCCACAGCCACCCTGGCTCCGCAAGGGCAAGAAACATCCTGATACATCATGATATGGCCCGTGAGGCAATCGGGTTTGACACCCCTAGCTTAGACTGATAGAAGTAAAAGGAAGGAATATAAGGATTGTTTATTTAATCAAAGTTAAAACAAGATATATTGTTACCATAGTTCTGGCAGTCTTTTATGGACTTTCTGTTGACATCGTAACTTAAAATAGTTTTAGGGAGTTGTTTATAGATAAGAGATGTGAAATGATAAATGTTTGTAACTTTAGTGGAGGTGAAGAATCATTATGTTTGTTTATACTTGTATTAAGAAAATCACTTCTAAATACAATTTTCTCTTTATTATATTCTTACTTTTCTCTTTCTTCTCTCTTGTTCTTTTCTTTTTCCTTGCACTTTTTATTCTTTATTTCTATACTTTCTTCTTCAAGTTTAATTAGTATCATATTTTACTATTATAATCTGAATATATTCAAAAAAAGGAGTTGATCTGCGGAATTACTTCAGGCCATATGAAGCAGTGGAAGAGAAAAGGGGCAGCAATCCCATGTGTGCCCAAGAAATAAAGTGATCTTTTGTTAATCATTAAAAAAATACAAACAGATGGGACCGTTATGGAAACTGGTGTTTAGGAATAATAGCTTGCTATCATGCCCTTCTCACAGTCAGTGTTTGTGGAATATATCTTTTCTTGCATAAAAAGAGACTATTGTTTTGTCTTTAGTTGCTATGCTGTTCTATGACTAAACTAAAGGATATTCCTTCATTTATTTAGTTTTAATTTGCTAAAGAAAAACACTATCCATTTTTAATCTTATAGTAGTATCCTCCTGACTGACTGACAGCTGAAGAAATAATCAGTAACTCTGCTAATTCTGGCACCAGAGATGCTAGACAAGAAATCAAAACTGCCAACTGGAGCTGTCAATCAAAATTACGTACACATTAACATTGCACTTCACTTTGAAGGAAAAAGAATGCAGGAAGGTGATTTAAATCATAAAAAGGTGTATTAAACCTCTAAAATGCTGACAAATGGGATGCAAGTTCTCAATAAACCTCATAAGAAGTCTATCCAGGCAAATCAGGCTTGTATCTTCAAGATAAACTCTCTGCATGCCACAAATCACCAAGTTCTATACGCTTCAATTATGTGCATTGAGACTCAAATGAAAGAGCTGCTGTTGTGTTTATGCCTATATCGGTATTATTTTAATTATTTATTTGTTAATCTACAATTATGAACAAGCCATTTCCCAATGTCTAGGACTCTAGGCTGTATGGTAATGCAAATAATCTTAATTTGAAACTTTTTAAAGCTCTTTTTAAATGATGGCTGGTTGGATAGTTTTCCAACTGGAATTACCATCTGCAAGTATAGGATAATAAAATAAGAAAAAAACACTGTTTTAAAAAGAAAATTAATGGCAGGAGCAAAGGACACTGTATGCAAACATACGTTTCTGTTGACCAGCAGGATTGCTTCAATGCACACTGTAACACATTCAGTGCACTAAACTACAATACTGCATACAGTTTTGGTTGCCACAACATAAAAAAGATGCTTTAGACACTTAGAAAGAGCAACAAAGATGATTAGGAGACTAAGGCTAAAATATATGAAAAACAGTTGCAGGAATTGGGTATGTCTAGTTTAATGAAAAGAAGGACTAGGGAGTGACATGATAACTATGTTCCAATATGTGAAGGGGCTGCCACAAGGACGAGTGGAACAACCTATTCTCCAAAGCACCTGAAGGTAGAACAAGAAGCAACAACGAATGAAACTAATCAAGGACAGAAGCAATCTAGAACTAAGGAGAAATATCTTGTTACTCTTATAACAATTAATCAGTGGAACGATTTTCCTCTGAAAGTTGTGGGTGCTCCAACATTGGAGGTTTTTAAGAAGAGATTGGACAACTTTGTCTGATTGGGTTTCCTGCCTGATTAGGGGGTTGGACTAGAAGACCTCCAAGGTTCCTTCCAACTCTGTTATTCTGCTAAGACCTTCCCCCCTCCCCCATCAATTAGTGTCACAGAAGCATCCCATAACTGTAAACCACCATATTTGTGCCACTGCTCTTCTAAAGACATTTTGTTTCTTGGGGAATTCTCAGTAGCATTCTCATTAACATATTATCAAGAGTTGGATATTCTTATGACAATAACTTTACTTACGAATGCACATTTCCCTGCTTTCATAAAATCCTGGGCAACACTGAGATTTCCGTCTATACATAGTCTTTTCTCCATGCCTATAAGCGGTTCGATAGCTGATTCTGTTAAAATATGGACATGTAAAATTTGTGAACAACTATTTCAAAAGATCCAGCTATGGCTATTTATGGATAAATTGGATTGTTCTATAAATCAGCTACATCCCTTACAAAGAAAGATAAACAACATTACCAGCAAACTCCATTATCTGCAAATGGAGATCCTTTTCAAGGTCTGTGACAAATACTTCAGAATTGCAGCTGATGTTATATGGATTTGTAATTTACATTTGTTATTAAATATTTTAACTAATGAATTAGTACACATTCAGAGCAATATTTAATTTTTAAATACACAAAACTATTGTCAGACAAGGGAGCACAGCAAGAACAAACTATACTTTTCTCATGTGTCACCATTTTACAAATTCAGAACTTTTAAAACTCAAAATGATTCAACATTTAAAACAAATTCTGAATTATTCAAAAAGAATCAGTAAATAAATACATGCATTCATTTATTAAAGCAATTTATACAGGGGTGGGATCCAACCAGTGTAACTACTGTTACACCGGCGGGTGGGCCAAAACAGCAGCAGACATAGAACCGGTTCTATGTATGCTCTCCATTTACTTCTTTTCAGAGCAACCAGTTCTACAGAAGTGGACAGAACCAGTAGAATCCCACCCCTGAATTTAAATAACTGCCCAATTCACACACAGTGGCTCCACTATGCGTAGCTGAAGCCATAATTTCACTTCTGCCCAATACAAGGAGGGCTATTAAATACAGAGTAATTATAACTGAAATTTTCTGTTCTCAAATAATAATATTATATCTATTTTACTATAATTATATTTTTAGAAAAAGAGGAGATCTTTGCAAGTCATATATTCCTCTTTAATAATTCATTTCAAAATTCAGGATAATATTTTCAAGGCTATCTTGAAAGATAGATAATTTATACATGTAAATATCCATATCATCTGATTTTGCAAATGCTATCAATGTGCCACTATGCTTCAACACATTTCTACTGTTTTCAACATATATCAACTATTAAGTACTTATAAAAACATCACTTTAAAAGGGTAATCAAAATAGAGTTACTAAAAATCACCTGTGTCGTGTACACTTAAACCAGTTCAGTATGTCTGTACAGCTGGTGTAGTAAATCTGATCAAAAGGATGGGGATAGGATTCTTGCACTGTAACAGAATAACTGGACAGAAAAAAAGGAATAAAATTATTAAACATGCAATTCGTTTGAGTAATTAAGTGAAGAAATTTCAATAGGATGGAAATAAACGGTTAGACGGGAGACATTATTGCTGATAGTGAAAATAATTTCATAAAAATATTTACATTCCGCACTGCAATGGCCCTGAGGTTAAACGTAAAGGTGAATAACAATGGGGGGCATTGCAACAGCCCTTACTTTGAGTGGGGGTGGTAAGTATCTTTTAGTGGATCTGTTGTAACTTTGAATGTCTATTAAGTGACCAATCATAAGCCAAGGACTATCTGTACTGTTAAAATGGGACAAGCTTAATTCAAGTGAACCTATCTTTTCAAGTTTATCTAAACAATTCATTTTTTAAAAAAAATCAAATATACAATATCTTACAAATCTAATAAGAACCTACCCATTTTTTATACCAACTGTTTATGATAATCCAAGAAAGTTCATCCCATTCTATGCCAACTTAGACAATGTAAGTCCCAGACACTAGAGTAGGATGCAGATTGCAGCCTTTAGCTAGGAATTCTGCTTATTAAATTCAGATACAAGATTATTTCAATATACTTAATATATTTACTCTTGCACACCCTTGAATATGAGAAGTCACATGAAAGGTTGCTATACTTAGAAGAAGAAAAAACCACTAGCCAGATTCACAGTTTTTTATTTTTTTTCCCTTCAAGCTGATTGTATTAGAATAGTGTCAGCTGGTGCTCCATTCAAAATCCAAGAAAGAAATACTTAGACTCTTTTAATTAGAGAAAAGATATCTTTTACTGGAAATCAAGTGGTAGCAACAAAAGAATTCTGAATCTGAGAAAATGGGCGTGTAAATCACATATACAAAGTATGGCAATGTTCCCACCCCCGATAGTTCAAATGGTTCTTCCAATTAAAAGTTGTGAATATCATCATGTGGACATCTCCAGGTGGTGATGAGGCTTCTGTCCGTTGACCTTGGCATATTTTGATAAAGGTTTGCAGCTGCGCATAGCATAGAAGAGAAAGCAAGGAATAGAAACCTAAGCAAGAATGTATTCCCTCCCCCAGTTTATACAATTCAGTTTGTAACACCTCCAGCTCACTTCCCATAATCTCCCCCGTTACTTATGACAGCCAAAAGATGCAAAGCAAAGGGAGAAAATCTTGAAGGCTGACAAATAGTTTATCAAAGAAAAAGAAGACACATTCTGCTGATTCTGCTTTTTCCATTTATGAGCCCAAGGACATCCTCAGAAAATTTAGAAGCGAATTATTGATCACATCAAAACTACAAACAACAATTACAGTATGCATTGGTACATGTTTGATTTAATTTTTATATTATTGAATACTATAAAATAATAAAATGCATTATTTTATGAGCATACAATGAAATGATGAATATTATGCTTGGGTACATAGTTCTCCAGATGTTTAGACTGTTTGGGACAGTTTTGTCTAGCTATTGAGTCTTTCCCAAAGACCTGGGATAGGCAGATGTACAGTAATTAGTCAATGATATTAAAGGATGCAAGGATGATATTACAGAATGCAAGCTGTTCCAAATAGAGCTGACTTTTGCAATTAAATGATGATGATCACAATAGTGATTTTGTCAATGCCAATAGGGTTCAAGTGGCATGCTAGATATTTTGAGACTGCATCCAAGGCACCATTTATTATTGGATCTACCTTTGCTTTCATTTGCCACAGTTGTTCTACTTATATTTGCAGGACCTTCAGACTTTTTATTGCTTCTTATCAACAATTGTTAAGTTTGGGGTAATTTGTGGCAAGTATTTGTCCCACAGTACTTTAGTTTCTTCATTTTCTATTACTTCATCTACTTTGTGGTCCAGCAATTCTTGTTTGCAGGCAAATGATATTTCTTGCAGATATTGCAATCTTCTTGGGCAGTAAATAGAGTCTGCCTACTTCATAGATGAGGGGCATCATTGATTGCTTCTATTTTTGTTTCATACTTGTACCCTGTTTTAGTAGTTTTATGCCATTCATAAATATACATCCATACACTTGTGGCTTGGTTTTATATTTTTTAACATAGTCATTTCATAATGTCACCCTTGTCTTGCTATTCGCATGTAATGGAAATTTTACATAGATACTGATTAAAATAATCATGCTAGAAGAATTATTGATTAAAAGTAATGTTACCTCTCCCAGTGGCTACACACATTTGGATCCTCAAGATTTAGACATAGAGTTGAGACTATCCAATGGTTCAAAAGCATGAGCATGAAATGAACAAAAGTATCCAAATAAAGAACCATCTTTTCAACAAAATGCCTGTAAAAAGAGAAAAGAAATGGATTGATAATATTAATGGTCAGGTAATATGCAAGCTGTTATAAAGTCAGATACTTTGGGGTAAACAACTAAAGCCAGTCCTGCTATGCAATAGAATGAGAAAACCTGCTTCATGCAGAATCTTAAGGAAATAATAGAAAGTGATTGTGAATGGTGTAACACAACTTCCCATGTGCAAATGCATTAAATTTCAGACTTATATTTCTGCTTAAACTATATGTTGGTTTGGCAGTGACAGCTCAGAGGTGGTATTCAGCAGGTTCTGGAGAACTGATAGTAGAAATTTTGAGTAGTTCGGAGAACCAGCAAATACCACCTCTGACTGGTCCTGCCTCCATCTATTCTATGCCTCCCAAGTCCCAGCTGATTGGCTGGGTCTTCTTTTGTTGCCCTGCACAGGAGAATGGAACTGGAAAGCAGGTTATTGAGGTGGGGAGGGAATGGGGATTTTGCAGTATCCTTCCCCTGGAATGATGTGGGAATGGAGATTTTACAGTATCCTTCCCCTGCCACGCCCACCAAGCCACATCCACCAAGCCATGCTCACAGAAACAGTAGTAAAACATTTTGAATCCCACCACTGTGGCACCTGTTTTAGTGACATGCAAGAGTTCAGAAATTAACATTACATCCTTTATTGCCTGTCTGTACTTTATGAAATGTCCAAGCAGTTTCAAGTTGAACTATAACTTTGTTTATTTACAGCAACAAACTATAACAACTCAGTCCTTAATCTGCTTTTCCTAATCAAAATTTCACCCTCCAGCTAAGTTCCAGATATTTTGGGAAGTGATAGTCAGCTCATCCCATGTCTGTTGGCTTCAGATTTATAGTTAATATAACAATAGATAAATAACCCAGCCCTGAGGTGAGTTAAGGGAGAAAGACAGTAAATTTGGGAGGAAATAAAAAGAGTATTAAGTTAGAAACTTATCAAGACATCAATTTTGAGTGTAGTAGATAAATCAATATATTCCAGTGTCTACAATGTACACCAGGCATATTATAGTTGTTTGCTTCTGCTTTCAATTTCTCAATACTTAAAATTTGTGAATTTATTTGTATCCTCATGTGTATTAATGTTTTAAAGCAGTGCTCCCCAATCCCTGGTCCGTCGGGCACCAGTCCATAGCAGGCCAGCAACTGGGTTGCACAAATAAGTGAAGTCCATTCCATGGGATGCAGGCAGCCTGCAAAACAACAACACCTTCGATCCATGGGAAAACCTTTCACCATGGGACCTGTCCCTGGTGCCCAAAAGATTGGTGGCAGCAAAGATAACTGTAATTTGTGAATTCAGATGTAAATTATGCTGATATCACTGATTACTTGATTTTTCAGTTTCTCACAAAATATTATCTTATTAACTGTGTAAATTGAAGTATAATGACAAACCGTAGTATAAAGTTATATTGAAATGTGGCAGTAACTGAAAGCCAAATGAAATATAATGGCATGAACAACCATAGCTCTTGCTATTCTTTCGAGGAATTCATGATGTTGAAGTACAAATTTAAAGAGCAAAAGGACTAATTCCTGCTTGCAGAAAAAGACTCACATTCAATATTAAAACACATCTGATAAAAAACAACAACAACATAGTGGTATAGGACAACGGTAACAAGAGAAGGGACTACAGTTAACCACTCTGCTCCTATCTTTAAGCATGTCTAGATCCCCTGATCAACACCAACAATTTAAAGTATATAATTTTTCAATAGTGAGTCAGTTACATCAAAAATAAATTAAAAATTGTACCCGCTTGTGCATTTTTATTTCAAACATGCAGTATTTCACTTATTAAGAAGGTAATTGTATTTCCTTTTTTAAAAATGTCAATAGTTTTCCTTCTGAATACATTTAACAATAACATAAAAATCAATGTGAAAAAGTTTTGAGCTATTTACATGAACTCCCTAGTGTAAAACATGATTGCATCCTAGATCTTTTGCCTAATTATTAAGAAAAATCAAAACAGAAAATCAGTACAGCTGATTAGCATTGCTAAAGCAGTATATTAGCAATAAAATGCAGAAGGTATATTTAACTCTTGCTGTTTCCAATGCTAAGGCATACATTTTAAAATGCTAAAGAGAATATGTTGAGAGTAAAGATTATTTAATAAATGCATCAAATATTTTATATATTTCAACCCTGAAAAACTGAAAATGTATCCTCTAAAGAAGATTTATACTTAAAATGCTGGTGATGTATATAATAAAGACATCTAATGACTACTACCATGTTTTCCCCAAAATAAGACCAGGTCTTATATTAATTTTTGCTCCAAAAGATGCATTAGGGCTTATTTTCCATTGGGTGTTATTTTGGGGCAACTATGGTACTAAATGCATCCATCTGGCTGACAATCTTACTTTGGGGATAGGGCTTATATTATGAGCATCCTGAAAAAAATCATGCTAGAGCTTATTTTCCAGTTGGGTCTTATTTGGGGGGAAACACGCTATTCAGGCTGTACTCAGCTTACTGTTGAGTGATAGAATAACTCAATATTAAATTATGTAATGAGAACATTTCAGAGTAATCAAGAAATGCATAAATAAGCTATTCCCTATTTAACAATGATAATTAGGACCGGCAACATCATCACTAAGCAACAGAGTCAAAAATAAGGATATCGCATGACTGCACCAACTTACAAAGATAGTTGTGGCAGTGATTAAGCAAACCATGCATAGTTCTTCAATGTAATGTTACATGAGCACTATTTGGAGAATCTCTTGCCAGATTCTTCATTACTTTTGTTTGTCAGAAGCTGGCAGTAAGGATCACAAATGGCAATCATGTGACTGTGGGCCTCTGCAACCATTTGCCAATTGCCAAGCGCCTGAATCTGGATACACTGTTGTGGCTGCATCTGTGAGGATCAGTCTTAAGTCTTGTTCTTATGTACTCTTGTAATTTCAAGCTGTTGCTGAATGAATGGTTATTCTGTTGTTAAATCTGTAATGACATTAATTATAATAGGAAGAATATAAAAGAAGCTGGTGATTTAGATAATTACTTTAAAAAAAATCAAAATCTTTATGAAGATACCATAAGTTTGAACTGAGGAGGCACTTCCTTGCATTGAGAAACAAGAAAAGAAGAATGTTTAGGAACTACTGTCCACTTTACATTGAATGATCCCAGACTGGCATATTCTCCATTAATCTTTTGATAGGAAATTCAGAAGTTAAATTCTTGGTGTGAGCAATAATGTGACTATATTTTTATTAACATAAGCAAAAAGGAATTTCAGTTTTCAAACAGAGATCCTTACAAAATATTTGAATATATTAAATCTGACTATATTCTCCTTTAGAAAGTAGATAATATTGATAAAGGATACTCTACACAAAGAGTTTTCATATATTTTACAACAATTATTATTGTTTCTAGTACAACCTAATTAACTACTGAGATATTGCATTAAATAAACAAAATTTTAGTGATATATTAACTTAATGAGCCACTTTATTAAACTTATGTACTCTCCATAGTAAAAATTAAGAGAGAATGTTCTACAGCTCAGTTGCAACATGAGTTGTGAAGTAATTTACAATAATTTATTGGAGTGTGTATTACTTTGTGCCAAAAAAATAAGATGATACATAAGCAGACTGTACATTCAACTGGAATCAATAGTTTGTCTCATACAATATCTTCTATTAGTTTTTTAAATTAGTCTATTATAAAATACTTGTGTACGCTGGTTATTTGGTACTTTTTGTTGCTAATTATCCTAATCTTTTATTTTCAAAAGCCAATATCAATTATCTTTGAAGTAAGTCCTTTTTGCTCAGTTACATCAAGCAGAATAGAGAGAAATCAATGGGGAAATATGACATACTAATCATACTAAAAATCATACTAATTTTTAACTTTCTTTTTTATTGTATGCAAGCTGATAAAGAATACAAATAAAATGATTGGGGGAAACCCCTGTGTCTTCTTTACAAACTTTTCCTATCTTTTAAAAAATATATTCATAAATAAATAAAGCCCTCTGTTCAAATTTTGTAGTAAGGTTAACTGACAGGTACATTTTGGAAACAGTTGTAATCTGTCTGCTGAAATAAAGATTAAAAGATCAAGTTTCCCTTAACTTCCAAACTGGTCAAACCACAGCTGGTGCATCAGATTTTGAGCAACTGTTCAATGTATACACAACAAGGCTTCTGTCTTACTGTTGGGTTTGCTCAGGTCATCTGCATGTGGCATGGATTAAAGTAGCTATAAAGCTTTTTTTTTAAATATAAAACTAGGCTAAACTTTGAGATTATAGACGAAACTCTTCTGACACTGGTAAACTTTGCCTTATAATATGTTAACATAATATGTTTTGAGGGATTAAATTCACTTGGCAAAATTGTATGAAGAACGTTTTTGCAACAGTATTGGAAGAATGAAAAAGTTGTGATTTATCCCATGCATTACTAAACTGCATGTAAAAAAAGGCAAAGGGAATAGAAAATAATATGTGGAGGGAAATCTCTCAAAATATCAAGCAAATATGTTTTCAACAGGAATAATTCACTTTCTTGCACCAAAAAAATCTTCTTATATAAAAAAAACTAATTAACAAAGCATCACTTATTAATGCAATTTATTCTTTATCTTCAGAATTGGGTATCAGAATTTTGCTGATAAAAATCAACCAATCTATTTCATTATTTTTAAATAATAAATAAATCTAATAAATAAATAAAAATAATCTTTCAATTATTGTTATAAAGTAAAAGAAACATGCAAATTAATGATACCAAATTATGAAAATCTCTTTCAGAATTGTAGGAAAAAATCATTAAGTTATGTTAGAGAAACACTAGAGTGAATAAAGTATTTTTTTTTTTCATTTTCACAAAGTAAGCTATCCCTAATCATATAAATAAAGCATTTTCTGATAGTGAAATCAGTAGTGGCTATATCAGTGCAGCTTATTAGTAAACAAGGACTGAATTATCAATCATTTTGAAATCATTATTCTACTTTGGAAAAGCATCTTATGTATGCTTACTACAGAATAAATTCCAAAGAACCTAGATGTGAATATATTTAAGAGCAAAGACTACATTCATTGCTTCCCAGAGAGATTTGATGTCTTCTCTCACTTGACCCAAACAGGCCTCTCCAGATATAGAGTACATGGGCATATGCAGGAATAAAGAAAATACTTACATTATATTTGCTAGTTGCATTGAGTTTTAAACAACTTCCTCACAAATTGAACAGGATTTCTCTGACAGAGTTTAGGGCTGATATAAATATTATTTTTGATGTAATAGAAATCAGTTGAGATGAAAACAATTCAAGTGTATTTATATATTATACCTTTTCAACCAATGGCACCAAATATTTCAATTTCAGATATCAACCACAGGGCATACCTAGACAGAACATTAACCAGTCTGAACCAGTCTTGGCACACTGAACTGTAAAATCAATTCTGGTTCATTTTAATCCAAATCTACCATTTAAAAATGTAGGTAGTCCTCAACTTGCCACCATTCATTTAATGACCATTACAACAGCACTGAAAAAAGTGACTTATGACCAGTTCTCACATTTCATGGCTGTTGCAACATCCCCAGAGTCATGTGATCAAACTTCGGGGGCTTGGCAACTGGCATGCATTTACAAGGGTTGCAGCATTCCAGGGGCCTGGGATTGTTGTTTACAACCTCCCAAGGGAGCTTCTGGCAATCAAAGTCAAAGGAGGAACCCAGATTTGCTTAACAACCACATGATTCACTTAACAACTTCACTGATTCACTTAACATCCATGGCAAAAATGTCATGCTTAGCAAGGAAAATGTTAGCCTCAATTGTGGTTGAGGACTGCCTGTAAATAAATCTGTCCTTGAAGCATTTGATTAATAAGAAGCAAATGAAACTGAGCTGCTACATGTGAGTGTATACAGCCAGCAGCCCTTTGATAGTTCCAATTTAACCAAAATAAGGTAAATAATCAAGTTCACTAATCGCTAGGCTGAACCAAGTGCTTGCGTAGGTATTTATTACCATTAATGCAGACTTATTCTTTAGATCTGAAATTGAAATCACAGACAATAAAGTCTTCTTGTAAAGTTTTTAATAACATAATTCCTTACTTTTTTATTTAATATATCCTCACTAAGTACTATAATAACCAAATTCCTTTCCACTTTCTTTCTTTCTTCCACTTTTAAATAAAGCAAATAAAAATTAAAGGAAGTGTATTTATTTTAAATGTCCTTATCATCCAAAACAGGATTTCAGGTGGTGTACAATTATTTGAATAATTACAGCATTAGAATGATAATGTTAAATGAAACAAATAATCATCAAGATTATAAAATACAGATGCAATAAGCAACGCTTAGGAAATGCAAGCTTTGAAAATGTATACACCTAGTTAAAAACAAGTTATTTACCCTTTTCTATCTAAATCTCAGTCATTACTCTTTTTTCACCTTATTTTTTGAAATTACTTACATTTTTCTCCTATGACATCAGTCAATTTTTTCACCAGCTTTTTCCTCAAACATATATTATACAAAATGTACAGTTTGAAATAACTTCCTATACCTAAATTCATTTGAAATTTGCTTTTTCATAGTAGTCCTCGCAGTCATAGCCTAAAGCTAAATTGAGGACTCTTGCCATCTTGTCCTACTTATTTATTAAATTGTTTATTAAACACATTTACTGTATATTTATTGCCACTCAACTCACATACTGATTCCAGGCAGCTTACAACATTAAAATTCCACAATATAAAAATCCCATAAACCCCACTGATGGGCAAATAACATGGATTTTGTTATTTGTTAACTAACATAGTTATTTCGTATTTTAATTTGATTTATTTTCTCTTTTTCAAAATGATGTTCAGATTTATTAGCTTTTAACATTCCTAAACTGATAAACAAGCTGGAGACTAGCTCCAGATAAGACAAATTTGTTAGTAGAACTTGGGGTTTGGCTGATCTCTTTTGTGAACTGTAAACAAACTTTTCCCTTACAATTACGACCCTTCTGATGTCAGACCTCATTTTAATTAACCTGTGTGATATTATGGGATACAAATATGTAACATGTTTGACTACATGTAACTGGTTTCCTATGCAAAGAGAAGGTTACTTTTATTCTATCCAGTCAACTTTCCTCCTGCATTTTCTTTGTTGTGTTAACTATAAAAAGGAGGGAAACTATAAAAAGGAGGGAAACTATGAAAAGGAGGGAGACATGGGGCTCAAGTTTCTCTCGCTTCCTTGTACATAGAGAGACCCCACTTTACAGGGTACCCTAATAAACTGCTTTTAAATGATCTTCCGACTCAGTTACTTATTGGGAAGGTAAACTGAGGCAGAATCTAGAACCAGATTTAGCTTTCACCACTGACCCACCACCCATTTTCCTGGCAACAAGCACAATTACACCAGCACTTTATTACCCACTACATGTTCTTTCCTAACAGACGGGATCAATAACATACCTTGCCTTCCTGGTCTAGTGGGTTAGGTAGATTTAACTAGGGATACTTGTGAAGTTATCAGAAGCATCCTAACAAACAGAATGCTTGACCAGGGGTTCTGATTCCTGATAATAATCTTGCCAGGATTCTTTGCCAGCCATTTGGAAACCCGCTCTCATGAACAAACGAGTACCTAACATGAAGAATGACACCAGACCCACACGCACGAGGGCCGCACAAGATGCTACCACCACACTTCCACGTAGAAAGCAGACTCACACCCACACAGAAGATGAGACACGACCACGGACCAGAAGCCGTACCGCAGCTGCATCACTGCCCGCTTCAAACCCCTCCGACCCATACATGAAGCGAACTGACGCCCACCATGAAGATGTGGCATGACCACGAACGCGAAGCCAAACAGCAGGATCACAGCTCACCAGCTCAGATCCCCCAGCAACTAAGACTAACCTGAGCACAACCAAGCCCCCACCTGAACAGAACACACCCCCAGCCAATCAGAACACAGCCAAGCCCCCAATCAATCAGAACACAGCCAAACCCCCAACCAATGAGAACACACCCCCACCCAATCAGAACACAGCCAAGTCCCCACCCAATCAAGTCACACCCCCTCTAGCAGTTAAAAGGAAGAAGCAGCTGCAAGCTCACATTACTCCGAGAAGCACAAAGCCGAAGACACAAGCCTGAAGATGATGAATGAGACTTCATTGAAACATTGCCTAGATACTTCCAATTTTACGTGGGAGAAAACCCGAATAACCAAAGATCTATCTATCTATCATCTATCTATCTATCTATCTATCTATCTATCTATCTATCTATCATATATATATATATATATATATATATATATATATATATATATATATATATATATATATATATATATATATATATATATATATATATATATATATATATATATATTCTCAAGTTTTCGGTACTTACATGTATGGCATTCAGCTTTGTTCCGGTATTTTCCCACGTCATTGTAGTGGTGCTTTTAAAGTTGTAGCAATGTTTCGGCAGAATCTCATCTGCCATCATCAGGCTTCATCATCAGCCTGATGATGGCAGATGAGATTCTGCCGAAAACACTTCGGGCTGATCTTTAGAGTCCTTCACGCTACTGAGCCTGGTTGTTTGCTTGCAAATGTTTCATTACTAGATAATAATATTTAGTCAGGTAATAAAACACCTGCAAGCCAATCACCAAACTCAGAAGCACCAAGAACTCCATGTATTAGTATTGATTATTTAATATAGAAATGGTAACTTTTTGGACAGAGAAAAATGATGCACTGCAGTTTAAGATATTCTTCACTGAGAGCTCATGCAAGCCTTCCAGGCATAATTTACAAAGTATTTTTGAACAGCATATGGTCTATTCCACCCACCATGTCTGGTATGGCTGAAAATCCCAAAGGATTATTTTTATATTTAAATAAAGGTTCTTCTTGTCAAAATTGCTTTCTACAAATAGTAACAGTCTGTCTAGCCTTTATTAACTTAACCTATTCAGCTGTGTTGTCACTTTCCCTAGAAGGCTTGATATAGTTGGTAGAAAGAATATATTACTCTATACTGTTAGTATAGACAAATTCCATTTCTGGACTAGGCACAGATGTGTTAATTGTTTCTTCAGCTTGTTCCTTGCTTAGTGCTAAACATAATCAGAAAGGTATGTTTTACAAAAAAAATTCCTATGGATTCTATTGAATTATTGCAGTTCTCTAACTACTAGTGTGCTGGAGTAGCTTTCAAATTTTATTGTATTCGTGGAATGCAATTACCATAAAGGTATTCTCTAATTATTGTTTTAGGTATGCTCTTAGTGCAAAATAGTTTGTTATTTAGATGATATGTTATTTCTAGATTGAAATAATAAAATTGAAATATGTATAATTGCATATTATGATAGTTAATTTATTGTAGGAGACGACTAGGCTGAGCCTGAGGAAATGAGGGAATGGTCAAATGTGTCATAAGTCACAAGGCCCTTGTGCGCTTGCAAGAGATCTAAGTCTAGCCCACCCTGAATCTTATCTCCCACTCAATTCCCTTGACTGTTAGTTGGTCAAATTACTGTAGGGAGCTTAAGCTGCAATAAATATTTATACTAATCTGAACTGCCTGAATCTACTGATTTTCCTGGTGCTTGACATTTATTATTATATGTTATGACAATTGTAATTAAAAAATGACAGACAAATGGTTAACACAGTGAAAAGGCTATGAGATGCTAGAAGCATGGCATTCAGATAAATCAGCCATCAATAGACACATAGACATAAACCACATTTACGCATCATTCATAAGAGACAATAAAAAAGCTACAAAGGGGGGGCAGGGATTACAGAAGAAACAAAAAGCCCAGAATATATCCTTTCCAACAGTCAACAACCAGATAAGCAGAAACTAACATGAGGCAAGCAGAAAACAATAACCTAATCAAGGACCTACCAAGGACAAAACCATAGACATTCCAATACTGGCAGAGCAAGCTACTGCATATAAACAAGGAGCAAACCCTACACTCACCAGCACTGATGATGTTCCCTAAATTAGGTAATGAAATGTCTGCAAGCAAATTACCAAACTCAGAGAGCACCAAGGATTCCATAGTTCAACCTTGCATTCTCTTCTATTGATTTAACTATATTACTCTGAGACTAGATGCTTTGATAGGATGAAGAAAGTACTATTCAATAACATCTTGTAATATAATGTTTTTGCTTCCAGATTGAAAAAAAAAATCATTGTTATCTAATTTAAAATATTCAGCCAATGAACATGGTATCAAATTAAAATATTTCAATGAAAATCATAACATTTAAATATAATTTATTGGTCTACTTATGACATGATCTTAGAATAATTAATTTAATTAATTAGAATTAGCTATTTGATTAAAGCTGACCTACAATTACCTGGTTTCATTGGCAACTAATGTCATTTTAATGGCCATAGATGGACTCTTAAATGGGCAACTTGAATGTAAAGAAAAATGTTAAAAAATGTGGTTGGTTGGACATGGAGAGGGTCATTTTGTGGTATGAAATACAAAGGGAAATTAAAGAAATGGTAGTTTCTTACCTATCATTAACTGGGATTATAAGAGTACATGTGTTGTCAATTTTAGAATATTCCTCGAATCTAAAATCCAAAATGCTCTACTTTTATATTTGCACAGTATAGCAATTACTGCAAAAGAACTGTAAAAGAAATAAAGCCAAGCAGATTCTAGTAATTGAAAGTTGTAGCTGTTTGCAAGCAAAAGTGAATAATCCCAGATATTTCCTAAGCTTAATTGTGCCAAGCTTTCCTTGAATTTAAGCAGACTGAAACTGCAGTTGAACATGCATAATGGTTTCTTTGTCTAGCTGTCACATGAGTAGCATTGTTATCATTATTGTTACATAAGGTTTAAAATGGAAAAGATGCTTTCCTTTAAACTTCCAGAGTTGCAGAATTGTTAAACTGATTAAGTAGTAAATAGTTTTCCTACTGTCTATTTATTATATCTGAATTTTAAGGCATGAGTTACTTTAGTTATACAATAGCCTTATCATACCAATTTTCTGTTGTCAGGATTATTTGCAAGGAATTAATATCACAGTATAATTTAATATCAGTGTGATATATCTAAGGGTTTCCTACAGAACAGTTGTCCCCAAAGATCACTGAATTCTTCAGCATGGTTCACAATCACCAGTTGCTTCACTGCTGAATGAAAGAACTCAACATACGTGAACCCCAACATGTTAGAAGACCAAATGACAATAAAAATGAGTAGGCAGATTGAACTGTCTTCATCCTGTGATCTGCCTTACAGGATGTTGTTGAAAAAAGTCAAAACAAAAAGGGGAATTTTTATTTAGTTAAAATGTTTTGACTGCCTTTCAACCAATAGATGAAGATGTGTTTGCAGCTGAGTATATATCTTGTGAAAATATTGCAATATGCTTGCATCTCTTTGTGTAAAGATATGGATTTTAAGGAGGAAAAGACAAAACTTCTTAAGGATGTATGTCCATTGCATGTTCATGGCATGTATATAAAATACTTCTAATAGATTAAATGTAGAATATTTATAGCCACATAGAGAAACATTCCATGACATTTTGCTCTTGGAAGCAAAACAAAGATGCATGCTTTGGGGGAATAACAAGATGATCCGTCTAGAGCCTGTACTGGTTATGTGGAATGTCATTAGAGTTAATTACAGTGAGATAAATAAAAAAAGCAAATTCCATGTACTAAAAGCTAGTTGAAAGTCTTTTCCTTACTTGGTTCCACATGTCTGAAGGCAATATTGAGATATAGGAAGAGCACTTATTTATTATGTAAGACTTTGCCTAATAGTATGGCTGGTTCTGTCCAAAATGTTCAAAATCTTTCATAACAGCTAAAAGGCCGGAATTTTAACCTTGACATTTAATTGATATATTAAAATTAAGTTGGTAATATTTAGGAAGTTATTAAGTACTATTTGCTCTGATGAACTCAGTCTACTACTTTTGTTGTAGTATGCATATAGAAATAGCAATAACACATAGACTTATATACAGCCCCTTAGTGCTTTACAGCACTTTCTGGGCAGTTTCCAGAGTCAGCACATTGCCCCCAACAATCTGGGTCCTCATTGTTCCAATCTCAGAAGGATGGAAAGCTGAGTCAACCTTGAGCCAGTCAGCATTGAACTCCAGACTGTGGATAGAGTTAGCCTGCAATACTACATTCTAACTGCTGTGCCATCATGGCATATGATATCTCTATCAAAATATTTTATTATTCAACTTAAATTCAGGAGTAGATTTGCCTTTAGAACTTCACTTAATTAAACCATCACTTGGTACTGTCGGTATTTTAATTACAGGAACTATAAATCACAGTCAAAAGAATTTTGGGATCTTCCCTTTAGAAATGACTTAGGTCATTCAATATATTCATTTTGTGCAAAATAAAAAAAAACCCATCTACTTGAGTTTAATGAAGAGTTAAATTCCTTACAAATGTATTAATTCATAAAAACAATTAAGATAAAATTACAAATGAAGAGAACTCAGGATTAACTTCTAGTATCATGCAAGTAATAAATACCTTTTATTGTGTCTGGGAAGGTTTGGAAGAAAATACATTGGGACAGGGGGTCGCCAAGCTTTTGGACCTCAGGGACCACCAAACTCATAACTTTAAATCCCCCGGACCAGAGATCCTGGGAAAATCCCCCAAAAAGTCTGTAGGAAAATTCAGGGGTGGGATTCAAATTTTTTAACAGCTGGGTTGTGGGTGTGGCTTAGTTGGTGGGTGTGGCTTGGTGATCATGTGACTGGGTGGGCGTGGCCAACTCAACATCACTCACGTCAAGGAGCACTTCTCCTCGTCTGGCCTCTCATGACAGTGGGGATGCTGCAATGGTCGTAAGTGCAAAAAATGTTCATAAGTTACTTTTTTCAGTGCCATTGTAACTTTGAATGGTCACTAAATGAACTGTTATAAGTCAAGGATTACCTGTGCAAAAATACAAAAAGCTTCTTTGCTTGCAAAAAGCTGCCCTAAATACCAATCATTAGATTAAAAATACCTGCAAACCAGAGTTACAAATCAGGCAGAGTGCCAGAGCACCTTGAGGAATTAAAATAGTTAAAATGCAATTATAACTATCAGCAGCCAACTCTTGCTCATAAAGTGAAAGCCTTTAACAGAGAGGTCATTTAAGCTCTCCAGAAAGAGCACACCCAGGAGAAACAATCCTTTTGCACCATTTAAAGATACCAACTGGTCTCACTCATCCCATAAGATATCCTAAGGATCATCCAGGTTTAAGGAAAGGTCACATGCCACCCAAAAGGCAGTAAAACGTCAGTGCCAAACTTGCATCCCACCTCTTGGAAACATACCCCAAAAGGACAGTGCCAGATACCACTAAAGTAGTGAAGGAAGACCCCGTCCCCAGATAGAAAAAGAAACCATGAATCAGGAAAAAATTCAAACACAATACAAATAATTAAATCACAACAGTAGCTGTTGCTACTTGTTAAACCAATTACCAGAACAAATAGACACAGGAACTAGCCAGATTTCTCAAACCAGTTTCTTTTCAGGAATAGAGATTAATCTTTTTCTTTCCAAACAAAGCTGAATAGGGAAAATTATCCCATCATTAAACACAGGATTAAACATCACCAAGCACAGAATTAAACTTCACCAAAAAACATGTACTGATGTTTTGGCAGAATCTCATCTGCCATCATCAGGCTTCTGTATTGTGTTCGTCTGACGATACAGACGAACACAATACAGAAGCCTGATGATGGCAGATGAGATTCTTCCAAAATGTTGCTACAACTTTAAAAGCACAACTATAATGACATGGGAAAATACCCGAACAAAGCTGAATACCATACATGTAAGTACCCGTGAAAACTTAAGAAAACACACACACACACACACACACACACATATACTGTAATATATTCATTAATCAGTTATCAAGGTTCTCTAGTACAGTTGACTGCCATTCTTAACTTGGCCCCGAAAAATGTAAATAAACTATTCAACAGCATGCTAGTTACTCACTTTACTGTTGTGCTAAGCCCATTTCCTTACATCCCATATTGCATGCACATCATGAAGAACACACATTGTTAATTATGTATGCTCTCATTTTGAATAGTGTTACTGGGCATTCAGGAATGTTTACAGAGAAAAATGAAGTCTGAAGCCAGTTTTCAGTTTCAGCCTTGCATCACATATGGAGCTCAATCAATGGGCACATTCTTTTGAAGTACAAAACAGTGGCTTAGCTGGTTAGAAAACTTCCACTTTTACAGCTCTGTTATTAAGCTTCCCAACTGCTAAACATTTATTTTCAAAGGTCTGCCTTGGTCTTGTATCTAGCGTAACCAATATTGAGGAAATAAGCAATCTTGGTAGTTCTGAAATTGAAAAAGAAAAGGGATGAAATTGTATTTTATCTATTTCATATATTTGCTAACCTTGATTCTCATATAAGTTAAAAATATAGAACACAAAGGAATAAGTAAATGATGGTAAAATGACTGATACGAAACAAATAAAACCAGCAACCATACAATTCAAACATAGAAGAAGAAAAGTAAGTTAGAAAACTGAAAAATCACGTGTGCTTAAGGATGTCCCACTAGAGGCAATATAATATATCTGAACACAATTGATACAATTTAAAATATTTAAATCCTATTTGTTCATCTACAAGTGTTATAAAAATTAAAAATATCCCAAAAAAGTTCAATCATTTAAAAAATCAAAACATAGTATAACCCTAATCCTATATTAAGACTATCCCAGCACATAGTAATACTTCCTGAAGGTTTCAGAAAAAAGGAATAACAATGACAATCAGGATCAGACAAGATAATCAATTGTGTGTGTGTGTGTGTCTCTCTCTCTCTCTCTCTCTCTCTCTGTGTGTGTGTGTGGTTCTTACATGA
The DNA here is from genome assembly GCF_049901735.1 of Notechis scutatus. Classification (NCBI taxonomy): domain Eukaryota; kingdom Metazoa; phylum Chordata; class Lepidosauria; order Squamata; family Elapidae; genus Notechis; species Notechis scutatus. Next base: position 211,987,559 of record NC_142010.1, read on the forward strand.
TAGAGTCATCTCAAACTGTTCAACCACTAATAAAATCTCATAGCTTAAGTTTATGGATAAGTCTGTTGTCCTATTATTTTGAAGACAGTTTCAAAGACTTCATTCGGGCTCATGAATGAAATGTATAATCAATGAAATATAAAAATGATGCTGCCTATCATTAGTACAAATTACCATATCAACGAAAATTAAAGGATTACTTTTGTTTTATCATTTTATTTCTTTCTGTGAATTCTTTCTTGTTCATAAAGACCTCATTATCATCTCATTTACTTGCTAGAGCAAAAAGTAACCTTGTTGTTACTCTGGTATCCCAGTAGATGGGATCACTGGTCCTCTCAAAAAGAGCCAAGAAACTATTTCTAGAAGTTCACTACTGATGTTATCCTCACATCACAATTTAAGAAAACAAGATACACCCTCTCTTTTTGTACAGGCACCAGGGAGAAAGGTGAATCAGAGAACATTCTATTAAATCTATTTCGAATACAATTCTTGGGAACTGTTGTTTATTTATCCCGTTCGTGTTATTAGCTATATCTATTAGAGCTACATAAAACATTATATTGTGAACTGAACTTCTAGCCAGACATTTTTCTATTCTATCTCTGCTCTTTCTCCCACCCAAATAAGTCACTATTTGAGCTCGCTCATATTTTATTGGCCTATTTCAGTCACCCAAGAGATTTCTTTAAATATTTTGTTGCTACAACGCACTTCTGTTAATACTCCATGTACCTGAAGATTGCAGCATAGAAGCATTAACAGCTCTAATAAATGCTATAGGACTTAATCATGTCTGAGACAAATAAACAACACCAGAAGCTTTTGTAACTGCGCAAATCTGAGACCTACAAAAGATTCTCTTTTACAGCAGGATGGGAAAGTGCTATGCAATGTCAAACCATCAAATCTAATTAACTGGTTTATTGATACTGGTCAAGTGTTTGAAAACTAGTGTGCCTGTCAAGCTGTTGTTGGGGAGAATCAAATTACAGACAGCTAGTCTTTCATTTGTAAAACAAGACATTCAGTTAGTCAGTCTATCCTTGCTATTTTTGTTGTCCATATGGATCACAAAAAGGGTAGCTTTGTAAATAAGACAGTGTACTGTCACTCAGTAAAAAAAAAAAAACACTGTACAGACTTTGTATGTTGTATTGTCCTTTAGAGTCACTTCACATATTCAAAGTAGTGACAGTGACACTGGTAATATAATAACAAAAAAAAAAAAAACCCCACACACATTGGACATTGTGTAGTTTAAATTTCATGGTTGAATGATGAAAAAACTCTGCATTAAACAAATCAAATGACAAATTATTAATGAAACAAAGGGTGTTGACCCAACTTTTTGGAATGTAAAATTCTTAATGAATTGAATTTAAAACTGAATGAACTTCTGAAATGCGGCATAAAAGGAAAGGTACTACAGTACCTTCCCCCTCAAAACAAAGTTATATTAAGAGAAAAAAAAGTCTCTTAAGAAGATAATGAAAATTGGAAACCCAGAGATCAGTTGGTAAAATGTGGGCAAGTTAACCTAGAATAGCTGAAAGAGTAATCGCATCCATTGTTTGGAGTTCTTTATGGGACTAGCTTTTATGGGGAAAACTAGCTTCATTGGATGAGTCAAATGAAACAAACAAAATGTTAAAAAGTTACAATGTTTATGTAATTGCTTACCAAGCACATCTAAATAATATTAAAGTAACCAAAATATCTTTACAATCCCCAAGGCATATCCCAACTTTTGAGCACCCCTAATGTTTGGAAATGGAAAGTTGAAAAATTTGACAAGTCCTAGAATCATATGGGCATTTTGAACTTACAAAGGTATGCTTCCCTACTCCCTCTCCAAAAACATAATGCCAAAAGGCAACATTTTCATTTTCCCACTTGGAAGGCCGCAACTTTACACACCAACGGCACAGGTGCATGTATGTGTGACTCTCCATCATCCCCTGCAACACGCAGCAAACCAGTCTCAGAAACACACGACGGGAGGGGTGGGGGAGGGTGTTAGTTGTCCAGATCCTTTTGTGAACCCTTCCCTCCTCCGCACGTTCATCGAACAGAGGTTTCGCGTGTACAACCAACCCCGCCGTCCTAACCACCACACACCTACCCGTTCCACAACCACCTGAACAGTTTTAAGTTTTCTAACGCGCACACACGTAACCCGGCTGGCCACGCATCGGAAGATGGGGGGGGGGATCCTTCATTTTTGAACTGCTAGAGCTCTTAGGTTATCCTCATATTATTTTACACCCGATGACTTTACGAACTCTGAACGGGGCGAGCTAAATCGCCACCTCCCCGCCGCGAACTCCTCGGCGCCCCCAGCCTTCCCCCACGCCCGAAAGAGTCCTCGATAAACAGCATCCCCGAAATAAGGCACCTGCCTTTCCTGCTCCCTACATCCCTCACCTTCGAAGCTGAGCTGTGGGTGCGGCGGGACGGGGTCTCTCCTGGAAGTTCTGCCGCCGTGCCCGCAGACTTAAAGGTTGCTCCTTTTCTACCGCGCTTCCTTGGAAAACGCCATCGTTTTTGCTCTGGTTCGTCCGAGCTGAAGACAGCGAAGTCTCTCAAGTTGGCCCGAGTCGAAATGCCGGCGAAGCTCCGAAGACGAGACTGCTGAGCTGCTCCCGTCCCACGGAGTTCTTCTGCCCCCGCTCTGTGGGACAAGGCGCGGAGGACTTGGAGGGCGGGGAGGGCGGCGGGGAGAATCGCCTCAGAAGCGCCAAGCGGCGCCTCCTGCTGTTGCTTCTGTGCCTCGGAAGCGCTTCTTCTCGGGGATTCGCTTGTAAGGCTGCTCTTCAAGCCACCCAGCCGGGCCGGCCAGTAAAGCGCAAAAGTGGTTTTGGCAGCAAGTGCTCTCGGCAAACTTGGAGCGGCGAAACTCCGGCCCAGAGATGGTTTGTGAGGAGTGAGTGGGCTCCTGCAGATTCCTCGTCCGAGCTAGCAAACAGGTGCCCGCCCGCCCAAGAGCGTGAAGCAAAGGGACGTTTCATTCTCCTCCCAGTCCAAGCAGAGACGCGCCAGCCGAGCGGCATTACTCCGTTCTGCAAGAAATCCTTTGGATCGCAAGAAATCCTTCGTGTCGCACCTCAATGGAAAAAGAAAGAAAGAAAGAAAGAAAGAAAGAAAGAAAGAAAGAAAGAAAGAAAGAAAGAAAGAGGGAAGGGGAGGGGGAGGGAGGGAGGGAGGAAGAAAGGAAACCCCTAGTTCAAAACTGTATAAAAATTAGCAATTCAAGCATCTTTCTTTCTACTTATACATACTGGTTGGTTGCAATTATTAATGGATACCCCAAAACAAATAAATGTTATTTATTACATTTTACAATAAAGGGTATAATTCTTCTTTCAGAGACACAAGGTCAAGAATTATGGCATTTGTTCCAGAGCAGCTATGGAAGGCACTACTGGGTTCTGCTTAGATGACAATCAATTTGGTGTAATGGTTAAAGGGCAGGTCTAAACATCTGGAGACTGTGAGGCAACCACCAAGAATGCTCCAAATGATCAGGTCTAAGGATGTATTGTAAGCTACCTTGGTTTTAGATCCATGTCCCTTCTGGCTGACTACCTGGGAGATGACATGATAAGTTTTGGATACAGCCCAGATAACCAAGTTAAAATGCGCTTAATCAATTTGATGGGACTCAATATGGATTCTAAACTGTGTTCAGCTCTATTGTATGATGGATTCATTCTATGTTGCTCCTGTGTTGTCAACTCTTCACAATAGAAAAGATCAGGAAACAGACTCCAAAGGAAGACTGCAACTATGTTATAATATCGGAGTCTTGCAAGTCTGCTTGTGTTTTAACTTTCTTTTTACACTCCAGTGGATCAAGTAGCAGCTACCTTGAGTCTCTTCTGACTCTTGTTTCCCAGGACCTAAGGAATGCTTCAGTCTTCTTAAATTATTTAGTGTTATCATCTATTTCCCTAAAATGTTTCCTGATGCTGTAAGGCTCTTTTGGCACCTCTTATCTTCATCTCCCTAAGCATCTTCATAAACTGAGGGGAGATCTGGGATCTACTGGAGGAATGAGACCAAATGAGACCAAATGAGTATGTGATCCAACCCTCCAGAATAACAACAGGTTCCCTCTGGAACCCTGTTGACAATGGATATCTTGTTAAGAGATGTGAAAGCGCCTGATTGGAGTCAGATGATCCTGGAGAAGGTCTGTTAGGTGCTATCATGTAGTCACTGGATGTCAAAATTTTCAGTGCATAGCAGAAGTCCCCAACTCATAACTTCACTGATAGGGGACACTGATAGTTGTGAGCAGTGAGGATTGTCCCATATTTGCCATATCAAATAAAGAGTGTGTACCTTGGTTTTCCATAAACTTGAATGGGTTTGGGTATTTCTATACTCAAAAATTTGTATCCCTTTCATTCTGTATGGAGACTGTGATCTATATTAAAAATAAAACATTATATGTATCACAAACATCTGTCTAAATGTACATCTAAAAGGCAATATGTTTGCAAAAAAAGAAAGCTTGTTGCTTTGCAAAAATATTTTAGTAGCCCAGTCATAAATACAGAGAAATACAACCATGAATATATACAATTACTAATAAACTTTCAAGTTGTGAAATTTTGCCAATACAAATAAATATGCATATGTGGTGTACCGGAAACTAATTCCCTCCCACCCTCTCCCAACACACACACCCCAGAAGACCCTCTGGGCTGGAGTTGCAGGCAGGAACAGCACAATTCAGCACACAAACAATTGTATTGCAGCAAAATCCAATTGGTCCAGCAAACCCTGGGCTGTAGTGGGAGAAATGGGAATGGGCCAGTTTCCAGTGCACTTACGTGGCATGCCACATGCCAACCACCTCCTGCTACCACTCAAAGCCCTCTGGATGACCATCCATGCAAAGTAAGAACTGCATTGTACCTTGCATATTTTTTATGCTTGTTGGACTTGCAAACAACATGGACTTAGGAATGGTCTCTTAGAATGCAACCCATTTGTAAATAGTAAACTGTCTGTACATTGAAACTGATACAATATGTATTCAAGGGGAATTCACTGAGATTTCTTCTTGAATAGGTATATTTAAGTTCTACTGTTCTGAGCACATGTAGAAATGTATTGGAAAACAGAGCCATCTGCTGTTTATGATAGCCTTCTGCCAGTTGCAGCCTTATTTTCTTGCCCATTGTAGTAACAAAGAATGGAACAAATTGATTATTTTATAAAATTAAGTATTTTAATTACTAAATCTAATTAGAATATTTGCTAGGTAGTCCTTAATCTATGACCATTCGATCAGGAACTGTTCTAAGTGCTGAACACATTCTTGCAGTCTCACACACCTACCCCAACCCATCTCACACCCTTGCAATCCTCCCCATGCCATGCCATGTCATGCCATGCTGCTTGTGCAGCCTCCCTGAACCTCTTCATCCTTCTGCATCCTCGGGCATGCTCCCCAGCCCTTCTCCACATCTTTGCACTCACATCCTTCCTCACTCAGCAGCAGCCACCTATCGGCAAGCCTGTAACTTGTAATTTCCAGCTAGCTTATCCTACTGACATTGGTTGTGTCAAGCCAGCAGAAAGTTGCCAGTCCTAATGACCTTAGGATTCAGGTGAGGAAGCAACCAGGACCAATGGGAAAGTTGTCGCTAAGTGATGTAGTCATGCTTTATAATCACCTCACTTGTTCTAGGATGACCTGCAATTTCTAGAATACAGGAGACAGAGAGAAAGAGAGAATGAAAATATTAAATGTTATGGGGGCTCAGGGAATATTGTTATTTGTGTCTGTAGGCAGATACAACAGGGCAATGGTTATGACTGAAAAGATTCAGACTCTAATCCATTCTTAAGCAATGGGAATTTACTTGTTTGACAAATGGTTGTTTTTCTGGAGATAAAATGAAGGGTAAAATGCCCTTGTAAAATGCCTTAATCATGTAAAATGCCTTAAATTCTTTTTTTTTTTAAACAAATTTAATTAATTTTTAAAAGCATACAAAACATACAAGATAAACATAAAACCTTTTTTCTAAAAATTTCTAAAAATTATTTGAAAGTTTTACAACATTAACACATTTCCTTACAATCACATATTTTCCCTTTCTAACTTGCTTTATTTTCTTCTATCTTTCTCTCCATTGTCCTTTTCTAACCTTTCTCCAAGGTTTTATTAACTCATTCAAACATAAACACATAAGAACACAAAACATATAAACATTAAAAAAAAAAACATCTTTTCTGAAAGTTGCTTAATCCCAGGTCAAAACTCTTTGTACAGACACCAACTCAAATTCATATTCATTTTATATGCCATTCCATATCATTATTGCCATTTTCAATTTTTTATATAGCTTCTTCTCTCTCTTAGATTCTCTTAATTTTATTTTATTTTATTTATCTCATCTCAATTCAAATCATAATATTTATTATTCTTTGTCTGTTTATTTCCAGCTATCGATTTATCTTTCTTCTTTAAAAAAAAAAAAGCTTCTCCTGTACACTAATTGGAGTATGACGCCTTTACCTCTTTCCCCTACATTTATAATACTTAATATAAAATACCTAACTTACATTGGGATTCTATTTGGTACATTCTAAAATTATACAATATTATCAATACCAATACTAATCTATTCATTAATATTCATATTCTTTTATATCATAAACACTTAGCACATTACTTTTCAATTAATTAACATACTTTTGTGGGAGCACCTACTTTCCATAATTATTCCCCCCCCACATCACATATTTTAAATCATTATTTCATTAAGGTATTCCTGCTTCTCCTACTTCAAATCTCTCCTTTCAAAAAAAAAAAAATTCCACTGAAATAACACAATCTAATTAATATTGACATTCATTTGTATCTTTCTCTCCAACTCCTTTATATCTTAACCATTTTATCCATTTCAATTAAATAACATGCCTTTTGGGAATACTTATATTTTCCACAATTATTCCCCCCACCACCACATCATATCTCAAATCCTTATTTCATAAAATGTTCCCCTTTTCTTAAGACAAGTTTCACTAAGTTATATTAAACATTTTATCACACTTTAAATTACACATTATTTCCAACTTTCTAAAATTATTTCTAAATACAAATATAAAAAACAATCTTATGTACCTTTAGAATCCCTTTATCAATAAAGTTTACCCATTATCTCTAAAAAACTTTTGTTTCTTTACATCTTGCTCTCTACTATTAAGGCTTCTCGTCCCCTTTCTCCCTTGCTTATTCTTCTCTCTGTCCTCTTTACCCCTTTGCCTCTCCACCTCCCTTTTTCTCTGCTTTCCTCCTTTCTGTTGTCTTCTAACATAATATCTCTTTTTCATCTTGTTTTTCTCTTTTTTGATTGCTTTTATAGGTCTTAAAGTCTCTTTTTCCTTTTTCTCTTTCTCCTTTCCTTCCCCAGCCAAAGTCACTTGTTCATCAAAAATGGCTTCTTCTTTGTCCCAGTCGTCCTGTTGTCCATTCAATTTTACATAAGTGTAGACCGCCATTTCTAAATACTGAAAAAGAGTATCAAAAAACGTCCTTCCCTTCTTGCTTTTCTTTTTCATATTTTTGATATAAAAGTTTCAATCTGTCCACAAGTAATGCCATTATAAAGAGAAAAAGTTTTCCCAAGCAACCACCCAAGTGCTTTTTAATCAGAGATAATTCTCAAAAGTGGTAAAATCACCAAGCAATCCAAGTAGGTTAATTATTTTAAGCACTTTCTCCCTCACTTTCTCTTTCTGGGATTGGAGTTTGATCACAAAGTTCCATTTAATATATATCTTTCAGAAGCCTTGTTAGTATTTATAGCTCTTTAAAAATCCAGGCAGTCTTCTCCTTATTTTCAAATTCTAATCCAATTTTTCCCTCTCCCTTCCCACTCACAGCAAAAAAAGTTTTTAAAAGTCTTTTTTTAAAAAAAAAAAAAATCATTCAGAAATCCTTATCTCTTCAGTATTTAATTACCTAGATTTTCAGATTTCTCTTGTTATTCCATCCGCTGTCACGTTAGGAAGGAGAGTGAAGGAAAAGAAAAAAAAACTTTCCCTTTTAGAATTCTGTGCGCCGCTTGTAACTCTCTCTGGAAACAATGTAGCAACTTCTCCGTAGCAATTTTCAAGCCCCAGGAAACTTTCTTATCCCTTGGCAACTTTATCCCGGTCCAGAAACAACTCTCACAATTTCTCCGATTTTCTTCCTCCTGCACGATCTTATCCGTTTGCAGGTTTCTTCATGGCGGCCATTGCTGCCCGCCGCTCCTCCGCCTCGGGAAAAGGGGTTTTGCTGGCTGGGGAGGGGTCTGCGACACCCTTGCCCCCTTTCCAGATCCCCCTGTCTTCAGCTGCCCCTGCAGGGCAGCTATATCCCCCAGATCCAAACGGATCAGGGGAACCTTGGCAGTGAGCTCGGCAGGGATCGCGCTGGATCGCAAATCCCTGCCGCTGCCGAAGCCTCGCAAACCGGAAGGCCTAAAATGCCTTAAATTCTTAAAGGAGAGTTGATATATAAATCCAACAGTTTTTTCCATAAAAATTCATATGAAAGCATTACTGGAGCAACATAACTCTTTCTATACAGAACATGGTATGCTACTATAGCATCAGAGATTATGTACAATGACTATTTCTGCTAAATATATTTTCCAGATCAAATTTAAAATCCTAACAATTAAAGGGGTACATACAACCTATTTCAACTTCATATACTGCTTCATATCATAGAATGATTTGTTAAGTCTCACAATGTTGTAGTTTTGAGTTTATTTTTTTAGACCCTGTCTTTCCTCTTAAGTTCTCAAGGTGAAATGAATGTTCTTTTAACTCAAAATGTGAAACATGTACCTGTGCTGCAAATCACAGAAGATACTCACTAAATTGCTGACTTGTCCCTTGGCAAATTATATATTGGCAAAATATCGATTATAAATGAGATTGGCCCTGAATAAGTGTCTGAAATATGAGTTCAGTCAGACTTAGTTCCATTTGCAATGTTGCCTTTAACGTTTGCTTATATAAACTATATTTAAATAACCAAAAAGCAGTCCAATACATTACTTTTTTCTTTTAAAAAAAACACCCATTAATACTCATATTCCTCACAATATCAATTAAAACAATTTTGTTTTTTAAAAAAACACAGTAAAACCCATATTCGGTTGTGTGAAAATGAACTATTCTGAAAGAAAGGAGCATCTGCATCATTCTGATCCAAAGTAATAATCTTTCACCTTGCCAATATTATAAGGAGTACATTGGATAAAATGACATTTCTGATGTATAATGCTGAGTATTCATTTAGTGATGCAAATCAAAAGAGAATTCAGTAATTATTTTTATAACGAAACATCAAGGCTTAGGTTTGCTTTGTTATTGAACTGCCAACTTGTGATTATTTTGGAACTATTTTTGAAGAGGGGGTTGGTTTTTGATATCTTACTGTTTTTATGTTGTTTTATAGTTTTGAGCCACCTAGAGTCCAAACTGAGTAAAACAAACAAACAAACAAACTATGGTTGAGTAATCTATATACACATAGTCCTCGACTGTTCAAAGTTATAAGTTGATGCCTTAAAAAAATAATAATAGAATTTTGGCATCCAACCTAGCCTTCTTTCTTCTTTGTATGAGCTCATATAGGATTTGGTTTTGAAGATGATGCCAGTTTTCCATATCTCAATCTAAACAGAGTCAGCCTTTGTGACATTTTGTTGATCTTTTTTCAACTGTGGATATCATTTGTGTGTCAAAACTGAAATATTTCCAGCAGAGGGCACCCTCATATAACTTTGCAATAGTTTTCTTAATATTAAAAAAAAAACAATAAGGCTATAGTTTTTTCACTGAAATATCATACGTCAAGAGTTTCAAACAAATTATATATTAAAATAAAGAATGGTTAGGTTAAAATCATAGAATAGCAAAATCCACAAAATATGTTTTTTTCAATAGTAACAGCAATGAGTTATTAAGAATAGTAAAATAAGGGATTATTTTAAAACATTATTCATTTCTCTTAGATTTAATATATCAGCTTCAAACAGCAAGATAAAGAAGCATGCGCACAATAGTATATTTGATCAGGGTCAGAACTGAAATGTTTAAAAGGAAAAGTTAATATATAGCCCAGATTATGACTGTATTTGTTTGTGTATGTTTGCATGTGTTACTTATAATGAGTGCTGAAAATCCACTTCACAAAACTTTGAGTTGTTTTTGTTGCTGTTGTTGTTTAAAAAAAAGATAATAGGACCAGTAACTCTTCATTTAAAAGCTCACATTCTATTTTAACTTTCCTCCAAAAGTCTTCCAGCAATGATCTTTAAAAAAAAAAAAACCACCATATTTTATTTTGAGGTCAGGAAATAAATTTGCTATTAATTCCTTACCATTCATGATTAGGATAGTGGTGTAAGTATAGGCAGTCCTTGATGTACGACCACAACTGAATCCCAAATGTTTGTTGCTAAATAAAACATTTGTTAAGTGAATTTTGCCCCATTTTATGACCTTGCTTGCCACAGTTGTTAAGTGAATCACTAGTTGTTAAGTTAGTAACATGGTTGTTAAGTGAATCTGGCTTCCTCATTGACTATTTGTCAGAAGGTCACACTGCAACCATCATAAATATGAGTCAGATGACAAACACCTGAATTTTGATCATGTGACTATGGGGATAACTGCCATGGTCGTACGTGTGAAAAAAGGTCACATTTTTTCAATGCCCTTGTAACTTTGAATAGCCACTAAATGAATTGTTGTAAATCGAGGATACCTGTAGTGAGATTGAATCTAAATGCACCCTCAAAAAATCTTGGAACCTTGGTATCATTTGACATTTGGTAATATGATCAACATTTGTTTCTACCAAAAGGAAATACTTAGACTAAAGTAACCCTGCTACGCAAAAGGCACTCAAGCTAATTCCTATTTAGCCACATATCTGGTTTCAACAAGTTATGGCCCAGACATATATAGTAGCTTCTACCCTCTTTTGTGGGTTCCTGTAATTGCCCAATAGAGGAAGCTGAAATTTGGCAGTAAAACACTAATTTCTGGAAGCGTAATGATATATGTGTTCAGCATTGGTTCTCACTATTATTGCTACATCACAAATTAAAATAAGGATGTTAAGCTTTTGCTTGGATGAAAGCATGTTTCACTGAATCTCTGTCCATCCAGAATCCAGAAAAGTCCAAAAATTGGACTTTTTAAAAATTTGGCCTCATACAGTTCATTAACATCACCTTATTACCTGGCAAACCTAACTGAGGCCTATTTTTTTTCAAGTTCAAAGGTTACATAATTTTAAAAATTATGATCATTCAAGAAAATCAAATAAAGACTGAGGCATGACATTACATGCAAAAGTTCACCAGACACAATGATAAAATCAAACTGGTTATACAAGTAGATAAGAAAGAAAGAAAGAAAGAAAGAAAGAAGAAAGAAAGAAAGAAAGAAAGAAAGAAAGAAAGAAAGAAAGAAAGAAAGAAAGAAAGAAAGAAAGAAAGAAAGAAGAAGAAGGAAGGAAGGAAGGAAGGAAGGAGAGAGGAAGGAAGGAAGGAAGAAAGAAAGAAAGAAAGAAAGAAAGAAAGAAAGAAAGAAAGAAAGAAAGAAAGAAAGAAAGTTATACTCAATTGAATACTGGACAAGATGGCAGAAACTGACTTCTAATAGTGAGACTTGCTGAAGTGCAAGATTGCATTTGTGAGAAAATAGCATCGGGATCTAGGCCAGCTAGATCGCCCCAGAAGAGAGATGTTGAGATCATCCATGTGATTCTAGATAGCAACTCTGCGTAAGTAAAGTTTAAATACTGCTGTTATGTCAGCAGCTTATGAGTTGAGTGGCTGGTAGTTGGGCTCCATCAAGTTCACCCCCATAATGCAGTTGGGACTCAATCAAGCCTTATATCTTAACTACCTGCCTACTTTTTAGAATGTGATTCCTGGTATTCTTTGAGACTTGATATTGTTGCTTACATGACAAGTCCATGAAGTTCCTATGGCTGATAAGAAATGATTGGCCCTCAGGCCCTCAGGTCTAGCCGTCTTTCATACTTAAGGCAGGACAGAACTCAGATTCTTTACTGCTGGTCCAACCCTTTGACACTAGATCATGCTTGATGTTGGCACTCTCTTTCTTTATCCCTATCCAATTGCCCTCCCCCAACCTTTTCTTAATATTTTATCTCCCAAAATTTCCAGAATGCTAAGAATTTCACAAAGATTGAAGTCTAGATAAGTAGACAAGCCACAGGTTTGTGAACAGTGAAAAAGAAAGCATACACAATCACTTCCTGAATTCCTATACAAAGAGTTAGAATATATGTTTCTGGATATCTTTATTAATTTACAATTAATAGCAATAGAAAATTAATGGCAAAAACTCAGGTGGCTTAGCTTATTTGAAAAAATAAGTTTTTATACAACAAATCTTCCTGCCATGTAGATTATGAACTAATTTGACATCTTTTTATCATCTCTATCAAATGCAATGGGATTTTAATGTTTAGATCAACAACAATATTTTTGCCAATTCAGTGTCATTCCATCATTTTAGTTTTCTGTTTGTTTGTTTCTTTGTTATTCGTTTCATAAGAGACATAATTTGTTCTACCTTGAAAATGGCTTTCAGTGAACTCATCAGAGTAATCCTGTGGAAAACAACATTTGTGGTTAGGGAGGTAAAATACTTGACATTCCATGTACAATGTGAGTGAACAAGAGCATCACCCTGGGGAAGAAAAAATAAGATGATAGGTTATCTGCATTTTAGAAATATTTTCTCAACCTTTCTTCCAGAGGAATAAAAATGTACATTTGTGATTATTTCCTTGCTTTTGAAGAAGATAACAGAGATAACATCTTAATGAAAGATAATACATACATAAACATACTACAGAAGAGCTACAAAATCACCAAATTATCTAAATTTGATTAGATCTAGCCTAGCATCTTAGAAGATCCGAACTCTTAATTTATGTCTTAGTGAAACAAATGATAAGCAATTTGCATAAGCTTCCAAAAACCAGCATATTCTACAGTCTGGGAACTGGAAAAAAAGGGGGGGAAGACAAAACAAAAGCAGTTTCAACATAGCAAGTGGTTAATGGGTTTGAGTTAAATGGTATTGCTTTAGTATTTTGAGGCAGGGCCTCAATGTAGAAAAACAAGTCTATCTACATTACCTCCACTTTAAATCATTGCGATGGGTTGCTTCATTTATTCTGATTACTTTATTTTGGTGGAAATGCCTTCTGCATATCTGCAAGGGTATATCGAAGGTTGTTATGAAGCAACTAGTTTGATGCAACAAGTTAATTCTGATGTGGCTTCTTGGAACTTCATCAAAGAGCACTTCACTGAATTCTTGATCTAAATTACCTGTCACTTAGAAATTTTGTAATATGCCTAGTGGTTAAGGTAGATCCAGCCCACTTAGCAGCAGGGTGGTATATGTGCATACTAGAATTTCTGATTCCAATCACAATAGTAAGTACTTTCTTGATCCAGAAATCACTATGTTGCATACATCCATTGGAAAAGAGTCTCAGGTAGAGGATGTTTCAGTCTCTAACAGATTTGTCCATGTAATAGAAAAGAATACTTGTAGCTCAGAGTTGATTATGAAGGGTCCTTGGTGCTTTCTGAGTTGGTTGTATTCTTGGAAAACCCCACTCCTTACTAGTACTGATGATGTTACCTACTGTGATGACCCGGGGCATGGCACAAAGGCAACAGAGTCAGATAATCAGTCCCTTTATTAGCTCCAACTTTGTCCCCAATGTCTTGGTTACCTTCTGGCTGGAGAAAAACTCTCCCAGGAACAGCCTTTGGCTGCAGAGAATCAAGTCCAAAATGTGGTCAACAAAAACTGTAACTATAAGTCCAAACAAGGCAAAATTAGGTAATTAGTCCGGCAGGGCAGGAGAAGGAATTCCAGATGTGAAGGCACGGCAATAACTCAACATGGCGGATTCCAAGAATGCAGATAACCAAAGTACACACAAGATAAATTCACGTTTGTTCCCAGCAGACGCCGCACTCAGCATTCATCTCTTCTAAACTCCCTTCCCAGCTAATGAAGGGAATCAGGGCTCTTTCCTCTCCCGTAAGCCACACAACCCACATTGCTTTCTTCTCTGTTCCTTCCTGCATGCCCTAGGATAAAGAGGGGGTGGGCCTGGGTCTTCCTCTGAACTCCCTCTCCCTTGTTCTATCTCTTCCCTGCTCTGCCCAGCTGGACTTTGCCCTTCCCCAGTTTCCTCCACAGCCAACGAAGCCAAACTCCCACTCCCTGTCAGCTGTTCGTCTTCCTCCTCAATTCAGACTCCAACACCTACATAGTTTGAATAATAAAACATCTGCAAGAAAACAACCAAGCTCAGAGGGTACCAAGGGTACCCTTTATGTCCAAATGAGCAGCTTGTTAAGTTTGAGGCATGGGTTTAATGAATGGAGACCAGACTGTCAACCTTGAACTTCAGCTCTTTATTTACAGCATGTTAACAGAGGCAAAAAACCCCGGATAGCGGCCGCCCTTTTATAGAGTGAACTGCTATCCGGATGACCAATGGATGATGTTATTGGGTTTGAACCTCGTCCAATGGGACTCGGCCCGCCAATAGCCAGTCAGATTGCTCGGAATGAACCAATCATAACTTGCCATTATATGGGCCAATAGGAAGTGCAGGATTACGATCCTGCCATGTAAATGAATCTTTATTAATCACATTTCTTTAGTTCACAACACCCCTCCCCTCTGGGTTCCATTTGACGGCTGTGGTGATGTAATCACGCAGGTATGCAGGTCGTTTTACCTGCCTATTTGATTTCCGCTGTTCCACCGGTTTTTGTTTAAAGTTCGGTTCTGGTGAAACGCAATGCTCGTTTTCGCACGGGGTTGATTCCGCGACACTATCAGGGTCCCTTAAGTCCATTCCTGGATCGGGCGGGCATGTTTCCACTATGCCCCCGATTCTGGACCTTCTTCAGGTGGCGTGAGCACTTGGTTTAGCGGTCATCTGTACTCGATTACGTCGTCGTCTATACGGTCTTCGTCCCCCTCGGTATTCCCTCCCCTCTGAGTTTGGAAATCCGGGGGGTCGCGGATATTTGGTTGTAAGTGAGATCGAAGTTGATCTATGTGGCGTTTCCATATCTTGCCGTCTGTCGTCTTAAGGCGGTAAGATCTAGGGCCAGTGAGGTAGACTACGGTGGCTGGGACCCACAACGGTTCGCCGGAAAGATTTTTGGCGTAGACCAAGTTGCCTACCTTGAATTGGCGATATGTTCCGCTGGATCCACAAGGTTTCTCTGGCGAATAAGCCGGGTGTAATCGGTCGAGGTGGGAGCGAAGCTGCCGCCCCATTAAAAGTTCGGCTGGGGTTTGTTGGTGACACTGTGGGGGTAATGTGTTGTAGTAAGAGTATTTTGTTCAATCTAGCATTGATGTCCCCCGGATCCATTTTTTGTAGTGTCTTTTTAACAAATTGGACCATCCGTTCTGCTCTACCGTTTGCTGCAGGGTGAGCCGGCGAAGTCAAGGCATGGCGGGAACCCCAGTCCGCCAAGTATTGTTCGAAGGTGAGAGCAGTAAACTGGGGTCCGTTGTCGGAAACTAGAACGTCCGGGAAACCGTGTGTTGCAAATAATCTATCTAGTTTTTTAATAACGGAGTCAGTAGTCGTGCTTTTCATCTTGTGGATTTCGAGCCAGTTGGAGTAAGCATCCACGGTTAGGAGAAAAGTGTGTCCTTTAGTGGGTCCCGCGAAATCAATGTGGATGTGGGACCACGGGCCTCGAGGAGTTTCCCATTCGGTGGGAATCGCTCTCGGTGGGGCGTTGCTGGCTTCTTGGCAGTTTCTACACGTGGTTACCCAGGCTTCAATTTGTTTATCGATGCCTGGCCACCATGCGTAGCTTCAAGCGAGAGCCTTCATTCGGACGATGCCCGGATGTCCTTCATGCAGGGTTTGCAACACGAGTCGCTGTAGTCTCTCTGGTACGACGACTCTATCTCCCCATAGGATGCAGCCCTTCTGGGAAAATAGTTCCGTTTGCCGGTGTTTGAACGGTGCAAAAGTGGCGGGGTTTCTTCGACTGGCCACCCGCTTTGACCCAACTGAGAACTCTTGCGAGGATAGCGTCCTGTTTTGTGTCGGCGGCGATATCCCTTGCCGTTAGTGGTGGCGAGTTGAGGGTTTCAATTTGCAGCGTAGTGAGGGTCGGAGCTGGGTCGCTGACGGTTTCCGGAAGTGGGAACGGCTCAAAGCGTCAGCGTGGGGAATGGCTTTCCCGGGCGTGCTGCAGTACGTAGTTGTAGGCTGCTAGGAATTCTGACCAGCTAGTCATTCTAGGCGACAATATATGCGGCGTTGGTTTATTCCCTGCTAAAATGCCAAGTAAAGGCTTGTGGTCTGTAACTAGAGTAAAGGGCCACCCGTAAACATATTCGTGAAACCGCTTCACGGCGGATACAATAGCAAGAGCCTCTTTGTCAAGTTGGCTATAGTTTCGTTCAGCCTTTGATAACGTCATGCGGAAAAGTACGCAATCGGAGCCTCATTCCCGTTTGGTAACACGTGGCTCAAAATGGCTCCAACCCCAAACGGTGACACATCGGACGTAATATTTAACGGCAAAGTCTCATTGTACTGCATTAGCACAGCGTCGGAGGTTAATAAGTCCTTCACCTTTCTGAAAGAGCGCTCTTCTTTGTGACCCCAAACCCAAATAGCTTTCTTGTCGAGAAGTCGATGTAAGGGTTCGGCTACTGTTGCCTTGTGAGGCAAGAAGATGTTGTAAAATTAATGAGCCCCAAGAAGGCCTAGAGATCAGCCTTACTTTTAGGTCTTGGGGTGTTTTTAATTGCTTTGAGTTTGGTCTCGGTGGGGTGAATCCCTTGTTTATCGAGGAGATACCCAAGAAACTCCACCCGCTCAGTACACAGTTGACACTTATTTTTTTTCACCTTGAGGCTGGTGTCTTTGAATCTATGTAGAACTAGTTTGAGATGCCGTTCGAGCTCTTCTTTATTAGGGGCAGCAATTAAATCATCATCAAAATACGGCACAACCCCTTTTATGCCTTGCAAAAGTCTCTCCATTAGACTCTGAAATATCCCGGGGGCTACACTCACTCCGAACTGGAGTCTGTTGCATTTAAAGGCACCTCGGTGTGTAACGATAGTCTGGGCCTCTGCAGTTTCCGTATCAACGGGTAGTTGTTGATACGCTTGCGCTAAGTCTAACTTTGCGAAGATCTTCCCGCCACCCAGGGAGTGGAGAAGATGTTGAACCACCGGCACTGGATAAGCACTCTGTTGGAGTGCGTGGTTCAGGGTGGCGCAGTAGTCTCCACAAATTCTGATCGACCCATCCGGTTTGATGGGGGTTACGATTGGGGTTTCCCAACGGGCATGGTCAATGGGTTCCAACACCCCTTGGGCTATTAACTTATCAAGTTGCTCGTCGATCTTGGGTTTAAGGGTGAATGGCACCCGACGAGGCTTAAGGCGGATAGGGGCTATTTCTGGATTGAGGCTAAATGATATAGGGGTCCCCTTGTACTTGCCTAAGTTGTCCGAAAACAAGTCCTGGAATTCTTGGATGATGCCTTTTTCCCAATCGTCGCTCTCGGCATGGTGAATGCCGGCTAATTCAATCCCTAGTGGGGCGAACCATTGTAGGCCTAGCAAGCTGGGCCGGTTACCATCGACAACAGTCAATGGAAGTGCTGCACTACGATTTTTGAAGGTTACTCGGACTTGAGTCAAGCGGCGACTGGAATCGTGTTCCCCTGGTAATCCCTGAGGACGACCTTCTGGGTGCTGAGATCCTGACGACGGATGGCAGGGATGAGTTGTTTGAGGGTCTTCCAGGAAACCATCGAAAGGGACGACCCTGAATCGACTTCCATTTGGCAAGGTTGGTTTTCTATGGTGACTCTCACTCGGATTTTCTGTGCGTCTAGTAGCGAAGCGTGGCCGATGGTTGTCGCTTTGGTGTGCCTCTTCCTGTTTTGCTTGAAGAGCCGGTGCCCTGTTTCTGTAGGAGTGGTTGTTCTCTTGGTTACCCAAGCGATGCCGATTTACAAGAACGTTTCTTGCGGGTTGTCGGAGGTTGCTCTCCCTTTGGTTCGGTTGGACTCTCTCTTGCTTCTGCAGGCCCGTGTGATGTGGCCTCTCTTCCCACAGGCATGGCAGAGTGCGTAGCGGAATTTGCAGTTGCTTCTCTTATGGTTGGCTCCACAACTTTGGCAGAGTGCGTAGCGGAATTTGCATTTGTGCGGAGTCCTTAGAGTTTGTGGACTTTGATTGTCCAGAATCCTGATGACTTCTTCTTCATTACTCTCCGCTTACGATTCTTGTGATGGGTTGTTGCCGGGAACTTCTCTAAACCAGGTGAAGTGTCATGGGCGAGTTGACGAAGCGGTGCGTGGTTGCGGCGCCTTCGAGCAGCCGACTTCCTGGTTTCTTCTGCTGCAGTAGCATAGGTGACGGCCTTTGGAAAACTGACGTTGTCTTTCTCCATAGGCCTTCTGCACCTGTGTGGTGCATCTAATCCCAGAACGACGCAGCTCTGGCTTTTCTGTTGTTCCCTCTGGTAATATTCGTGTCTTCGGGCCAGTGTTGATGCAGCGGATGCATAATGAGCCCACAGAAGAGGTGTGAGGGTGTCCCAATCCATTTCTTTTACTTCAGCCGGTTTTGCAAGTGCTTTAGCCACCCGGAATACGGCAGGTCCGCAGTGAGCCAGAAACACTGCTCTTTTCTTGCTGGTGGAAACGTCCTCTAAATTGTTGGTTTCCAAGAACATCTGGAAACGATCCATATACGACTCCCAGTCTTCTTTTTCTGGGTCAAAAAGAGCGGGTGGTATAGCGCCGCCTGACATCCTGTCAATGTAGGTGCGCTCTCAGCCACGTGCTTCGGTTGGAGCTCTGTAGGGTTTAGCCAGCTCTTTTATCTCCGCATCCCATCCTCGTCGCCAGTGTTAAGTTTGAGGCATGGGTTTAATGAACGGAGACCAGACTGTCAACCTTGAACTTCAGCTCTTTATCTATAGCATGTTAACAGAGGCAAAAACCCCTGGATAGCGGCCGCCCTTTTATAGAGTGAACTGCTATCCGGATGACCAATGGATGATGTTATTGGGTTTGAACCTCGTCCAATGGGACTCGGCCCGCCAATAGCCAGTCAGATTGCTCGGAATGAACCAATCATAACTTGCCATTATATGGGCCAATAGGAAGTGCAGGATTACGATCCTGCTATGTAAATGAATCTTTATTAATCACATTTCTTTAGTTCACAACACAGCTGGTTTCAGAAAGCTGAACACTGTAAAATGCAGGCAGAGGGTGCCATGGGTGAGTGCATGATGCAAGAATGAAATCCTTGGAGCTCTTTGGGGGGTGATGTAATGAGAGTGGGAGTAACTTATAGGAGTGATTTGTGACCTTGTCTGCTGACTTTCCTTGACTTTGCTTGCCTGGAGAAGCTGGCAGAGAAGGTTGCAAACGGCAATTATATGGCCATGGGACACTACAACTGCTTTAGGTTGCCAAGTGCACAAATCATGATCGTGTGACAGCCAGAACTTCATGGACTGATCATAAATACCACTTGTTCAGTGATGTTGTAACTTCCAACAGTCACTTAACAATTGGTCATTAATTGAGGACAACATGAAACTATAACTGGGAACAGAGACAAAAAGATGCAGGCTAAGGATCAAAAGTGGGGAAAGCAATTCTCATGTCTATATCGCTTGCATGGAGAATGGCTCAAATGAAATAACTTTGTAATGGCCACAGACCATTGTAAAAAAACAAAAACCATAAAAAGAAAAAATTAGCAAAGTAATCAATGTCATCTTAATGTGTACCGTGAAGCACAAGAACTTACATACCCAGATAGATATTAGTTTGTTATCATTTGAAGAGAGAGAGAGAGAGAGTTGACATCTCGGAGTATTCTAAATAAAGAAAGATCTCAGCCCTCTGGGTATTTTGTTAACATCAAAGATATAAGGCAGAGATGAATGCCTGTATAGAATTGACAGTAAAGGAAGACATGATGAATGCATACAATGCAACGGCGCCATAAAAAGCATAATTTTTCCACTTGCAAACTTCTCTTGAATCTCTCTTCAGTTACTGAAGTAAGAAGAACATTAAAATGGGCCAAGGTTAATTTAGGAACTGGATTTGATTTTAGCATTCAGCTGGTTTTAATTTTCAAAAGGCAACTGACAATATGTCTCTTAGCAGAGAGGCCTGTTCATTTTGGCTTTTGCACCATCATCTCAACTCAGGATTGATTTTCTCAGGTCCCAGAAACAATCTTATCTCACAGGAGTTAAGTGCATGTTGTGTCAAGTTATTTTTTTTTTCCAGCTGGAATTAAACATATCACTATTAAAGAGACTGAACCAACCTGATCCAGGTATAATTTTAGTCAATATGCTTAGCTGGAGTCGCCTCTAATTTTGATGACTTCTGACTGCCTGAGTGCCATGTTTGAAACAAAGCAAGCAAAACTGAAATATATTTAAATCATTGAGTTGGAAGGGACTGAAGAGATCTAGCCTCCCTCCCCAGCACAGAAATCTCTATATCATCCTGAACAAATGTCTGTCCAGTCTTTTCCTGAAAACATCCAGTGATGGGGCAACTTCAGGAGGCGTGCTCTTGCTTAATAACTCTCACACTCGGGAAAATCTTTAGTTCAAATTTGGATTTCTTACTGTAAAGTTCCCGCTCATTGAGTCTTGCCTCATTCTCAGGTGCTAAAGAGAATAAATCTACCTCTTCCTATGACATTACTTTAGGTATTGGAAGACTGCTATTGTGTCTCTTTTTAGCTGTTTCTTTAAGCTAAGCAGGCTAAGTACTTTTCATTGCTCTTTGTAGGATTTAGTCTCCAACTCCTGACCATCATTATTGCTCTTCTTTGTGTTCTTTTCAGTTCTTCAGAAACTTTTTGAATTGTGGTGATTAGGACTGGGCACCGTATTCTAGATGTGGTGTGATTCGTGTAGCCTAAAGTGGTATTATCATTTCCCTTGACATTATACCACTAATGATGGCAATAGCAATAGCACTTAGACTTATATAGACTTATATACCACTTCACAGTACTTTATACCCTCTCTTAAGCAGGATATTGCCCCCATCAATCCGGGTCCTCATTTTACCGACCTTGGAAGGATGGAAAGCTGAGTCAACCTTGAGCTGGTGAGACTCAAACTGCCAGCAGTCAGCAGTCAGCAGAATTAGCCTGCAATACTACATTCTAACCACTGCGTCACCAAGGACCTTCCATATCCAAATGAGCAGCTGGTTTCAGAAAGCTGAACACTGTAAAATGTAGGCAGAGGGTGCCATGGGTAGGTGCAAGAATGAAATCCTTGGAGTCATAGCTCTAATGAAGCAGTCCAAAACAGTTTTGGTTTTTTTGACTGCAGAATATTGCTGGCTTATTCTTAAATATACAATTGGTTTTTTAACACTTCAATATTTTTCCTTTAATATTAATTTGTTATTAGAAAAACTTTTAAGTTCATTGCACATCTTTTCTCTTGAAACTGAACCTAGTACTAAAATTTCTATATTCAATAGTACATAACAAAGAGCAGAATTTGGCATTTTCTTAGCTGAGCATTATAATATCATTGCTTGACCTCTCAAAAATATCCTACCCCTGAAATATACAATTGGTTTCTTAACACATCAATATTTTTCCTTGCAATTTGGGCACCCAACTTACTATTTAAGTGGAATTGGGTGACAGGCAATGTACATGATCATTGCTGAGTCTTGCTGGTTACCTCTCTCCTGAAGGTTGGAATAATTATGGTCAAGCCAGTCTTGGGGAAGTTGAAATCATGTCATAACTGCAAAAAGAAAAACCAGAAAAGAGCCCTCCATTCCAAGTTCATTTTTAGGTTTTCTACAGTAATAAAGTCCAGTCTTGGGGCCATTAAAGGGTTTTAGAATTTAGATAATTAATTCTAACAACAGTATTATCCTCAAGCATGTAACCTGTGGTCAGTGTGGGAAAATAGTGCAGAGGACAAACTCATCATTAGATGACCTCAGTAGAACAATCGTGCAGCCTGAAAAAACACTCCCTGGGGAATTGCTGCCCATTTGGAACATCTCTTTGCAATAGCCTAGTTCAAGGGATAGAAAAACTACACAGATCATGAAATTCTGTTTTACAACGCTTGTTTATACCCACATCCATAACCCACCCCCCCAAACTCCACCAGTGAATCCTGTCATATTTTTCGTGGCACTTCTTGGCATGCTGAACCAATAAGCTAATTTTGGCTTATTAAACCACAAGAAGAATTGCTGTATGTAGCCGCTTCTTTTTTATCAAGTCTTGTTTTATTTTTTTTATTTGCTTTTTCTGCTTGAACAATTAAGTAAATTAACATAGCAGAAGCTGTAGTAACACAATGTCCATGGTTAATGTAATCATCTACTCAATTAACCCAATTTCCTGGTTTCAGATAGAACAAAAACCTGAAATTGTATTATGTTTGGATACCTTAGTATTCAGTGTATGGTGCAAACACAGCCAGGATGAACAAATCCAGAAATATGCTTTGCATCCAAATGAACTATGATTCGCAACCGATCTCAAAATTGAATTTAAAATGGTTTACAGTCTTACTTGCTTGGATGCAATAAAACATAATTCTCAACCCAAATATAACACAGGCTTGTTTGCTGATTTTGACAGCATCGGAGCACAACACAAACAACATGCATTGTAGCTTTAGAAATCTAGATATTAGGCTCTCCAGGCATTGTCAATGTTTCACTGTTATTAGCAAAAGTACAGGAATTTCTTTTATATTCAGTGCCCCAAAGCACACATTTTGTGCAGCCAAATCTATCATTGTGGTAGATTTGCTGAATACAACAATATTGTATTAGGGATGAACAGGTTAAAATGCTGACCTAATAGTAAGAGAATTACCAATAAATCCTTCAATGTACAACCTAGGGATTACATAGAAGCAGGTACTTTATTATTTCAATAGTCAAGAGGATTTAATTAATCCCATTTAAAGATTTGGTATCTTTTTTGTTAGTTATTTTAAAATAAAAAGTGACTAGGGACTGTTATATTTGAACTATAAAGTTAAATTAACCCAGTGATTAATCCCTTGCACAAAGAAGAAAAAAGAAGTGTGCATTAGATATGCCACTGCATGTTCTTCTAGTATTAACAATCTGGACATTTCTAGCTGGTAGTAAAAAAAAGTGTAAAGTGCTACAATAGTCCTGTTAGTGCGAGCTGGCAGCAACTCTCTAATTATGTGAAATTATTTGTCATCACCAAGCTATTTACACTGAAAGCCAGATGGTACATCATGGTCATTGAAGATGTTATTTAAATCTTGTGTTCAAATTTTCTTCTGCAAAACAAACATAAGCCAGATGCTTTTATTACCCATGTCATGAAGCTACTACTTTTGTTTAAAGCCCCTTTGATGCAGAGGGGCCTGTCTATGCAATCATTAGTTGACCTATCCATGCTTCTTTGGTGCCCACATGTACTTTCAACATATGGTTTGTCTTGGTAACTTTCTTATCTATTATTTCACTCTTTCTCTATTGATAAAACACTAAATATCTAGATAAAAGTACAATATGTCCTCAAGACAAGATATTTGTATCAATGCAATCTGAATTCTGATTCAACAAATGTGGCAGCTACTTAATGACAATAAGTTGTGACATTTCTATTTTTATTATTAGATTTATATCCCACTTTATTTTGTTCAACTCAAGAGGGCATGCATAATACTCCTGCCTGTCATTTTCCCACAACAATAAACCTATGAGTTGAATTGCACTAAAAGAGTATGACTGACCCAAAGTTACCCAGCCAGCTTTCATGCCTAAGGAGCCTAGAATTCAGAATTCAGAGTTCCAGTCCAGCTCCTTAATTATTACACTGAACTGATCCTCAAAATGCTTTTTACAAAATATACTCAAGAAACGATCTGCAGTTACTTGCTGTACTTGAAGCTTATGGCCCCACAAGACTAGAAAATGGTGCGTCAGAGAAAAACTGACACCATGCCTGAAGTTAAGATTTCATGAATCATGATACGAGAGACAGGAGAGAACACTCAGCCAAACTAAGGGATTGCCTTCAAGACAATTCATCACTTCAGCAAGGAGCTTTCAGAGAAATTGCACATTTTAAATCTTCAGAACTTGTGCTAAGAACCAAGGGGAAAACTGCCACAGTAGGAAGTAGAAAATTTCATTTTCCTGATGGTGACCAAGGCACATGAAGAATATGAAGGTTGGGAGATTGCTATCATGTGGGGGAAAGGAGTATCTAGAAATCTCTAATGTTATGGCTATACAGGCACATCTAGAAAAAATATGTTGGACCCCCCAACCAGGATTCAGAAAACACAGTATTACTACTATATTTGAAAAGTACCAGTTCAGGTCCCACAAGTGGGTAAAATTGCAAGTACAAATAGGTTTGTAACAGAGGTGATATTCAGCAGATTCTGACCAGTTCTGGAGAACTGGTAGTGGAAATTTTGAGTAGTTCAGAGAACCAGCAAATACCACCTCTGACTGGAGATTTTACAGTATCCTTCCCTGCCACGCCCACCAAGCCACGCCCACAGAACCGGTGGTAAAAAAATTTGAATCCCACCACTGGTAACAGAATTAAGGCAGAAAGTCAGGAATTATGAATTTAGGGACACAGAAAGTATGATCCCATGTTATTAATTTGTGTTCAGTGTTTCAGATACCAGATAGAAAGACAAACTTATTGAAAATTTCAATCTCATCAATCAGGTTATAGTTAACTGCATAACCAAAGCTTTAGTATTGGCTCAGCTATGAGCAATGTCAGGAGATCTGCTAGACCCTCCTATACATGCTGAGAGAAAACCTTGTGAGTTGGGCTGCTAGCAACCATAAGAAAGACCTGTAAATCATATGTAGGTGTTGTGGACAAATGCACCAAACCACAGCATACCTATATTATAGTGTTATATGTAAGTAGTATAAGGCCTAAATCCTTTCACCAATAGCAATAGCAACAGCACTTAGACTTATATACAGCTTTATAGTGCTTTACAGCCCTCTCTAAGCAGTTTACAGAGTCAGCATATTGCCCTCAACAATTTGGGTCCTCATTTTACCCACCTCAGAAGGATGGAAGGCTGAGTCAACCTTTAGCCTGGTGGGATTTGATCTGCCAAAATACAGGCAGCTGGCTGTCAACAGACGTAGCCAGCAGTACTGCACTCTAACCACTGTGCCACTGAGGCTAACCACTGCAGTACTGCACTCTAACCACTGCGCCACCACCAAACTGTGGAAGAGAAAACTGCCCACCTGAGTTGAAGTGCCAGAAGAACTGCACATTGTTTGTTTATGGGTATAGTCGTTTGATGACATCAAGTACTCTTAACATTGTAGCCCAGTGATACATAATTGCAATATCTTAAAGTTAAATGTTAATGTCTTTCAAACTGAACAGTTGTGCTGAGATTACTGATGGTCAAACCTCTACAAGCAGGTACAAAGGTGCTGCTAGTTGCCTTCAGGAGAGCATGTGTGAAGCCAAAATGAGAGAGTTAACCTGGCACGAGATTTTTTATGGCCAGTGATATTACTTGGTCCATACGCTTGCACTGGATCTCATAGGAAGGATACTCATTGTGCTATTCAAATTTCCAGAAAGTATAATAGACATATTTCAAATTCCCACCTTCAGTATCATCTTAATTTTCATGAAGGTCTTAAGTCCCATGCATTATAGAAAATAAAAATGGTGGGAAGGGGAAAGTATGTCTACCTATCCTGAAAAAAAAAGACAAAGATAAAACAGTTTTGGTTTGCTACTTTCTTAACATTTTGTCTTCTGATAATAGATAGTCTGTAACTGGTTATACACACATGGCTGAAGTTTTTGAGATAGCCCAATAAAGTAGACATGAAATTCTAAGCATAACTCTGACAAAGGATTTCAGCAATAAAATAACAACTTCCTTTTCTCAAAATATGAAACTTCTTACTGCTTTGTTATTCAAACCCTTATAGTCAATAAATAAGGACAAGGGCAGTTTATCTGAAACTGATGCAATGTCTTATCTATATAAATAAGTCTAATTATAATTTATAGTCAGTGCACTTTGAAAGTTAAAACTCTCTGAGAAGGCATATAAATGAACAGCACATATTCTGTGACTCATTAAGTTCCATCCTTTGTTAATTAAAATGAAATATTAAGTCTGTAAAATTTGATGGCCATATTTTTGTATCTTTCATTGGTTACAACATTTCTAACTTTTTATCTTTTACATATTTAAAAGAGAGATAAAAATTCCAACTATGTAAGAGGAGCTTGTTTCCAAGTATACATATGATCAAGCTGAATTTTCATTCTTTTCTTCTCAAGAAATATCAATCTTGATTTATCATTTCTGGCAACCATGCTAATAACTTGAAGTATTATCTTGAAGTAAGTCCACAAAGTCTCTTTTGTATGTAATATAATGTAATGTCTTTACTGACCTGTTGACCTACACCACCATCCACATATTATATTTAAATCTTAATATTTTGGAGCAACTGGTTTGTGAAACATCTTTAGGAAAGAAATCAAAAGTCAGAGAAACTTAATGGCCAGGTGGCAACTGGTTAGGGGCATTGGAAGTCCATAATCTTAAAGTTGTGAAGATTGAGAAACATTGGCCTAAAATAAATTAAAGCATAGCAGGCAGTGAAATGCAATGCTTAAGCTACAAAAACGCAATATGTTTAATTGGGGGCAGGAAATTGTATTTGCAGTGGGCTGAGATGAGCAGAAAATGATGCCATTCATTCCTGTTCTCCATAAATTGTTGAAGAAACCTAACTATGTGGATATGTTTTTAATTTTTTTACTTATTCAGTCTAAGATTGGAATAGAACTCACATCCCTCCCAGATAATAATTTAGCATCTTTTACCACTACACCAAACTGGCTCTAATGCCTTCAAAAGCACATATTGGGGCAGGGTGGGGTGAAGACCTAAAGCCTGTTCTTAGTTTTATCCTACTGCTCTAGAAAACATGTAACTCTCAGAATAGATGTTATTCTGTGCCAATTTGTTATCTAGAAAATTCTTCTGCCTACAAATTCCATCTTAAATCTGAAGCTAAAAGTAGATATTAAATCTTATCCATTTCCAACCACCATCTGGTAACTTCTGTGTGTCTTAAGGCAAGGAAACAAGGGAGTTCTGCCTGCAAAAATCAGCCAGAACATACATATGTATCTTATAAAGATGTGCCTTCAGAATGCCTGCAATTTTAGTCTGGTGGGATTCATAGAAATAAAAAAAACCTGTCTTCATGAAAAAAGAATCTCAGTCCCATTTAATAGTCAGATTACCCACTGCAAAGCTTGCTACAATCTAAAATAAATGTATTGTTTCATACAAGGGAAACCTAAAAGGAATTAACTCGGATTATAATAGAAATGTGAATGAAAATGTTGTCAGTTCAGAACAGGCCTTGATTTCTGGAAAAGAAAGAAGAATGAAATGGTCAGAAATGGTAGGGAAAATGGCAAGGAAATAAAACATGAAAATGGTATTCAGCTGCTCTTTTCACCTGCTATTGATGCCTATCAATCACATTTCGTAAGGGATTCCCTAGAAATGTGCCTTTCGGCAATTCTAGGATATTTTTGAGTCAGGCTGCAGCCAGGCTTAGTTGAAGGCTAAGACCAGAACATTTTATGATTTAAAAGATGATAGGGAATGGTTTTTGATAATGTATGTTTTATCTGTTTTGGAAAAAAGCAGTGTTTTCTACTAAACCAAAGGATGAAGCAATATGCAGTATTACTTTGGCAGAGATTTGGGATATTTTATAGCGATGCTTTGTATTGATTACATCATACTTCTGTTCATGCATTAATAAAACCAACTGAAGAACGCTATGCATGTGTGGTGACCTGTCAAAAATCATCAAGCACAATTCACGGGTGGCTACACTGAATATCAGTTTCGTACTTATGTGGCTAAATATTCTGGTTTAGTTGACACTCAGGACACCACTGACAAAGGGAAGTAAATGCTGTAAGGATTACATGCCAGGAAATGGATTCCACCAGAAGTTGGCAAACAGGAACTTCAGTGAGTCTCTTCGGGGGGGTGGGGGAGGGGGGAAATCCAGCGGAACAAAGAAAGAAAGAATATGCAAAAATGGTGTTAAGACATCATAGACTTTAAGAAGCAAAAAGGTCATTACAGTATCAGCAATAACAATAAAAATAAATCTGAGATGAAAGATAAGTGAGAATCCAAAGATGAATATATTCACAAATTAGTATCTGAACCTTATGCTAAATAGGAAATGTGTCAAGAAGGAAAAAACTGCAGAAATATGGTCACTCATGTAGGCAGAAATATAATCAAGCAAACATTTGGGTAGATGAAACCCTGAAGGAAATGCTTCCTTGCCTGAATCAATATGGAAATAAACAGCTTCCTCTGTTGCTCTGCTCTGTAATGCAGCCTTCTGGGGATCCTGTAAGTTAATGCAGAAATTATCACTACTTTATGGAGTCAGATGTAATTACTGCAGGAAAATTTCAAGTGAATCCTTCTTTGCAGTCATGCTTTTATTTATTAGTTTAATCATCTGTCACTTTCTATTTATTTCTCAGAAACATTTTGCCCCCCCACTTCCTAAAATCAAACTGAGTTCATGCATTATGGTGTTAATATGCAAAAAAAAAAATGCCTATGTGCTTGTCTGAAGACTCAAATGTGGCCAAATAGCTGTTATATTATTTAGAAGGCTGTGCAATTTGTACTTGTATTCCAGCTGTGCTTCACATTATTTGAAGAACCGAATGTTTGCCAATGTTGCTATTGCCTAAAGCACAGCCTGCCGTCGTGTTCCCATCCACAACTGTTCTTTGTTCATTTATAAGCTCACAGTTGTGCAGAAACACCTCAAAGAAAACAGTGCCATAAAAACATTCTTTTTACATCCATATGTGCTCAAAATCAAATAATTCATGCCCTCATTTTCCCTTAAGCAACTTCCAGATTAGGCTGGTATAGCATCATGCCATTTCTATTGCTTCATTAATATAATTTCAGTGAAGAAGAAGAAGAAGTGATTTCACTGATCGTCCTTCTGTGTTTTTCAACTCTTTTAGTATTTTTCTTTCTTTCCATATCATTATATCATTATGAAGAATCAAAATAGCAGCATGGTGTCTTCTGACGGTAGCTCCAGGAGCTATCTTTCAGAAGAATCAGTGTTTGTATAATTAGTAAAGGATCTTAGTACATTGCTGCATTATAATTTTTTTTTTTTTTGCTTTTCTTTTCATTTAAATCACATAGCAAGAAAAGCAAAAACCTCCAGGATAAACTTGAAGAGACAACATGGAAGATATGCATTCTTCTTTTTTGTCAGTTGTGACAGTCACCAAAGATGGGAGGGTGGAGCTGGCGTCGCGACGATACGGCATGCGATCTCGGAGGTCTGAGATCGCTGCCGATATCTTTGCTCCTGGACGGTCCAATCGGATCTAAACTGTCCCGAAGAGACGATGAATGTAAAGAGTGCATCCTGTCGATCCCAGGGATACTGCAAAGTCCCTGGTAGATCCAGGAGAAGCTCTTTTTGCCAGCGGCAAAGAGGCAGCCATTAAAGCTGCTGAAGTTGGGACAGCTCCGAAACGGAAGAGAATGGAAAGAGAAAGTGTGCCAGTTTGGTGAGAACTTTTTCTTTATTTTAAGATTTGAAAGGACACCCTAAGGAAAAGAAAGAATCTGTAAAAGTTTTGACAGAAGTGATTAAGCGGCGATTTTAAACAGGAATGTCAAAGTAATTTTTTTTTTTCTCATTGCTGGATTTTCTATACATGATTTTATATTTTGAAACTGGACTGGTTTTTTCTTCTTCCACCTATTCTTTCTCTCCTTTTTGACTTTATAATATTTTAGGCTAGAGACTCCCTTTTAGTCATCTTTTTAAATATCTTTTTACCTTTTTAATTAATTTTCATTATATTTTGTTTGGAAAAGAAGGGGGAAAGTGAAAGCAAAAGAAACTTTGTAAAACTGCCAACTAGAGGCTTGGAAAAAAAAATTTTCTTGACCAGAAAAAGCTGAGAAAGAACTGAGACTTTTTTTCAAGGACATTGCCTGTTTGATAAGATAGAGGGAAGAGCATGGGAGAGTATTATTGCAGATGCTCTTCTGGTTTCTATCAACAGCTGGAGTCTGGTGTTGAAGCTTATAGGAAAAAAAGGTGAAAAGACTCTGGAGAAGAGAGTTATAAATTTTAACAAAAGCTGTTAGGTATAACATTGATACCCAACAAGGTTTGGGTGGATAAATATATAAACTAAGGTATCATAGTTTAAGTGTTTGTAACTTTAAGCACCACACTGCATGTAATTAGCCAATTAAGGGTGCGGTTAGAAACTGCAATAAGAGGAAGCAGGAGAAAGCTTGCTGCTTACTGCCTACTGTTTTACTGTTTACCGTTTGCTGTTTACTGTTTACTGCTGTTTACTGCTGGATACAACTGTTTATTACTGTTTTACTGCGACTGTCTACTGTTTGATCGTCCTACTGAATATCCAGCGTTATCCTCTGGAGAAAGGCATCGGAGGAGGAGAAGATATCTTTATTGGCTGATAAAGATATAGTAAGGACTATTATCTGGACTGAGTTAGTGAGTCTTACTGAATGGATATATTGTGAATGACATATGGACTGATTGACAATGCTTAAGCTCTAACTGGATTAAAAACTATTTAAACTACAAACAGTGTTTGTGTTCAGTGTGTATATACTCTAAAACCCTTCCTCTCTCATTTGGCTACCTGGCTTGACTGCTGCTGCATACTCTGCTAGGGTTTTATCCCCAAACACTAACATTGGTTATGGGCCCAGCTGCACAGTCTAACTAACTAGGATATAGCAGTGAGAGTTGGTGTGAGTTGCACATTACTGTAAAAACAAACTGTTTTTATTAGTTTAAAATAGTCATATATCTGAAGAGTAATGGCACAAGTAAATCTACCACATCTGTCCCTGATATCCAGGCTGGATGGAACAAACTATGTTCCATGGTCAATGAAATGTAGTTTACTTCTACGTAGAGAAGGTTTGTGGACATAATAACAAACCCACCAGATGTGAGTAGCTGGGATCCTGATGATGAAGAGGATAACCAAAAGTTACAAGACTATAAACGGAAGAATGAGCAGGCTTTATGCATCATAGGACTGACTCTCTGTGACCAGCAGCTTGTCCATATTCGTGGAGAAGAAAATGCTGCAAACTGCTGGGAGAACCTCAGGAAGATATATGTTCGGACAGTGTAGGAGCACATATAAATCTTACACGGAAGCTGTTTCGAACACATCTTCAAAGGAATGGAGACATGTTAGCTCATTTAAACTGTATGAAGAGCATTTTTCAAGAATTACAAGAAAAAGAGCTTATCTTTAATGAGCTGCAACAAGTATACATTATATTATCTTCATTAGATCAAAGCTATGATGACTATGTGACTTCGTTGGAAGTATTGCCTAAGGATAGCCTCTCATTAACCGAGATTATGGGCAGGCTACTAGAAGAAGCCAGAAGAAGGTGTGAACGTGACCAGCTGAGAGAAGATAAATCTAAGAAAGAAGAGAAATTATCTTCAAAGCTTGATAGAAACCAGCTTAGTAAAGGAAAGCACCGAAAGAAGAGAATTTATCTTCGACGGCATACACAATTAAAAAGTGTTTTAATTGTGGAGGAAGAGGACATTTGGCAAATTTCTGCAAAAAGGGAAAAGCCAGAATGTAAAAAGCCCAAGAAAGCCTTTGAACTAACCATGTTTAGCAACTGTGATGTGAAGAATGATTTATGGGTGGTGGACAGTGGTGCATCCCACTGCATCACGAGAGATAAGACAAAATTTGTAAAAATGTCTACAAGCTCTCAACATATATCACTTGCTAATGGCTGGAACCTGAAAGCGAAAGGAGAAGGTACTGCACATTGTCCGTGCATAAATCAGGATATAAAAATGTTGTATGTACCGCAACTAAAGTTCAACTTGCTTTCTGTAAGGGTATTAGTCAAACTAGGTTATGTAATTACATTTAAAAATAATAATTGCATAATTGAGAAGGATAAAAAAAAGGGTAACTGCAGCTTTAAATGGAACGTTATACGTCTTAGATGATAATAAGAAAGGGAGGCACAGACTGTATTTAACAATATAAAGCCTCATAATGAATGTATCCATTTATTGCATAGGCGTTTGGGGCATGTAAATTTTAAAATGCTAAAACGTACAGTAGAGTTATCTGATGGAATAAGGTTAAAACCTTGTGATAAATATTTGCGTTGTAATGTTTGCTGTGAAGATAAGGCAAAGTATTGCCTGCAAATAGGTTAAATGGTTTCAAAACCAAAGAACCTTTAGAAGTGATATTTGCAGACATCATAGGTCCAAAGAAACCCAGTATGGGGGTGCTCGATATATACTGAGCATTATGGACCACCATTCTAGATATGGGTTTTGCTACTTAATGAAGAGCAAAACTGAAACATATCAACATTTTTCAACTGGCTTAAATTTGCAGAAAGAAAGACTAAACGGCAACTGATAACCCTGGTGACAGATAATGGTACGAATTTGTTAACAACAAATTCCAGAACAGACTAAAGGTAGCTGGAATAGAGCACAAAAAGTCTGCACCATACAGGCCAGAACACAACGCATTCATAGAGAGAAGAGGCCAAACACTACAGGCAATGGTTAGAACAATGTTAACTGATTCTGGATTACCTGATTCTTTGTGGGGGAGGCTACAATGTGTGCTAATAACATATTGAACAACGTTGTTAACACAACGACAGGTGAAATACCATTCACCAAATGGCATGGCAGGAAACCTGACCTAAGTTACCTGCACACATTTGGTGCACCAGCATGGGTGCATATCCCTACACAACTCAGGCATAAAGGGCAACACAGAGCTAAACGATTTTTCTTCGTTGGTTACCAGGCAAACCATAGGGCATATAGATTTTGGGAGAAAGGCACATCTAAGGTGTTATGCAGTGCTAGTGCCCAATTTCTAGAGAACGTAGGATGGGAGAAGTTAGAACAGGATACCAATAAAGAAGTAATTATTGAATCCTATAGAAATCCCATTAGTTATCCCTGTAACTTTAAGAATAAAGTAAAGAGAGAAATACAGGAAGAAATAGAGCCAATAAAGGAAGAAATAGATCCAATAGCTGAGCAGGATGAGGAAGATGAACAGGTAGTAGTTCAAAAAAGTCCTCCTGCAAGCCCTGTAATTCCCAGAAGAACTACACGAATATCTAGACCGCCTGATAGGTACCAGGCTAACACAGTGTGCCAGATTAATAAAGTTCCATGTACTGTAGATGAAATAAAAATGTATCCTACTAAGGATAAGGAAAGTTGGTATGCAGCAATGAATAAGGAACTGAACTCATTAAAGAATATGAAAGTATATGAAAATGCGAGATTACCTGTAGATATGAAGTCCATTGGCTGCAAATGGATCTTTAAGCTAAAATCTGATAAAGATGGAAATATAATCCATAAGGCACGATTAGTAGCCCAAGGTTTTAGACAGAATGCCAATGACTATGATGAGGTGTTTGTACCTAGTCTTAAGGCAGCAACCTTGAGGGCAGCTTTAGTGTGGGCAGCTAGCAGAAAATATATAATTAACCACCTAGATGTGGAAACAGCTTACTTGCACGCCCATTAAGACACACTATATATATGAAAAAACCTGTTGGAATTAAAAGTGAAATAATAGATAATAATGATTGTTGGTTGTTAAAAAAAAAGCCTCTATGGTCTTAAACAATCAGGCTATGAATGGAACCAGTATATTGTAAAGGAACTAAACAATATAGGATTCAGAGCTGGGTTAGCGATCCATGTCTATTTAAGAGGGAGACAAATGGGAAAATATCATTATTATTGTTGTTCACTGATGATATTGCATTGATTACTGAAACTAATGATGAGGCCAATAAAATAATAGCATCATTAGGAAAGAAAATAAAGATTAACCAATTAGGGAGATAAAAAAATATCTCGGTTTAAATATACAGAAAACACAGAAGGGCTTTAAGATATCTCAGGAAGATAAGATATGCAAATTGCTAATAGATTATAAAATGGAGCTTTGTAAGCGGCTAAGACTCCAATGAGTCAGGAGTTTAGCAACACTGATGCACAAAGCCCGGGGTTTGATAAGGTAATTTATCAATCATTAATTGGTAGTTTGTCTTATATTAGCAATTGGTCTAGACCAGACATATCGTACAGTGTGAATCAGTTAGCTCGTTTGAATTCTGCACCAAGTGAAAGACACTAAAAGCTAAAAGAATATTAAGATATCTTAAAAAGACAATGAATTATTCATTGTATCTACAGCCAAAAGGTGATCTAATTCTGAGTGCTTATGCTGATGCTAGTTTTGCATCAGAAAGAGACACAAGAAAGTCGACTTCAGGAACAGCCATAATGCTGGGTAAGACATTAATAGGTTGGAAGTCAATAAGACAACAGCATATAAGTTTGTCAACTATGGAGGCAGAATTCTCCTGTTTATCGCTATTATGTACAGAATTGATTATGTATAAGCAAATGATGAATGATATAGGCATAACTGTGAATTATCCTATAATTATACATGAAGATAATCAGGCAGCAATTCAAATGGCCACAAATATTGCAGTCAAAACTAGGAGCAAGCATACAGATTTAAGGTACCTAAACGTTAGACAATCTGTGAGAAGTAAAATGATACAGCTGGAGTACTGCATGTCGGAGGATAATGTAGCTGATAATTTTACAAAAGCCCAAGGTGCCAGGAAGCACCAGGAGAGTTGTGAAAACTATGGGGTTAGATTGTAAAGGTATTATATATTTATATCACCCAAAAGGGAGAATGTTAGGTATAACATTGATACCCAACAAGGTTTGGGTGGATAAATATATAAACTAAGGTATCATAGTTTAAGTGTTTGTAACTTTAAGCACCACACTGCATGTAATTAGCCAATTAAGGGTGCGGTTAGAAACTGCAATAAGAGGAAGCAGGAGAAAGCTTGCTGCTTACTGCCTACTGTTTTACTGTTTACCGTTTGCTGTTTACTGTTTACTGCTGTTTACTGCTGGATACAACTGTTTATTACTGTTTTACTGCGACTGTCTACTGTTTGATCGTCCTACTGAATATCCAGCGTTATCCTCTGGAGAAAGGCATCGGAGGAGGAGAAGATATCTTTATCGGCTGATAAAGACTATTATCTGGACTGAGTTAGTGAGTCTTACTGAATGGATATATTGTGAATGACATACGGACTGATTGACAATGCTTAAACTCTAACTGGATTAAAAACTATTTAAACTACAAACAGTGTTTGTGTTCAGTGTGTGTATACTCTAAAACCCTTCCTCTCTCATTTGGCTGCCTGGCTTGACTGCTGCTGCATACTCTGCTAGGGTTTTATCCCCAAACACTAACAAAAGCCTTGGACAATCAAACAAGGTGCAGTGTGCTCTTTTTATTTTTTTTTAAGCTGTGCTATTTCCTACTTTAACAAACCCCCTCCTTACTAGTTTACTTTTCATAATAGCTATTTGGATTTTTGGCCTTTTGGAACTTGATTTTTGTCTTTCTTTTTGTCTTTTGAAGTCAAATTTTTATGTTTGCGTTTTATTTTAAAGGAAAAGCTTTAGTATTAATGATTTCTTTCCTTTTTGTTTAAGGGAGTAGTCTCTTTTCTTTTTTCTCCCTCCCTCCCCTGTATTATTTTTTTCTATTTACCTTACATATTGGTGTTTTTTTTTAATTTTTGTGGCTTTCTTTTTTTTCTCATGCATCCTTTTATACCTGAGACCTCTTAATTGGATTAAGGTGTTGAAGAACCTGAAGAACTTTTTTCCCCTCCTTTTTAGTTTTTTTACCTTTTACTTTTCTGCCTTTTTCAAGATTTAACAATTTTTTCTTTTTTGTGTATGTTTATGCTTTTTTCTTCCATTTTTGAGTTTTTACTGCTATATAGCCAATCAATTGGATTAAGGTATACAAGAACCTGAAGAATTTTTTTTATTATTATTATCACTACTATTTGGTTTCTTTTTTTCCTACTATTTTTATTTGGAATTGCAATTGGTTATTTCACAAGTGGATTAAGGTCTAGAAAAACCTGAAGATTTTTAATTGTTTGAAATGAGTAGGAAACTAACAGCCCCTGGTTCCTCAACTTCTACTTCTTCCTCTTCACCATCTGGAGGACAACGTTCAATACAGACAATGTTACAGCAAGAAAAGGAACAGGAAAAAGTGACCCTGCAGATGATTATGCAAGGAATTCAAAATATTCAAATAAGAACAGAGAATATTGAAAAGAGAACAGAGAACATTGAACAAAGAACAGGGAAAACTGATGAAAAGGTGGAGAACATTCAACAAATGATGATGAAGTATGATAAGAGATTCCAAAAAATTGAAGAAGAAGATAAACAAAGAGATAAGAAGATTGGAGACATTGATAGCAGATTAACTGTGGTTGAACAAGATAAAAGTGGGATGCTGAGATGGGAGATGGACAGATCAGAATTTTATCTCAGATTCCAAAACATAGAGGAAGAAAAGGGACAAAACCTAGCTGAGATAATGATAGAAATTTTGGCTGAAGCTTTAGAAATAACTAAAGAGAAGATGATGGATGGAATAGATGAGGTTTATTGAGTCTTCACAAGATATGCAATGAGAAATAGCTTACCAAGAGAAGTTCACATCAGATTTACAAAGAAAGCCATTAAAACGCAAATATTGCAAGTGGCAAGAGAGAAAACATTGAAATATAAAGACAAGGAGATTGTGGTCCTGAAACAAGTACCCAGAAGAGTGAGAGAGATGAGAAGAGAATACCGATTTCTGACCAAAATGCTACTTTAAAAAAAGGTGAATTATAGATGGCTGATTCCAGAAGGTTTAATGTTCACATGGCAAGAACAGAGACATAGACTTGACTCAACTGAGAAAGCTGAATCATTTTACACAGAATTTTTTTGGAGGGAAAGAGGAAGAGGCAGAAAAAGAAATCTCACTAATTGAATTCCAAGAGGACTGCCAAATGGCGACTGAAA
Source organism: Notechis scutatus (assembly GCF_049901735.1). Classification (NCBI taxonomy): domain Eukaryota; kingdom Metazoa; phylum Chordata; class Lepidosauria; order Squamata; family Elapidae; genus Notechis; species Notechis scutatus. The sequence goes on from NC_142010.1 coordinate 212,024,824, forward strand.
AAGAAGAAGGTGCAGTATGTGGAAAGGTGGAAGCCAAAGAACAACGTGAACCAAGATCTACGAGAGCTGCTAAACCTAACTACAAAATATAATCATGGAAGAGAAAAAACTGATTACAATTAATATAAATGGACAGTCACCAAAGATGGATTACAAGATACTAGTCCAAGCCTAGAATCAGGGACAAGGAGTATGAGCTATTAAAATACTTTGCAATATTTCAAACTAAAACAGCTATGCCCCACAATATTTGAAAAAATATCCTAAGGGTTAATAGTAGGGAACTTAACAAATCAGATGCTGTGCTTGGGATATGCTGCCAATAAGGACACTGGAGTGGAGAGTGAGTAGGTTTAACAATGTTTTCTGCTTGTTCCCAAAGGCAGTATCTCAATATAGCTGGCTGGGGAATTCTGGGAGTTGACGTCCACCCATCTTAAAATTGCCAAGGTTGAGAAATATTGCAGTATCTGATTAGTTCCCCTGCTTGCTCTTTCTCATTGATAAAATTATGATATGACTGCTTTAGTTTTGTTTGGCAAGCATTACAGTGACTGTTGGTTGGGTGTTGGCAAACAGGGGAAGACTAGTAGAAGATGCTGCTGTGAGAAGGAAGGAAAGAAAAATTCCAGTATAGCATGTGAAAAGTCCTCCGATGCAGAAGAAGAGAAGGCAAGATCACTACAAGATTAGGGGTAATCTCAGTGTTACAGGTTGGATTGGTACTGTGTTCAAATTAATACAAGAATAGACTTGTCAGACTGCAAGACCTGGATTTTTAAAAACTGCATATAGTCCTTTATCTAGTATTGGTTATTGATAAATATCAGAGGAACATGTTTCAAAACTACAACTTTGTAAATTGTTTCAATATAGAAGCACATTTATCTACATATATGATGAGGAACAATGTCCTTTCTGGTATGTGTATTCAGCACATTTCTCTTCCATTTTTCTGAGTGGACAGGTGCACAACTCAAATTTGCTCCCACTTCTAGATATCTTTCTTGTTTTGCCAAGAGAATGGGCAGCTGCTCATTCCTTAAATTCTTCTATGCTTGATGTACTTCCTTGAGTACGAAACACCAGTGAGGCACTGAAGATACAATTGCATTTGGCTCAAGAAAATGGACATGTAAAGGAGCAACAGCAGCTGCTGTGGATCAGCCAATCTTTGGCAAATCTAATTGTAATTCCTGATGAGCAGAGTATTCTGGTGATCTAGGCAACCATGGTCATTTATTTAGTGTACATCTTTAAACGTACATGTACCTCTGCACATATCATCAGGGTATTCCTTTTCAGAGTAAGCAACATTATGCAAAGCATACAAAAGAGGAAGAAGTAATAAGAAATTGGAGAAGTAGCAGGAGATTTTTTAAAAAATGAAATCCACTATTAGTAAATCTAGTTTAAAATCACACCATTCACTATATCTTTCTTTACTTTTCCATTCCTGAAAACATTTCTACCACTACCATTCACTGATTTGTGCTTTGTCTTTTGTTCTTTAAACTTCTCGCCTCTCTTTTTTGATCATGTTGTCAATTCCATTCAGCCAATTCAAAAGCTTATCTGACAAGTAGGAGTTTCTATTAGCTATTAGAAATATTAGCCTGCTGGAGTCCAACACATGGTCCAGATGTAGTTCATCTTTTATTTCAAGCTGCAGGTCCCCAAATTTGAGGCTATCAGGAACTTCCTCCTGTAAGGGAACAGCACCAATCATTTTAGTCTCTGGGGGTTTGGGGAGTGGAAAGATCTGGGGGAGTGGGCGTAAAATAGAGAAGAATGTCTTTGCATTGGAATTTGGAATATATAAATGTAGCATGGCAACAACAGGTATATAGCCAGATTGCTGCTCATCAGCAGCACAGGAAATATATTTCTCAGAATAAATGTTTCTACCAAACATACGCACCAATGACAAATTCCTTGTTTGTCCAATCACATTTGGCCAATAAAGAAAGAATAACCTGGGCAGTTGGTAGGAACTAGATCTATTAGAAGTTTAGCTGTTTTGAAGATTGCCACTGATGTTCCTCTCAAATAATCATAATCTAGTCTTGATAATATCAGTCTGTCCCAAATCCAACAGATTACTGATGGAGAATAATAACGGAATAACAGAGTTGGAAGGGACTTTGAAGGTCTTCTATTCAAACACCCTGCTCAAGCAGGAGATCTTATACCATTCTGTACAAATGGCTGTCCAATCTCCACTTAAAAACCTCCAGTTACTGTGCACCCACAACATATGAAGGCAAGCCATTCAACTGATTAATTGTTCTTTTTAGTTCTAGGTTGGATCTCTTTTGATAAGTTTCCATCCATTACTTATTGCCTTGACCTATTGAGAATAGGTTGTCTTCTTCTTCATTGTGACAGCCCCTGAAATATTGGAAGACTATCTTCAATGAGCTGCTTATTGCAGAATGAACAATCATTTCCTTAGGCTTTTCCCTCTCAAGATCACTGTTGGTAAAACATCCTTGGGATTATCTGAGTGTGAGTTGTTAGTTTACTGTATATTAAAGTTCCAATGGCTATGTTGAATTGGCTATGTTGAATTATGAGTGAGCTGGTTTACTGCAGGCAAAAAACATGGATTGGAAAAATGGAAAAAAGTGGTTTTAGAAAGTTTTCATTATAATTAGCATGCCGGGAACTGTAAATTGCCCAAGTGACAGTAAGATTTGCCAGTAACTGCCTCTAGGAGGAAAATATTCAACCGTCTGTAGATCTCTGGGTTGTTTTTGGCAGCCTAAAACCTAACTGAAAGACATAACAATGGCTTTCTAAAATCTCGATCAACTTGTGTACTCCATTATTTGTAATTTGCAGGACGATCTGATTAGTTCTATATAGCATTTATTTTTTACAACCCTTTCCTCCTGCACTTGATTATTTATAACCTGCCTTTCATTCTTCCTTATGAAATTGCTAACCTTTTCCATTAATTTCTTTTCTCAATTTAAATCTGAGAATAGTTTATTTTATCCCCCTCCACCATCGATATATGGAGGATGTATTGTGCACAGGTCTTTTGTTTTCACAGTCTGAAAACTTTTCTTTGGTTGACTCTCAACAAATTTTCAATTCTTAATAAACTTTAATAAACTTTAGATTCCCAGTGAATCTATTTGTTTTTAACTGTGGTCAGTAACTTACAGATCAAAAGAACAGTTTATCTGGATATATCTTATTCCTTCTTCCAGGCATTTTAAATTTGCATCCCTTATCTCCACCCTGAACAATGGCTGCTGAACAAACAGCAGCAATCTGAAGGACAAGGGTTTTCTTTCTTATGGAGGATGACAGATCTATAAATCGCTGGCTGTCTATCTCCATTTGTAAGTCCCATTCTGAAGACTCATACCGGTCAGGTGAACAAGGACAGATGATGTTCCTTACAGGGAAGGCTTGCTTGCTTGTGGTGTATTTGTCAGCCTTCAGTTGTTTCATAGGGTACACACTGACTCTGCTGTTTTTCTCCATAGTGATAGGGCAAACATTCTATTTATTAAAATGTCCCAACATTAATAATGGAAGAGGTGAAGATGAATTAGAATAAATACTATACTGATGACATAAAATTAAGAGCAACTTAAAGCAACTCATTATAGGTGTTGCTACCTCATCGCCACCTTGGGCTCCTCTTCATCCATGTGGTACTATTCAAGAAAGATCTAAAAACAAAATATAAAAAGGAACCATAACCAGGTTGGCATGATTAAAAACATAGTTGGTTTGGCTAAAGTGACATGAAGTGAAATCTATTCACTACTATGAAAACTTTTCTATCTTAATCTAAGTTTCTGAGAATTAGTCCAGTATAATTATGCGTATGATACTTTCAACATTGTTCAAATTTGAACTTTATCAAGAAAAGATTCCCTTTATCAACCACATCTTCACCTTTGCTTTTGGAGGGTAACAGCAGTAATAGTTTGGGTTTTATGTATTTATTTAAAAAATGTATAGGCCTCCCATTTTTTATTTGTTGCTCCACTTATTTCTTATTTCAGTTATCTAGAGGACTGATATTTGAACAGATATGGATATTTTTAACATGTATTGCTTTTTTTAAAGCAAATTCTATCTTTCAACTTCCAAAAAATACTTTAATAAGATAATATAAAGTCATCACAGCTTTTCCAAAGGTCCCTTGATGAAGATGTAAGCAGCACTAGAAGCTGGGATCACAGAGTTCATTAAACCGTAAACCATAATTTAGAAACCACAATAATGAAGTTAATAAACCAATGCCAAATAAATTATATTATGACTTAGCAAAACCCAGATTCTGAGTTATGGCCATCATATAGAATTAATTATATTTATTACTATAGTGTTGCTGGATGTTCTCCTATTCATTCAATCATACTGTATATTTATTTATGTTTTGAAGAACCTGTCTTCATATAGCACATTTCTGTATATTTTACCTATTTTTTCCTCTCCAACAAATAAAGGAATAGCTAGAACTTCAAAAGGTACAGAACAATTATTATGCTGACTATAAGTCAATTTTGTTTCAAGGTGAAATGTTTTGCACCTGAATATGCACATAGACTTTCATGGCCAGAGTTTAATTTCTGAGTTAGTTCTTGCTTTATAGTTACACTACAACTTTTTGCTTCATGTGGAACAGCTTTGGGAATATTTCAGTATGAAACAAAGAATTGTGGCCTCAACATGAATACAAAATTTCATTATAATATCCCGGAGTATTGAAGCTTTATTGTTTTTTAAGCTGCTCATTATACAATAGTCTAATTACATTTTTAACTAAATAATGCAACTCCTCTTGAGAGATGCAATTAAAAGTAATAGTGCTATATGTTTAAAGTATTAAGAGAAGGAAACAGAAAGGATTTCTTAAGTAAATTGTTGAGTACACATACAAACTGATTCAGAATCATAGTTTGGACATCTGAAGCTGCTGCTTTTGGGGGAAACTGGAGGCCTCATTCTTTTGATCCTCTTCCATTCTTCTGCTTATCCCCACTTTCATGCACATGGACAATTGCAGTTGTATTGTTAAAAATTGTTTAGGAAATTAGTTGTATTGTTTAAAAAAATAGGTTCAATAATAGAAACCAGCTCACAAAGGACATCTTACCAATTTAGAAACCAACCATTTTGTACCCAAAGACTAAAATTAGAAAAGGCAGAGCAGTTATCTTTGTGGTTGTCTACACGTGATATGCTGAGAAAAACATCTTGGGAACTAGAAGTTCTTAGAGTGCTATTTCTAGCTCCACTTCTTTTAATTTTGATTTACCCAGTGTTTCAGACTGTCTTTCAATCTCAAAGTGAGCAAGGACTCCTAGAGCATGCGGAGACTTATAAGTGGGATCGTGCATGTTCTGCTTGCGTAGGGTATCTCATACTGTCATGCATCCAGCTCTGCCATTCATATATAAAGTGAGAGAATGAACAGTATTCTTGTTAGATTTCTATCCTGTGTTTATTACTTTATAAGTAACTCAAGGAATAAAATATACATAATACTTCTTCCTCCTATTTTCCCTACAACACCAACCCTGTGAGATGAGTTAGACTGAGAGAAAGGGGCTGGCCCAAAGTCACCCATCTGGCTTTCATGTCTAAGGCAGGAGTAAAATCCCAATCTCTTGATTTTTCGACTAGCACCTTCATCACTAGGACAAATCAACTCTTTTTCACATCTATTCTTCTTTACATTCACAACTATTCTTCACATCAAACTTCCTTAACTAGGTTCTATTCAAATGAGATTGGCAACAAGCCCCATCATCCTCAGCCAGCATGGCTTGGGATAAATTGTTTACAGAAGGTAGATATTACTGTTTCAGAAATGTAGAAAGTACTGGATTTACTTTCAAGGAAGCTTGTGGATGAAGGGAATGAGACTTAGGTAATACTTTAACTTGATTTTTCTTTTTTCTCCAAAATTTGTTTCCTTCTGAGCCTTGTATAGAGATCATTGCTTAATCAATACAATGTAGCTGTGCTTTCTTGCTTGCTATTTTTTCCTGTTATGAATACACTGGACAACAAAGATTTTGCTTCCTGAACACTGTTAGGTGTATCTTATAGATTTTTCGCTACTTATTATGAAAATAAGCTGGAATTTAATCTATCGTGTAATTTAAGCTATCATTTATAGAAAACTTCTATTTTTACACAATGGCAATCTATACCCTTCAGTACTTGTCAGTTATGCTGCACAAATGAAAGAAACATACAAAAATATGGAAGTGTTGTTTATAGAGTACACCAAGTACAACTGGAATATTTGTGGAGATCTAAAAGTAGCTCTGCTCTTCAAAATGCAGCTCAGATATACCAAGTACTATTGTTATAGTAGTTATGCATATGGGTGAGTTGTGCAATAGTGTCACATTAAATTGGAAAGAAATGGCCATGTCGAAATAATTTGGTCCCAGAACAGAATAACCTGGCACATAAACCATTTATTGACCTAACGAAGTTATTTTTGCCTTTGTTTCACATAAAATGGAGATTAATGAACAATTTTGATGAAAGCAATGAAGAAGGAGAGTGAATAATTTCCATTATTTGAGACAGATGTTTCCAAAAATAACCAATGCCAAGATTAAGGAAGGCACTTTTGTTGGTCCACAGTTCACATATATCATCAATGACAAGCAATTCAAAAATCTGTTAGTCGGGTCAGAGAAAATTGCCTGGAAAACATTCAAGGATGTTGATGAGAATTTTCTTAGCTACAACACACCAAAAAACTACATCCAATTAGTTGGCAAACTTCTTACAGCATGCAAGACTATGAAGCGCAACATGTCATTGAAGATTCCTTTTCTGCATTCACATTTGGACTCCTTTCCCAAAAATCTAGGTGCAGTCAGTGAAAGATTTCACCAGGACTTTGCTGAAATCAAAAAATGGTAACAGGGCAAGCAGAATCCATTAATGCTAGCTGACATTGCCACAAGATGCATCGAATACTGAGTACAAATGAAAATCAGCAGCAAAACACTTTTAGCCCTGTTGAAATCATGCAATATGTTGGAAACATTATGCAATTAAATATATTACTGCATTAAAAGTTAATTTCATATTTCTCCAGATTCCTATATGATGCAGTCATCCTGAAATTATACTTGTATTCCATTTGAATGGGTCAATTATTATCACCAGGTTTTCGAGGGACCAAAATTTTTGAAAAAAAATGTTGTCCAGTGATACTAATGGAACAGGGAATCTGATAATTGTTGCCCAATAGATCTCTTCAACTTAATTCATTTGTTGTAATAAAAACACTTCCCAAGTCAGGACTTGCTAAAAAAATAATGGATAATAATTATAGCATTTCAATAACAGGTGTTTTCACTTTTACAAACTATTTACATTTTGAAGATGATGGAACTTGCTGAGATGGCTAACTTGACTCCTTTGATCAGAGAAAAGATAATATTAGCATTTACTTTTGATTGGAAACTCTTTCTGGACTTTATGCTTGTTTCTTTTTGATGTTTCTTTTTTTTAACTTTCTTGAACTTTAGTTTTCTCATTGATCTTTTTTCTTTTTCTTTTCTTTTTCTTACTTTATATTAGTTTTATCTTCCTTTTCGAAAACATCTTTAATAAAAATTATCTAGAAAATAGCTTCTTACACTTAATTATCTATACTTGTGAAATCCAGAGTTCAGAAACTTGATATTTCACGTTCTCTGTCAACCCCTTTTAAATAATTACATTAGATCTTCTGTTTAAAAAATAGTTTGGTATAGAAGTTGCAAATGAGTCAGAGGACCCAGCTGATTTCAACCTTCATAGCATTTCTCAAGAGATATAGCACTTTGCTTTTTAATTAATTTTGCTTGCTATGGAAGTAGGATGCAGACATGTTTTTGGGGAAAGAAAATTACATGATTTGCTATGATCCTCCTTGGAGATTATGACATGAAGAGCCAAGCTGGAACTTGAATAAAGAATGGATGCATCTGGGTAGGATATTTACAAAGTAGAGAAAAGAGAAAGGGTAGGAAAAGATTTATTTATTATGATTTTCTATAGATGTTACAGTTTAAATGCATAAATAAGCAATAGCAGCAAAGATAGCAAAGAAGTTGCCCGAGAGACATTATTACTTTGGTTATTTTTTCTTTACCTTTTCTTTATACCTCCCTTGTGAGGTTTCTTAAAATTTAATTGTAGTCTTCAAATAGGTTGTGCTGGAAAAAATTGCCCAGATTCTCATCACTTTTCTTCCTTCTCAGTCACCTGAGCCATTTCATAAGAGTGCAATTTGCAATGTCTCCAATACCTTTATGAAGATTCTGCATAATCTGGTCAAGGACACAGTGTACATTGGAGAATATTTTTTTGAGCATGACCCAAACACACAATAAACATGTGAGCACAAAGAAGTGCAAAGAAGGGGTCACAGGCAATTACTCAATTTTGCTCATTCCTGGACAATAACAGGAAGCCTCTTCCTTGTGGGTATGATAGTTAATGATTTAGCTTTTGGGAAGTTTTGCTTTTTGCAATAGTGGTTATCTCTGGCCTTGGTGAAAATTGCGGTCCTGCCACTGTAAGGTCTTTTTTTTTGACTACTTCTGTATGTGTAGGTGACTTCCTCAGAAGTAACAAAAAGAATCAACATCGCTAAGTAAAGGTTTGTTCCATATTTAACTGAATAGGTATGTCTTCCACAAGTGTATGTATAAATATATGTATATGTATTATGTATGTTCCAAATTTCTTAAGTGGCTGAACTTTTGATAAATGTTCTAAAAAGTTTCCAGATAAACCCTCACTAACTTGATTTGCTTAATCTGGATATGATGGCTACAAATAGAGAGAGGGATGTTGTAGTTTGGCAGACTAGTGCTTAGATTTGAAAAATATCCAACTGCCCACAAGAATGTAGAATGTAGAATACTTTATTGGCCAAGTGTGATTGGACACACAAGGAATTTGTCTTGGTGTAAATACTCTCAATATACATAAAGAAAAGGTACATTCATTAAGAATCAAGAATCATAACGTACAACACTTAATGATAGTCATAGGGTACAATCAACAATCAAATCATACTAAGAAACAGTCAATATAAATCGTAAGGATACAAGCAACAAAGTTACAGTCCTACAATCACAAGTGGGAGGGGATGGGTGATAAGGAATGATGAGAAGATTAACAGTAATAGTACACTTTGTAAATAGCTGAACAGTGTTGAGGGAATTATTTGTTTAGCAGAGTGATGGCTTTCGGGGAAAAACTGTTCTTGTGTCTAGTTGTTCTGGTGTGCAGTGCTCTTTAGCGTTATTTTGAGTGAAGGAGTTGAAACAGTTTATGTCCGGGATGTGAGGGGTCTGTAAATATTTTCACAGCCCTCTTTTTGACTCATGCAGTATACAGGTCCTCAATTAAAGGTAGTAATTGTTTTTTCTGCAGTCCTAATTATCCTCTGAAGTCTGTGTCTGTCCCGTTGGGTTGCAGAATCAAACCAGACAGTTATAGAGGTGCAGATGATAGACTTAATAATTCCTCTGTACAACTGTATCAGCAGTTCCTTGGGCAGTTTGAGCTTTCTGAGTTGGTGCAGAAAGAACATTCTTTGTTGTGCTTTTTTGATGATATTTTTGACGTTAGGTGTCCATTTTAGGTCATGTGATATAGTAGAATCTAGAAATTTGAAGCTCTCTACTGTTGATACTGCGTTGTCTAGTATTGTAAGAGTTGGTAGTATAAGAGGGTTTCTTCTAAAGTCTACCACCATTTCTATGGTTTTGAGTGTGTTCAGTTCCAGAATGTTCCGGTTACACCACGAGGTAAGTTGTATAACCTCCTGTCTGTATGCAGATTCATCGTTGTCTCGAATGAGACCAATCAGTGTTGTGTCATCAGCAAACTTCAGTATTTTAACAGATGGATCGTTTGAGAAAAAAAAACAGAGGTAAGTTGTGTTAGATGTTTTGTTAACACTAAGCTTTTGCAAAGTTTTGTATGTCATGTCACTCCTATTCCTGCTTTACATTAAATAATGTTTTTAAAAAATTATTTAATTCACGCAATTCAAAAATTCTTCACCCTAAACTACTCCAAGCTGGTGTAAGATTCCTCCCATAAATCTTGCTATCCCAGAATCCTCCATTCCTTTCAAAATATGACTCTGACTCTTAATCAAGAAACAATATTCCACCTTAATTTGTTTCTGTGGCATTGTTTTCCACAGATTTCTAGAAACTGAAATGTTTATATTAAATATTTCAATCCTCCTAGCTAAAGCCAAAGATTATAAATCCATGATCCTGATCTTATCTTGGACTCAATTAAAATGTATTTGACTTGTGTTGAAAAATTTCTTTGAAAAATGGCCAGATTGGAATGTCTTTAATTCTTGTCCATTTTTCATGAGGATACAACACTGGCTCATTTTCATTGCTTGCAGTTTGGCTTTTGGTGGTACGTGCTTTGGCAGTCTCTGTGATACATCATTCTCTTCTTTCTGCTTCTAAGAATGCAGATGCCTGCAATTATGATGGCATAGATTGCCTTCAGGAATAGTTATCTCATAAAAACTCTGTCACAAGCCCAGGTGATGCCTATTGAGGTAGTTTTATCTATAGATTGTATCTTATATACCAGAACTCTGTATAATTGAGACTAGAGGTCTCTGAATGGTCATATGTTAGACACTGCATCGTTATTTTGGACTTAGGAATCTTTTGATGACAAATGGAGAGAGATAAAGGGAGTTGGTCTTCCTATGTTTTCCTGATGTCTGTCTCTCACCTGGACTATTTTGTTAAATGATTCTATTTTGTTAAATGAGTTAAACTTCTTATCTTTCTGCCTTTTCAAGTATAGTTTAGATAGAAGTTACATTTTTACCTTCATGTATTTATCATTCATTTTTTTAAAAAACACAATGAATGTTTGCTAGCATTCATTGATAGTGGACTCAAGTCCACCTTCTGCACCCAAAACAAATATATTATGAATATTTTTCTTCTTTAGTCAAGCCTTTGCTATTTATTTATTTTATGGCTTAAAGGCCACTCTGATCACAACCAGTACTAAGTAGCAGAGTGCACAACAATTGTCTACAACAATCTTGATGGAGATACACAGGAACTCTTATCTAGGCAAAATGGACTGAAGCATTTTTCAATGCCAGAGTGAGATAGCAGTTGGAAGCAGGCCTGGGACAGCCAACTCATTACAGGCAATTTGCCTCAACCATCTCACACCGGCCAACTTGTTGGGGGAAAATTCCCTGTGGGATAATTTAACCAGAATAACTCAAGAGCGGAAGAAGTGAATTGCAGTGAGCTTTATCTTGCTTTAGATTTGACTTTTCTCAAGTTAGAAGTCCTCGAGGCTGGAATGAGCTGCAATTCTATTTGTCTCTTTAGTTTTGCTTATCTCGTGTTGAATTGTCCTGCGGTAAGTTGGCTGTGGTGAGTTGGCCGCAGTGAGATTGCTGGGGAGAGTCAGCTGGGGTGAGTTGGCCATGGCAAGTTGAATCATTCCACTTGGAAGCAGTTTAGGGAGATACCTCCCTAATTCACTGGATCATAAGAAGAAAGAGGAGCACAATTAGACTCACAGCATTCTGTTATTTTAATTAATTTCAGTATGAGTGGTTTTGTGGAATTGTGGAATCAATTTCCTGGTCTGGTCTATCTAGTGAGGCTGGCTGACACAGAATCAGTTGTGATTGTGGCAGTTTCAAAATGTTGTAAAATCAGTATAAATAAGGTTGTCTGTGTGATTGCCTACAAATTCATGAGCAGATCCAGGTTATCAACAGGTAGCAGTTTTGGTCCTATGCCCCTCAGGCCTTCTGTTGCTTTGGTTCTGCAATCCTGCACTGAGTTATTTTGATCAGCCAAAAGAGGCAGATAAGAGTCAGTCCCTGGGGTCACAGTTTTATGTAGCAACTTCTTTACTGCTTTGACAGCTGACTATTGTTCCATTGCTGTGGGTAGAGAAGGAAATCTGATTGCGTTGAAGAAAATACTCTGAATTCAATACACATGAATCACAGTATTCAAATACTGTGTCAAAACCTTTCCAATATTTGGAAAGGTTTGGCTTCACTTTCTGGATTGCCTCTCAGATTCCTATATCCTGAAGGCCATAAGTAAAGTCGGAATAGTAATCTTCAAAGGTAAAATATTGCTTTTCTTTAAAATGTAATCATATCCGCAGCTACATTTAAAGTGAATATATGTCAATCTTCTTCCATGACCTTGTGCAAAATTTGGATGGCTTTTGATCCTGTCAAAAGCAACTGTTGAAAGATGACATGTTTCCATAACTCTGTTATGCAGCAAGGCTAAAATAAGAACTGTCTGGTCAAAGTATATTAGGCCATGCTGGACATAACCTTCTTCCTTTAGCAGTACTTCTGTTCCCACAAATACATGGCTTTTATTTACAAGCCAGCCTTCCAAAATGACATGGTTAATTATTTGGAGCTGTGCAAATTCATTTCTTGTAGCTTTGTTATCTAAATTCAGAGGAAGTACACCATGTTGATTGCCTAATGACTTCATTTCTTAGACATCTTTTTCCACATTACATAGGCAGGCAAGTCTTATTCTGTTTGTCAGGAGGAAAACTTCCTGGGCAGTACCTGATCTGAACTTATCATGGTTCTAAGCCTGTCAATGCATGTTCTAATCATTTGGGTGTTCTAAAAAGAATACCTTTGTTACCGTTTCCAGTCATTTGTGATCAGAAACTACCATTACCAGTTGCCCATGAGCAAAATATTGGAAAGAATTTGTTCAAACATCACAGATGGTAGTTCTTTTACTATTTATGCAAACCCCTGTTGAGCTACTGAAAGGCTCTGCTTGCATTGTCATTTGGTTGCTCCTGTGAAACCTTCCCAATTCTTTTTCAGAAGAATCGCATTGTAAAATCATCTGTTCCCCAGTTGGCAGTATTTTATGGGAGGTGCTTTGGTGATTAATTGCTTTAATCTTTCAAATGTTTTTTCCTGGAGTACCGACTAGTATCTTCTATGTTCTTTTTTAATACCGCTATAGCACCAATTGAATTGCGAAATCTGCACAAATTTTAGCTAGGAAGTTTATTGTTTCTGTGAAATAGTGAATTCTGGTCACATCCTTGGTCATAGTCTGTTCCAAATTGCCTCTTCATTCTGAGATGAGCCTTTAGACCTTGACCTAAAATATCATGCTGTACATATGACACTTTTCCTTGGTTGAATCTAATTTTGCCTGGATTTAATTTGATATCCTTTTCTTTCCACCATTGGAAAGAAGACTGTAACTTACCAATAAGTAGCTTTCTATATTACTTTGTCTTCTCCTATAATCAGAATGTCATCAACAATTAGCTTCAAACTGGACTATTAATGCTTGGTTTAATTCCGGTTGAAATATTTCATGCAGCAGAGATGCCCAGATATAGCCATCTATAAGGATCAGTATGTGAAAGAAAATCTAGTCAAAGTTCCTCGACTTTTCATGCAACTTCACAAACCAGAAGTCATTGATGTTATCACTATGGGTTTTCAAGTTCCAAATCATACAGAAGCCATCAGTTGTAAGTATTAGATAATCAAATTATTTTCATGCTCAGTTGATGAAGGTTCCTGGATCTCTAATTGGCCTGATGCTTCTTTGCGATATTTTGAGCCTACTGTACATTAGGGATGTCCATATCCTTTCAAACAGTACTTTTAACTATGTGCGATCACATCCAAAACATCTCTTTCCCAGTCCATTGAATTGCCTGGTGTTTTGTGAAGCTACTTCCTAAAGTGTTTCTGGATGTACATGCATGCATAGTTACGTCACTTTGCTGGATAACAAAATTAAGTGGCTTTGAGAGAGACAGCCAAGGCCTGCTGATCAAGAAACTGGGGGGAATGCATTTGTTTCATTATTTTGAAAAGGGGTAAGGTAGTCCTTGACTTACAATAACAGTTGAGCCCAAAAATTCTGTTTTTAAGTGAGTCATTTGTTAATTGAATTTTGCTCCATTTTATGACCTTTCTTGCCACAGTTGTTAAGAGAATAACCACCATTGTTACATTAGTAACACGGTTGTTAAGTGAATCTGATTTGCCCATTGACTTTGTTTGTCAGAAGGTCGCAAAAGGTGATCCCATGACCCAAGGACACTGTAACAGTCATAAATATGAGGCAGATGCTAAGCATCTGAAATTTTGATCATATGTCCACAGGGATGCCACAATGGTCATAAGTATGAAAAACAATCATAAGTTACATTTTCCAGTGCCGTTGTAACCTTGAACAGTCACTAAACAAATTGTTGTAAGTCGAGAACCGTGCTTTGGACTATCATTTGTTTAAAAAAATTAGTCTTAGACAAGAACTGTTTAATACATTGCAGAAAGACTAGTGAACGTTTGGAAGAAATCTTACCAATTTATATTTAGTGACTGTCCTTCTGCCAACCATGGAAACCATTCAGTTACAGTACCTTTAACATAGCTTCAAAATTTGAAATCTACCCAATGGTCCCTCCTTTGCTTGCTATTGATCTTACCATCCCAGGAATATTTGAAGAAATATTGATAGAGAAGCATGCATGAGTTTTTCCTTGGGTGTCGTGACTCAAATGATTGGAGTCCTGTTTAGTGGGAGGTCTTGATTGTATTAAGGGTGTTGTATTGGAATTTAATTTGAAATTGTTTTGTTTTCTTGCTTTTATGTAAGCCACGTGGGTCAAATTCGTGGTGTAACATTGACATCACATGACATTTGTAATGTTTTTTCACTTCATGGAGCTGGGAAGGGCGTGGCCTACACATATGACGCATCCAGCCTAGGGGCCACCAGTTTGACACTCCTGGTATAAGCCATCCAGTATCACAGCACTCAAGTTGGCTATATAAATGCTTCAAATAAAATAAAATATTAGGAAATCAATAAGGAAAATAGTTAATATTCTTTCCTAGGATTTATATGTTATTCAGCTCATTCTAGCTGTCCTCCAGATATCTAGCCATACATTCTCCTGCATCATATAAAACAGGAATATTTGATTATGAAGGTGGTAGCCTCTTAATGCCTTCACTCAAAAGATGTATTTCCTATGAAGGCCACAAAAAGGAATGAAGCTCAGGGGGATTTCCGGTCTGCAGCGCTTCAGAGCAGGCAGGAATCCGCGACTGTGCACGGTTTCTGCCTGTGTTCACTGCCCGAGTGCCCCGAGTCATTTGGCTTCGGGGCTAAGCCACCTCCGTAGAAGGTGGCGAAGACAGGGGGGGGTCTGGCAGGGTCGAGAGACATCGCACCTCTCTTCCCTAGCCGGCTAAACCCCCTTTTCCAAAGGCAGCTGAGCGGCAGTCAGCAATGGCCGCCACATAGAAGAGCTCAGCCGGAAAAAGAAAGTGCAGGAGGAGCTGTCAAGAAATGAAAATGATCCTTGCTGACTGGGACAAAGTAACAGTGAAAGTACTCTGGAACTTAAAGCTTATTAAAGATACATCGTTTCCAGAATGTGTCAAGCGGCGAATGGAAACTAAAGGAAAAACTTTTTTTCTTTTCACTCTCCTTCCGAACGTGACAGCGATAGAACTTTAAGAGAAATCGGAAAACTCGCATTGGAGGTATGGATTTCTGAACATTTAAAGGAAAATCTTTTTGCTGTAAGTGGGAAAAGAGAGGGGGAAAAAATGGAACAGAATTTAAACAAGGAGGAGATTGCCTAGAATTTTAAAGAATTATTGAATATTAATAAGACTTCCAAAAGATATATTTTAATTGGAACTTTTTGATCAAACAGCAACCCCAGAAAGAGAAATGGAAGAAAGAAAAAAGTATTAAAAGAAATAGCCTATTTGGATTGTTTGGTGACTTTGGAACTTTTGGGAATTATTTTTGATTAAAAGCACTCGGGTGGTTGTTTTGGAAAAAAAAAAAATTCTCTTTACAATGGCATCGCTTGTGGATGAATTAAAAATTGAATATCAAAAATATAAAAAAGAAGAACAAGATGGGAAAGATACTTTGGGCACTCTTTTTCAATTTCTAGAAATGGCGGTATGTACTTATGAAAAATTGACTGTGCAGCAGGATGACTGGGACAAAGAAGAAGCCATCTTTGATGAACAAATGATTCTATTTGGGGAGGAGGAGAAAGAGGAAAAGAAAAAGGGGATTTTAAGGCTTGAAAAAACAACCAAAAAAGAGAAAAATGAGGTGAAAGGTGGATACAAGGTTAGAAAACAACAGAAAGGGGGAAAGCAGAAGAAGAAAAGGGTGGAGGAGAGACAAAGGGGTAAAAAGGGCAAGGAGAAGAATAAGCAAGAGAGAAAGGAAGGGATGAGAAGCCTTAATGGTGGGAAGCAAGATTTAAAGAAACAAAATTCATTTAGAGACAATGGGTAAATTTAATTGAAAAAGGGATTCTGTAAGGTACATAAGATTGTGTTTTTATATGTGTATTTAGAATAAAATGCTTAAGATATAAATGAGTATTAATATCTATGATTAGTTTTTTAATGGCATTGATAGTGGTCTTATATACCCATAAATGTTTTTTTTCTTTTGTTGTTGTTTTTTTCTTATAAAATACATTGTGTAATTTTAGAATGTACTAAACAGAATCCCAATATAAGTTAAGTGTTATATTAAGTATTACTAAGTTAGGGGAAAGAGTTAAAGGCGTCATACTCCAATCAGTGTACAGGAGAAGTTTGTTTAAAGAGAAAAGACGAATGGATAGCTGGAAATAGAACAGACAAAGAATGATAAGTATTATGATTTGAACTGAGATGAGATAAATAAAATAAAATTAAGAAAGATAAAAGAGGGAAGAAGCTATATAGAAAATTGAAAATGGTAATAAGATATGGAATGGTATATAAAATGAATATGATTTTTGAATTTGTGTCTGTACGAAGAGTTTTAACCCGGGACCAAGCAACTTTCAGAAAAGATGTTTTATGTTTTTATGTTCTACGTTTTGTTTGTTTGTGTATTGTTCTTGAAAAGCAATAAAATTTTAATTAGCAAGAAATATAATTTGAATAATAGAATGAAAGGGAGAAATAAAGAGAAGTTGGGCTAAGACACGAAGTTGAACAGATAACGTAAATATATATATTATAATTTGGAATTATTCTGTATGTTCTATTGGTTATTTCAGAAAAGATTTTTTATGTTATCATGCCTTGTTTGTTTGTGTATTGTTTTGTAAAAACTAATAAAATTTGTTTAAAAAAAAAAAAAAGGAATGAAGCTCAGACAGGTCCACTGAGCATATCCATGCTGCCTCCCGAATACATTTTCAACTATGGAGCTGAATGCCTGCACATCCCTAAAGTGGATTTTGCACTACAAAAAGAAAGCAACATCCTATGTCTGGGAACAAGACCAAGCTCATTTACATCAGGAAAAGATCAGCTATAATTTATTACAACTGTCCCCGAGCAACCAAGATTATGTATCAATTTCATTGTGGCACTAAAAATAGTTCTCTTCTATAGTAAGTCCTCAGCAATATGATGTCATGCCATCATATTGCTGAGGACTTAAAAGCTTATTGTTTTAATCTTTGCTTTTTGTCTACTACACAATAGGTCAGCGCTGTCAAACTGGCAGCCCGCGGGTCAGATGTGTCACATAGTGGTCACACCCAAGCCTGGTTTACCAAAGGGGGAAACTGTCACAATATATGATGTGATCTCGCCATGATGCCGCAAGTTTGACACCCCTGCAATAGGTGGATTTACCCACAACATTAAGTTACATAGGTTGGATCCACATAGTATTAAGACACATTGTTTCTGTTAGTTTGTCATGATGGTTGTTGTTTGTTTCACCACCTTGGCTTACATTTTTAAAAGGTAAGATAAAAATAGAATGATATCTTTAACACCATCAAACAACATCTGTATCCCCAAGGTCCTTGGGAAGTACTCACTAGATGCATAAAAAAGCCAAATCCATCTAAACATCTGCTGACTGTGTGACCAATCAAAATGAATTTATGAGCTTATAGACTTATTCTTATGGCCAATGTCACAAAGACTTGATCAACAAAACATGATATTCTAACTTCAGAAGGGTAATTAAAAAGAAATAGTAGACTCTTCCAAGGGTTTTCTAGTAAAAGGTAATATCATGGTTGTCATCAGATTGATTGAATTTTTTTATACTTCCTAGTTCATCCAACCATATAATATTTAGCTCTTCTGACAAAGGTGCTTTATATATCCTACCTTTAGAAATGTATAAAGGCAGATGCCTTGAATCTTACTACCCAAAGTACAAAATTATTGAACTTAATAAACCTTGTACAGTACTAATTCCTGAGGGGTTCTTGGTGCTCTTTGAGTTTGTTTTCTTGCAGACATTTCATTACTCAAACTAGATAATATTATCAGTGCTAGTAAGAAGTGGGGTTTGCTCTCAGTTTATATGCTAGTGCAGGGGTGTCAAAACTTGTCATAGCGGCATCACATGATGTATCGGGACTTTTTCGCTAAACCAGGCATGGGCATGGCCAGCACGTGACAGATCTGGGCCAAGGGCCGCGAGTTTGACAGCCCTGTGCTAGTGGCTTGCCCTGTCAGTGTTGGTAGGAGTGATTTTGGAGGTTCTTTGGTTGGCTGTTTACTGTTAGCTTGTTTGGCAATTTCTTGACTGAGGTATTGTTTATTTGATTGTTGGTCTGATGTTAATTCTGGAGTTAATCTAATTTTTAAATGATAAGGATAGCTGCACAGCTATGGTGTCTTTGAAATCCAGGGAAGGTTTAAATGCAAAAATCCTTATTAAACCAATGAAGCCAAAGAACTCTCTATAAAGGGGGGGAAAGGAATGGATAGAGAAGAAAACTATAATGGGAAACTTACAATTCCCCTCCTCCTAAAAAACATGTCAGCTATTACTATATCTCCTTAAATAAGTCTAGCATGTGTTCCAAATTAATTACATCAGGGGGAATAATTGGAAGGGAAATCATCCACCCTTTTGCTTGAATATTGAATATTGAATATGCCTTCTCTTCCTTTAGTGCTTAGTTTGATAGAATATGGAGAATAATTAACAGTTTATTTGAGGAAAATGACTACTGCTTTATTCAATCCTTGAATAACATGTTTCTGAGATCTTGGATTTTATCAGCAAATCAGAAGTGCTGCCCTCACCTTCTGAATGACCTTTGTGGAATGATAAAAGTGCAATTTGGTTTCTGCGGTTATGTCATTGTTTAAGTGCAAAAGGCTTTTTGGAAAATTGAACGCTGCATTCCATTTATGCAGACCTTTCAGCATGGAATCAACTTACCAGATGTTCTGCATTCCAAAGGCTATGATTTATCTCAGCCCAGTGCAAAAGCAGCAAGTAAAGCAATGAATGTGAGAGTAAATGGATCACCAGATGGCACCTGTTTTGACTCTGCAGCAACCTCTCATTTTTATTAGAGAGGAAGAACAATTTATATAATGTGTGTACAGTAAACCTGCCATTTATTTGGCAGTGGGACAAGAGATCTCATCTAAGATTCCGTTGTGTATTCAGCGAAGAAAAGGTACTCAGTTTAATAATTAAAGGCACCTTAAATATAAGGAGTTAGCTCTATACCAGGGGTGTCAAACACACATCGTCATGGTGGTATCATGTGAAGTATTGTGACTTTTTCCCCCTTCGCTAAACCGGGCGCGGGCATGGCCAGCGTGCGATGCATCCGGCCCACGGGCCATGAGTTTGACACCTCTGAACTAGATAAATTAGACCTGCAGGGGGTTGTATGGGGAGGAGACATGGAGTTCCTAAGGTTATTAACAAGACTTCAACAACACTTGATGAAGCAGGCTTTATAATAGAAAGATATATTTACTAAGGGAGCATCAATAAATCTATACTACATGTAGCTGTCCTGTGCAGTTATGAGCTTGTAAAGACCCAACAACACCGAATGTACACTTGCAACAATACAGAAATAAAGGTTTGGTTTTTTTTGACATAGTTCAAATTGAACTGTCTTGACACAATGTCTGAACATAGTGTAGTGCCTCATTTTACTTAGCAGTTGTTGTCAGGTATTTTTTGTAGCAACCAAAAAATGCTGCTGCTCCTTTTTTATAAGAACACTTCAAAATTGCAGCTCAGCTGCAAGATAATAACATTCCTGAAGGGGCAAATCTCATTTATTTACCAAGTGGTGTCAAATCTTATAAAAGCTTTTTATCAAGGATCATGATAAAGCTTTTACCAGAGCAGACAAAAGAGAAGTGCTCCTTCAAACAAGCCATATTTAACAGCCAGAATTTGTTGCAATAAAATGCAGCAATCACTGCTGTTTAAGGTAGTTTATGCAACTTTCTCGTAATATGGACAGTGGGAGCATTGAATGGGCCTTCTCTCTGTAATAATGCTCAGCCAATAATGAGCTGGAAAAAAAATGAGGAAAGAAGAGTAAATGTCAGTCCCCCCTTTCCTTTTTTTAGGAAGAAGGCAAGGAAATTTTTGAATATATTTATGCATTAGTCTGTTTCCTTCAGCAAACATTAGGACAAGACCCATCGTCTAGGTGCGGTGGCCCAGAGGTGGAGCTCTCTCCTCACAATCAGGAGGCTGTGAGTTCAATCCCAGGTAGAGGCTAATATTTGCTCCTGCTTGAGCAGGGGGTTGGACTAGATGACCTCCAGGGTCCTTTCCAACTCTGTTATTCTATGATTAAATATCCCTATGGGACATTTTTAAATACCAGAATTCAAGTTCTGCTGTAAACCTGCACATAAAATGTTAGATTGTGAATCCAAAGGATTTATGAAATGTCCACCTGAAATCACTGTGGTCTGAAATATTCTTTACAAGAACATGGAAATATTTTATTTCTGACTTTCCTGACTACATGCTGTTAAAATGAAATCTTACTAAAATATATATCATTGTTTCTAGCCATCCCTTCTTTACTGCAAAAATAACAGTAATTATGTATTTTTATTCAATGAGTGTAAATGCTAGCTTTTTATAGGAAGCAATTGAAGAATCCCAATTTTTCATTCCTTAGCACATCCCCTTTCCAACCCCATTTTTCAATATGGAACAAAGGATATGGTGGGCTTTTTTCCCACAGCTATATATTTTATTTGTTTTAGTCTGCGTTTTAAAATACAAACGAGTAGACACACAATGTGTGATTAGAGAAAGTAGGATCTGGTACGCCAGTCAACAATTATGCCCCATATTCTTGGGGAAAATATGAATATAATATAAATTCTCTTGAGTCAAACCCAGGCTTTCCTTCCCATCGTCTGCTTTTGGGATGCTTTGGAAAGTCAGCTTGAAAGAAGGTTTTTTTTAAAGGGCGTCATTAAAATGCGTCTTAACAACACAGCGTCATAACAATACAGCAGCCGCAATTGCAACCACAATCAGATCAGCGTCTTCGCGGGGCAAATTTGCAATTCGAATCAAAGTTGTATAGCAACCTTCAAACAGCTGCTTTAAATCACAGCCGAACAGAAATAAGTCCATAGAAGTAGGAAAAGGGAAGAGAGTGGCTCTACACTAATAGTATCTCTATGTACTTTTCAGGAAGTTGGACAAAGAGCGGTCGCTGCTTGTGTCTGGAACGGGCTCAGCTCGTCAAAGGTTGGTCTTTTGAAAGGAAGGACTCGTTCTTCTCTAATAATGTAACTAAAACTGGTCGGAGTCTCATTGCTGGTTTCTAGACGATATGTGAATTTGCAGGTTTCTCTTGTTTTAATCCAGTGTTTTTCAATCCAATCGACATTTAGATGGGTGATTTCAACACCCAGAATTCCCTAGCCAGCAGCATAATATGGCTTACTGTATTGCATGCTTGGGCATAACATGTTCATTTATTTATACCCCACGCTTATTTTTACAAATTAATAAAAACAGTTGGATCTCAGCACAGAACGTGGATAGGCCACGGTTCATATTTGGATAACTGCTTTGGAAAAGCAATGATGCATATAAAAATACGTGGTCTGCCAACTTTTCCAGTTCTATTCCTGTACTCTGCATTTTCCATAGATTCCAGTCTGATCAAGAAAATATACTTAGGGATTAATTTAATATCAAGATGTGTAACTATCAAGGAAGATAATTATTATAAATTGATTCAACAAATTAAAATATCTGGAGAAATGGAAAAATTGCGACTAGTTTAGTTTACTTTATTGTCATTGCACCTCGTACAACGAAATCAAACATCATCTTTAGTGCACATCATTACCATGAAAATAAACACAAACACACATCCTTCACACTTCACACATTGAACCGAAAACCCACAACACCGCACCAACACTGCACTATACAGTAGAATTAAACAGAGCTACTGCCCTGGGATAGAAGCTGCTTTTCAGCCAATTTGTGCTTGTTTTTAATATTCTGTACCGTCTGCCAGATGGTAATAGTTCAAAAAAAGGGTGCCCAGGATGAGAGGGATCTTTGAGAATATTTTGAACTTAAGGCAGTGGGAGCTATCAAGCTCTTACAAAGAGGGGAGAGGGCAACCAATGATCTTCTGGGCAATGAGATTAACCCTCTGGAGTGCTTTCCTATCTGCCACTGTGCAATTGGCAAACCATACAGAGGTGCAGTAAGTTAAGATACTCTATGGTACAGTGGTAGGTCACCAGCAGTTTTTCATTCAGTTGTTGTTTTCTGAGAAGTCTCAGGTAGTATAATCTCTGCTGGGCCCTTTTGACTAGTGTTGCAATGTGAGGACCCCAGGTCAGGTCCTCTTTTATGGTAATATCCAGAAACTTAAAACTGGCCACTTGCTCCACTCGGTCTCCATTGATAAGCAACTATCACTGATAGATAGGATAGCTACAATAAAAATGAATATATTGCCAAGATTATTATATTTATTTCAAACAATTCTGATAAAACTGGAAAAAATACTTTGAAAAACTCAGTAAAGTAATATTAAGATATATCTGGCAAGGGAAAAAAGCAAGAATAACTCTAAAATGTTGCAAGATTCGAGAAATAGAGGAGGCTTCAGGTTACCAAATTGGGAATTATATTATCAGATTGTGGAACTTGGGTGAAAGAATGGATTGTATTGAGGAACAAAAGGCTATTGACTTTGGAGGGACATGATTTGCAATTGGGCCTGCCTATTTGTAGTATGGGAAAATTAAATACATGGTTACTTTCAAAGGCATTATATTAGGAATGCATTATTGCTAGTATGGGAGAAAGTCAGAGAACAACACTATTTGAGGATACCAGTTTGGTTTTCAATGGAAGTACTGGTTCATCCAAATGTCGTTAACATAGAAAATATTGTTAGATATAAGGATATTTTGAATGAGAAGGGGGAACTCAAAAATAAACAAGAATTGAGCAATCAAGGGATTGATATGGCACATTATTTCTCCTCCTGACCTGTGCATTTTCTTTGATTAGACTACTATTAGAAAGCAATGCTCAATTCTTGTTGGATTAGAGTTCAAGAATGAAACAGAAAAGTTGGTAACCCAGATATCTTTATGTATGCCAATGTTTTTCTTAAGCAGTTTGAACAATCTATTCAATCCAATAGTTTGGATATATAATAAATTGTATTATGGCTTACGTTTGATGGCTTTCTGATCAATGGAATAAAATAAAAGGGTGGCTGGTTCTTATAGGATGTGGAACCACAAACTACTCAATTCTAAAAAAAGTTAACCTCTTTAAGTTAGAATAGTTCTTGCCAGTGACCATGATGACAGTGAGTCACCAGCACATAGTTACATGGTAGTTACCAGAAATCTTGAATTCAGAAATAATCAGCAGCAGATTTGTCTCAATTTTCTAAAGAGTAGAGGAAGCTGTGGTTCACTAGTTCATCATATACTAATGTATGAAATGTCCCCTTTCAGCTCTGGCAGTGTAAATTTTTCATAACAACAAAAAGCAGTTCCTTTTTCTTAGGGACGAATAACAAAGACCTTTTGCCGTCTGAAGCCAATCATGCTTTACTCCCAAATCCGTCTGACCAATTTTTTTTTTAGCATAGGGGTATGGAAACCCCTGAATCACATATCCTAACTACTGATAGTAACATTACAATGATACCAAATAACAATTCACCGTTCTTTGAAAATCTGCTAACTGTGGCAGTCATCATACTCTATTTCATTTATAAAGTTTTATTAAGTTTTATTATAAGATAAAAATATAGAAAAACAAAAGAAAGATAAAAGTGCAAAGAGAAAAGCAGCTATTTACTGCATGTAGGACCAGCCCTTGAGCAGAAAAAATAAGTTCTCAGTTCAGAGGTATGGGGAATAAATTAAGAATTATGGATTGGCCTGGCTAAAGAACATGCTGCCTTACTTCCAAAACAGATTTGGGAGTCACAATAAAATGGGTTGATGATGAAATAAGAAAAATTGTAGCCAAGTGTAGGTGTGATATTCATGATTTATTAGACTTGCATGACCCTTCTTTTTATCCCTCATTAGCCCAACAGATAGCTTCCTGAGATATCTGAAATGGAAAATCATGGTTTAAGTGCTGGTAACAGATTAAAATATCGTTTAGATTAACAAATATAGACCAGCTACTACCAATAACAATATTTTTTTTTGCATGGTAGAAGTTACGGTGCCTATACATTCTCTTCCTGAAAAGATAAAATTGATTCTTAAATTTTTTAAGAATAAGAAATACCAACCATATTTTAAATCCCAAGGAGTGAGTATGGGAGAATGTGTGTGTGTCTATGTGTAGGGCAATTGACCAAGAAAGTCACATATCACAGCAAAATTATAATCTGTTCAGATCTGCTAAAGGAAAGTAGAAGTAAATCTTTCCAAGTAGAGGAAGTTCTGAGCTGTAGTAGGACTGAACGGAATGATTAAAATAATTGTAGAGAAGCTTAGAACAACGTGCTTCTGATTTATTCAGGAAAAGAGCAGCTAACATGTAAAATAGAGGATCTGTTTAATAAATTAATAATTTTATGGTTAAATTCATGGAACATTTTAATTTTTATTCTTTCAATTATAATAAAATATTGTATATTATATCACTATTTTCTTGCTATGAAATATGAATGGAGCAACTTATCATTGTACAATAAATGATTCTTTTAACATTTTATATTTGATTGTATTATATCTAACTATCATGACCTTGAAGTACCGCATAGTAGAAATATATAGTATGGTGTCTTTCATTAATGCTCCAAATTTTGATGAGCCACAAATTAATTCAGCTCCAATACTCTTCTCTATTTCAGTCTTAGCAATTTAGTATAAACTTTTGTCTTTTACTTAGTCATTAAGAGGCTTGTCCTGAAAAGGAGAGTTTGTATTTCTGTAATTCATTTATCAATGTTATGACATCTATAAGGTTAGAAAATAAAAAAACTTGTTTCCATCTAATGATCATCCATATTTTTACAGGCCAAATACACCAATAATCAGTGTAGTAGGGTAATCTCCATTTCCCAATAGTATTTTGTACAATGTTCACATAACCAAGGATGATTGTTCCTGATCAAATGATTAGGTATATAGGGAATGTCATTTCTGCTATGTAATATTTGACTGAGATTTCTTATATCATTTTCTGAAGAGGAAAGAGCTATAGTAGGTGGAAAAGAAAACAGGGTGCTACTTCACGATCAGAAGTGGCAATAAATAGGATTTTAATTCTCATGTTTTAGATTACAGTTCTTCAGGGTATCAAAAAAGCATTAGTTCAGTTATACTGTTTATGAACTTAATTCAAAGATAACACTAGACCAGGAATGAACAACTTATACAGGTATTTCTGAACTTACAACTACTTGTTTAGTGACTTTTTAAAGTTATGATGGATTCCCCAGCAGCTACTTATGACTTGGTTCCGAAATTACAATGTCCTTCCCCCAATCATGACATGTCCGTCCCCCAATCATGACATCATGACATATGTGACCTGCATTTATGGCTTTTTGCAATGGCCCATAGTCACATGGATGCAATTTACAATGATTTTTTTTTCCGGGAACCAGCATTTACTTTGATTTTCAGGGGAAGAAAAAACTCCCATTGCAAACAATGGGTTCCCTTAATGACTGCAGTGTTCATTTAATGACCACTGTAATAAAGGTCATAAAATTGGGTCCAGTCATGTGATGACTCACTTTATGTCCATCATGACTTATAACCATAATAGCCAGGCTCAGTTATGATTATAAGTCAAGGATTGCCTGTATCTAAGTGTTGTGGTTTCAGTTGTCTTTTTCTGGTTTTAAACTATGTTTTACCATTAATTGCACAAGTCTGCACTCTACTCCTCCCATCTTAACAGATTTAACAGATAACAGATAATCAGAGTTGGAAGGGACTTTATAGGTCATCTAGTCCAAACCCCCACCCAAGCGGGAGACCCTACACCATTTTTGACAAATGGCAGTCCAATCTCTTCTTGAAAGTCTCAAGTGATGGCGCTCCCACAACTTCCGAGGACAAGCTGTTCCATTGGTTGATTGTTCTCACTGTCAGAAAGTTTCTCCTTATTTCCAGGTTAAATCTCTCCTTGTTCAGTTTCCATCCATTATTCCTTGTCTGACCTACAGGTGCTTTAGAAAATAGCTTGACCGGAATATTGGAAGACTGCTATCATGTCTCTCTTCTTTCAGCATATCCTGGAAGAGCACATTCTAAGCATTCATTTTATTTTAATTGATCACAGTTTGTCATTTCATCTTACGAATCCCACTGAAATCAGGATTAGAACCATGATCATGTTTTTGTCTTTCAGTAAGCTAATTAAGTTTTGAGGATGCCTGCTCCTCATTTGTATATTTTTTTCAATGCAGGTTGTTTTATATGCTGCTAGAAAATTCTTAAAGTCTTCAAATTTGGGAAACACTGCTTTATAAGACCACAATTTGATCTTAATATATATAAAACTAAGCACATACATGCTGAAAAACACATTTAGACATCACATTTTAAACTAGATATTTTTTCTGGAATGATTACTGCTACTCTGTAAGCTCTTAACAGTTATGCTTTTGTTTTGTCTAATGTATATACCGTATTTGCCGGCGTATAAGATGACTTTTTTGCCCTAAAAAACATGCCTCCAATTGGGGGGCGTCTTATATGCCGGGTCGTCTTATACGCCGGCAAATAGTAATTGGGAAGCACTGCGGCTGCCCGCGCTGAGGCACTTTGCGCACCGTGGAAACAAATCCCGTGAAGCCGAAGGAGCAGCCAGCCTTCTCCCAGCTCCCAAGGAAGCAGGCTCGCACCACCGAGCTCCGCTGAGGTATCCGTCTGGGGCTGTCAGGAGTTGTTACCGCTGGCGCGGCTCCGCGTGGCTCCAGTCCGCGTTGCCTCGAGAAGGAAAGGCAAAACCAGGAGCCGCTGCTGCCATTGCAAAGCGCTGCCGCGGCTCCTGGTTTTGCCTTTCCCTTCCCGAGGCACGCGGGACTGGAGCCGCGCTGAGCCGCGCCAGCGGACAACTCCTGACAGCCCCAGCCGGATACCTCAGCGGAGCCCGGGCGGTGCGAGCCTCGCTTCCTGGGAGCTGGGAGAAGCTGGCTGCTCCTTCGGCTTCACGGATTCGTTTCCACGGTGCACAAAAGTGCCTCAAAAAAAAAAAAAAGTGCAAAAGTGGAAGGCGTGCGGAAGAGGGGCGAGTATATAACAAACTATATTTTGAGTGGAAATGTTGGGGGTTGTCTTATACGCCGGGTCGTCTTATACGCCGGCATATACGGTACTTGGACAAAAAGAATTCATAGCCTTTGGTCTGTTTCTGTTTAAGTAACATTCTTCCCATGTGCCTATGACTTTATTGGTGTCCATTATGTGTGATATATGGTAGAATAATTCCTTTTAGTTTTTCTGGTTAGTTTCCATGTTCCTGATGTTACCTCAAAATATGGAATTGATAATTTGAGAATGAGTTCGGTAAGAAACATGCGATGACTTGAGTTGATGAAATCTCTTAAGAGAACTTGCGGTTATGGTATCTGGTAGCTTCTGTTATTAATATACATTTCAAATAGTTGGTCTACCAGTCAAGTTTTTGGCTGTAGCATAGTAGTACAGATAAGATTTTATAAAAAAGAAATAAATTTTTGCCCAATCCCAGGCATTGTATTTAATAAGGTATTGGTAATGTGCCAATTTATCAGCTGGTAAATTTTTCAGCAGCTAGTAGGTCCTAGACATACCTGGCTTATATCAGAAGTAAGTCAATCTTCTCCAGGGCTACTGACTAGACAGAAAAGTCAAGAAACGTCTTTGAAAAAGACAGTGTCAAACTGCATTTGTTGTGCTGTCGAGAAAACAGCAGAGCTGCTGTCATCAAGGATCAAGCTTGAATTGAGGGCATCTTTATTTTTATCATTTGTGTTTAGAGCTGTTACAGCCATTAATTTGTAGCTCTGGAAATGTTTTTTTTTTTTTTTAAAATCCTAATTAAAAATGGGCAACTGAAAAATTAGACATATTTATCTCTTAATATTACAGACAATTAATTCATCTAAATTGTACTTGGTTGTTCTTATTTAATAATATAAAAGGGGATTTATTGCTTTGCTCTTCTTGCTGGAATATAGCACTGGCCAAAAGTTTTTCCCCCATTCTATATTATGTTTGTATGATGAATGTTACGGTTGTTTTCCAAAATGATAAATGAGAGAAAGATGCCAGCAGCCCTGAAGGTATTGTTTTATAGTAATTGAGATTTATAACACACTTTATCCATATATATGCAGAATTATGATTGAAAGTACCTTACAAAACAAGGTTAAATGATACTTAGTTAAACTAGTAAAGTAATTCTTACTTGGTACTCTAAGTATTAAGAGTCTTTCTTCACAGTTGGTTTCTTTTACAATTAATACACTGCAGGATATAGATAGATAGATGATAGATAGATAGATAGATAGATAGATAGATAGATAGATAGATAGATAGATAGATAGATAGATAGATAGATAGATAGATAGATAGATAGATAGATAGATAGATAGATAGATAGATCTGCATGTTTTTCCTAGAATTATATTACCTCCATGTTTATATAGAACACAATTATGTTCCCAAGATCCAGATGACAGCCAGGAAGATATTTTTCCCAACCTGGGAAACATCCGGATGTCTGGAATTTCAACTCCCAGGATTCTTACCCAGATTGCATATAATGGTACAGGAATTGTAGGAATTGATGTCCACACTACTAGAGGGTGCCCAGTTTATTCTATGGTGTTGCAGTTGATCTCTCCCTTTAGATGAGTAGTCAAAACTGGTTTCTATTAGTTGCCATCGGTATTAAATGTGAGTTGAAAGGCAGCCTATGAATCAATAAATATACCAGTGTTAGTACAACCTCTGTTTTCTCTGCCACCCTCCTCCCCTTTTTCAATGAAATGATGAACTGCATGAAATTGCTGCAGATCATCTTAGAGCAACTTGGAGACAATGCTGTTCATGGTTCATCACACTTAAGTCGAAGATAATTGTATCTACCATTTGTGTAAAACAGACCCTGAAGATCATGTGATAAGAGGCAGTTTAAGGCTGAGTCAAACAATCTACATGAAGAGCTATTGTTGCTTTTCATTTATAATTACTTGTAATCTATCATTGTTGTTCTGGTTTTGCTTTCAATCTTCCAATGCTTTTATAAAAGCTCTACTTGCTAGCAACTTATGAGCTGCATTTTATTCTGCTTTCTTTGCCTATTTGAATGTTCCTATATCCCCCACTTATATCCTTTTTGGATTTCAGTGTGGTGCATAATAATAATAGTAAAGAAATCATACTGAAAGTGAATATCAAACAAAGACTAAAATCCATAATAATAAACTTCCAATATATTTAACTTACCCAGATAAATAAAATTACTTTTGCCTGACTATGAAGTTTATACTATCACTCTCCCGCATATATCTCTGAAGAAAAAATTCTAAGACTAAGATATTCTCAGTGGGAAAAAAAGAGAATTGTGTTTCCAAGTAGTATTCCTATCCACCTTTGGTTACAAGCCAAACCCAAGGTGAAAATCCTTGATGGTGGCAAAGCCATTTATTTCTGTGTTATTACTGTCTAGTTTCTATTTAAGCCACCTGCTTCCTGGGTTCATTTTCTGCCCCTCTACTTTTGCCTTTTGTCTCTTTGTTTTCGCTTTCATCTTTTTTCCTAGGAGTTTCTTTTTTTGCTTGCTTTCCTGGGCCCTTTTTTCAAACTCATCATATTGTGGTAACAATTGTGTTTGATATGAATTTCTATGTAGCTTGGTTGTGTATTGGGATTTGTGGAACTGCCTAAATTTGGGTTATGTGCATCTAAAGCCACTACCAAAGCAGTAAAAGATTTCAACTTTAAAAATTTGTCAGATGACAGATGGTTAAAGTGTCACATTTAGTCTACTACAACGAAAAATTATACTGCAGTTTAATTTTTACCCTTACAATGATGTCTTGTTATAATTTTAGTTCTATCCAACATCTTAAATAAACTAAAATTAATTAGTTCTTCATATTATTTTAGTAATGCCATGTAGCCAATCAATCTGAATTTCTTGAATGTCACTTGTATTTGTCCTACCTCACCCTTGAGGACCAAACATTAATGAGAAATTTCTCTTCCAATAAAAGTGTTTTTTTTTAAGGGAAGACTGTTCATATGTTTAATTCATTATTAAATGTGGCTAAATGTTTAATTTTTGTGCAATTAGAAAGATATCAGTGTAACTGGGCACAGAATATTGATTTTTGTAACTTAAGAATATCCATATGGAGGCTGATCAAGTTATATTATGGGACCCCTGTAATTCTCGACTCCAAGTGTTCTTATGTAGTGGTAATACTATTAAAGAACAGATTTAGTTGATGATATATTCTGGTATTCTCATCCATCTCAAGAAGAATTAATCTTTTTTACTCTTTCTTATTATGCAAATACTCATTTTATAGTCACCTGAATGTATATGTAAATGTTATATAAAGAAATAGCATAAATCATTAGTCACCTCCTCTAAGGAAACTGACCTCTCAGTAAAAACCCTTGAAAATGATGTGTGTATGAGAGAAAGACATCACAATATATCATACAAGATAGAAGAGAAAGAGCAGTGAGTAATTGGACTATAATTTAACATGATCCACAGTTTTAATAATCTGTTCACCAATCCTAACCATTTCAAGTTTGTGATTCCAGTGTCAATACAAACCAGAGCTGTAACTAGATTTATCCACGTTACAGATTGTATTGTTTGGTGGTGATTATCAATAGTGTAATCAAACTGTAGATAGGTAGGCATGGGCAATATATCCATCACAGAATTAGATGTGCTTTAAATGTGAGTTTCAAAATAAAAGAGGGGGAGGATAGAAATCTCAGTTCAAGTAAGAGACTATGCCCACTAAAATGAATGGCTGCAAAATGTTGCAATCTTAAATGTATCTGTTAAGATTTATGTCCGAATAGACAAACTGTGACTTACAGCCAAACAGAGAGGCATAAAATAGATTGTTTCAAGATATTTCTTCTAAATGTGGGAAACAGCACATAAACAAAGGAATAAATAAGATTGCCCTGTAAGATTGAAATCTTACATATATTTCTTTAGAGGAAAGTCTTATTTACTGGAACTTATTTCAAGGCAGATATCTACGGAATTGCACTACAAATGAATATAATTCTTTTGGATTATAATTATAATCTTTATAAAGTGTAGTTTCATGTTTGATTTCATATATGCAGTTTTTTTAAAAAAAGACAGACATTTAAACTAGCCAACAATAAACATTTTCACATATTAAGTAACTCTTGCTTCTTTACCCGCAATGTTATCTACAAGTTTTTAAGTAACATGTCAGAGTAATTTCATCTGGTCTGGTTTTTTTGAGTTTTTTTATTTTATTTTTTGTATACTCAGTGGGGGGGGGGAGGGGGGGGGGGGGGGGGGGGGGGGGGGGGGGGGGGGGGGGGGGGGGGGGGGGGGGGGGGAGGGGGGGGGGGGGGGGGGGGGGGGGGGGGGGGGGGGGGGGGGGGGAGGGGGGGGGGGGGGGGGGGGGGGGGGGGGGGGGGGGGGGGGGGGGGGGGGGGGGGGGGGGGGGGGGGGGGAAGGGGGGGGAAGAAAAAGGGGGGGGGAAGAAAGAAAAAAAAAAAAAAAAGTGGGGGGGGGGGGGGGGGGGGGGGGGGGGGGGGGGCCGCCATATAGGAAGTTCTTGATGTACAAGAGTTCATTTAGTGATCATTCAATGTAACAGCGGCACTGAAAAAAATGACTTATGACCGTTTCTCATACTTAGGACCATCACAGCATCCCTATAGTCACATGATCAAAATTCAGATGCTTGGCAACTGACTCATATCTATGATGGTTGGAGTGTGCCAGGGTCAAGTGATCATCTTGTGCAACCTGCTGATAAACAAATTCAATGGGGAAGCCAGATTCACTTAACAATCATGTTACTAACAACTGAACTGCAGTGATTCACTTAACAGCTGTGGTAAGAAAGATCATAAAATAGGGCAAAACTCAAATGTTTCACTTAGCAACAGAAATTTTGGGCTCAGTTGTGGTTGTAAGTCGAGGACTAGCTGTACATGAGCTGTATTTCAGGAAATATAAAAGCAGCTGTCCATTGGAGTCATTTTGAAGAACTACCAAAATTCTTTGTATTCTGCTAATAATGGCTAAGTCTTATTTTGTTTTGCTTGAAACATTGCAATATGTTTATATCACTGTGGTTTGTTAGTGAATTTAAAACAAGCCCTACAGCAAGAAAAATGTAATCATAAATTTAAATTATGCTTGTTCAATAATAAACATCCCCCCACAGGTGTTGTGAAAATAATATACATTTGCATTTTTATTTTACACAGTTCCTTGAGCATCACTCTTGCATGGGGCTGTCTACATAACGTATGATTGGTAATTAAAACGTATTATGCAATTACAGAGAAATATTTTATTGTTTCAACAGAGCAAAGATGCTGTGCCTTCAAAGTTGGACCTCACATCTCACAAATTATTCAAAACCACTTCAAAGGATGTTATGTGAAGCTAGTGCTAAACTACCAGCGTTAACGTTGTTCACCAAGGTAAATACTAATTGATCAAGTAAACCAAATAGGATGGCCTCAAATGGAAATTTAAAACAATAATATTCAAATTGAATGCAAATCTTGGGAGTTCTGGCTCATTGTTTTACCATAGAGCTTAACCTTCACCATTTTAAGATGTGCAGGCTTTAACTCTTAGAATTCTCTAACCAGCATGCTGACTAGGGAATTCTGGGAGTTAAAGTCCACATTCTTAAGATGACTAAGGTTGAGAAACACTTAGAGAGAATCCTGCAGCCACAGCTTAGAAGAATAAAAATAGGAGAATGTAGCTGTTTTCTGGCAGTAATAAGATTTATTGCATGTACTTTCAACAATACTAGGCTTATATCAGAAGCAGCCAAACTGGGGTTCTCAAAATATTTTTGGACATCAGTTTCCATCACTACAGATTTGCCTATGCTTGCAAAAACTAACGGGAGCTGAGATTGAGCAATATACCTGAAAGGGTCCTCATATCCATTTCATGCCTATCTGGTCATATGAAGTTGCTGTAAAATAGCCCATTATACAAAACATGGTATAAAAGTTTGATTGATTATAGCATTCCAAGATTTCAAGGATCTTATTCAATTGCTACTCCATATTTCCAGTTTGACTGAGCCTGGGTTCTTCAGTATAAGGTCAGTCTGTCCAGTATAGGGGGCATAGCTCTAGTACTGAGTTATGGTTCTTAAAGAATTGGCAAAGTTGTGCTTCAGGTTGATTATTAGGAAATTCAGTAATAGTGTTACCCTTATATTTCTTGATTTCTTTTTTTAAAAAATTAGATTTATCCTCTCAGGAACTGGACCAGCCCAAGATAATTTACCACAAATAAATTTATTTCTCCCTGAGGAAAAGGATATCATATTGTGTTTCCCTCCTTTGCCTATTGAAGCCAATGGACTGATAGCTTAATGTAATATCAGCATTGTCCAGGAGATGCAATGGTTTACTATATCTGGCAGTAACAGCTAATTTATAAGATGTGGGATAGGTCTTGTGGACCACCAAGTATAGGTTCCAAGACCAGAGAGTAGCTAGCTCAGAAGAAACAACAAATAATGTGCTACTGGATCCTTCATCTATTCTCTTAGACAATTATCTCATTTCCTAATGATAACAACTGGCTCAGCAGCCAAATATGTATCCCACATAATATTGTCAAGTTTGCAAATGATTATGCACTAGGACTGTATTTTAGAGCATGTAGCTGTATGAGTATAGGAATACTTTCTCTGCTTTCTCCCAATAGGCAATCCTGATTGTGGATGATTTGTTGCACTTTCAGTGTTGATTGATCCTGCTGGTGTGTTCATTTCATATCATGAATAAAATTCCAAGGGAACGTTGGGCAGACCACACTTCCGGTTGGCTGTGCTTCTCCTTTCTTGGAAATGGAATGATGCAAACCTTATAGTTCCTGCCCTTCAGCCACTGTGGTCCCTTGATCTTAGCAACCTCCCTCAAAATTTACATATAACTCATAGCTTAAGTTTGATTTGAAGGATTGCAGACTTTGCTAATGCATAAAGATTGGAGGTTGAAGCATTCTGGGTATTAGCTGAACAGCTACAACAGAAGGCAGATTTTACATGAAATACCAAATAGATACTCACAAAGTCTAGCACCTAGTTAGCTACATCCAATTGAGTAGAGCATCAAACAGCATGTGCTCTCGGTATGTTTGCCTGGGAAGAAATGGGAAATGGAAGTGATCATAGATTACCAACAGAGACAAAGGTGAAGAAGGGCACAAAGTAAATCTTTAGTTATCTAGACATCACTGCCCCCTTGTGCCATTGGATTTATACCTCCCACAATGAAGAAATATATTGTTTATAGTATTAGTTAATCACCATGGATAACAGAATTAATATCTCAATTCAGTTCATTTGTGAGACAAATGTTTCTGTTCAGAAGTAAGAAGGGGAAGAAATATACAAAATGTAATTGGATTTCAGTCTGTTTTATTTAGCTGATGTGATTCAGACAAGTCGAGCTAAATTTTTATTTTTACATGTGATTCTAATATAACAAAGTTGTTTCAGTGCTAGTTATCTGTGTGGCCTATACTCTAAATAGAAAAGAAATGATGAATAATAGTATGATGGGAGAAGGGGTAATTATTAACTATGAAAAATAATGTTTTGCAAAGCCTTAGCTATAACACATAACAGTCTGAAATTAGTCAGCACCAAAGCTTGCTTAGGTGACTCATCAGAGCCAGTCACTGTTTTTCAGCCCAATCTACTTCGCAGAATTGATATTGTAAGAAAAAATAAGATGACAAAGCATTATCTAGTAGATGTGTGATAGAGAAAGAGAGTGGGGAGGGGAAGGAAGGAAGGAAGGAAGGAAGGAAGGAAGATTACATTTTATGCAGGCTAGTTTTGTTAAATAAAACAGTTCTGCACAGAATGTTACACATTGTCCAAAAAGTAGAAAAGCTTAGTTCCTTAGACAGACTAAAATACAGGCTTCTTTTATTAGCTTAATGTAATATTCTCATTTTGGATCCATTCTATCCAGTTCCAATTATGCTTTTAAGTAAACAGAAAAAGTATGCTACAAAGAATGCACAAAAAGAATTGTGGATGCCCAGAAGGTATGTTTGTTCTCTTGCAAAATTGCAGTAGGAGAGTATTTGATAGTTCTTTAAAGGGGTATTGCTTTACAGCAGGAGGCTGAGAATTTTATCTCTAAAATTAGTATTCTTGGAGAAGATTTTTCTGCCTATACCAGTGTTCCTGGAATGCAAAATGTTGCATTGACTTAGAATTGTGTGAATAGAGTGGAGATAATGAACCTGACAAAATATCAGTCTAGATTCTTCTGGCACATGGACTTTGTGAAATTATATGTGGACTGATAATTTCACTTGAGAAAAGCAACTTTTCTTTGTTTTGCACTATGTATTCTCCCATGAGCTGTTCAGAGCATCCAGTGATGGGAAGGTGCTTCAGTCTCTTCTAGGAAGGCTGGGCTTAAACTTGAGGACGCTCCTCCTCCTCCACGAGACTCCTCCTTAGCGTCCCCAGTTTTAACTCAGCCTTTCTTCAGACAGGTTGTGTTATTGGTTTCCTGGTCGGAACAGAACACTGGCAATTTAGCTGATTTAGCTGATTTATTTTTCAGGTCAGGTATCATAGTTCCTGTCACCAACAACCCCCACCACCCCTGGGAACCTTCAAAAGTCATTTCGCTCAAGTTTTACGAGTGTTCCAGCCTCCTGAGGCTAAAGCCTCATAAACGCGGAGGCTTATCTTTCCGATCTGCCCTGAGGCTAAAAGCCTCTCGTTTCAGAGCTGCTGCCTTAAACTTCTCAACAACGAGGCTTATTTCTCTGATCTCCCAGCCGGCTGAGTAAACGCTCTGTCTCTTCGAGGCTCGAAGCCTCAATTTAAACAGTGCAGCCTTTTTTTCCTTTTATCGAGGCTCAAAGCCTTTTTTCCTTTTATTACGAGGCTTTACCCGCAGAACACCTCAGGGCAGGGAATTAGCCCCTGCGCCTTCCCGCTGAGGGTTTTGCTTTTAGCAGGCCAGGCAGTGACAGCTGCTTTCATTTTCATTCTGCCATGAGGCAGCCACCATTTTAAAAGCCACATGGTTACATTTGCTGAGCAATTGTTACTGTCTGTGAGGCAAGTTACTCAACAAGGTTTCCCTTCTTGGGGACCTGGGAAGGGGGGTCCCTACCACCAGTTCACTGGATGATAGAGGACTTGAACTGCTGGATTCCACAGACAATAAGTGCAGCTAAACTGATCTAATTATCAGTTACAGACCTCTGTGCCCTCATATAGGTGCCGGGTCTGGAGTGGGGTGTTCTGGTCTCCATATTTGATATTACAAGTACTTTATTAAAAAATTGACTTGATTGACTTAGATTCTACAAATATTTAAGTCGTTAATATATATGTGTGTGTGTGTGTGTGTGCGTGCGCGTGTGTATATATATGTATATATAGAGATAGATAGATAGATAGATAGATAGATAGATAGATAGATAGATAACAAAGCAAAACAGAACAAGGAGACAGCATTTGCTAAAGGCATTGGGGAACTATTTCTTCCAGGATCCCCTGCCCCTTAAGGGAGCAGGCCCCTAGGTGTTCCAGCCACCTAATTTCATAGCCTCTTTACATTGCCAATCTATCAAAGGCATTACCATGGCCAGCAACTACAACCCCAGATCTAGATTAACTGCTAAAAATAGAGATAAGTCCACGGAGCCCAAAAAGACCTCTAAGGCAGCAGACAAAGATGCACTCACATGCCATCAGACATTAGAAAGGCAGGTGAAAAAACGTACATGAGCAGCTGTACAACCCACCTCTTCACCACTCATCATACCCCTTACCTCACAGGCCCAGAACCCTCCAACCGCCCCTCTCAATTTATCCAGAAGGAGCAGTATATCGATACAATCTCCCCAGGAGAGTCTTTCTAACATTCTCTCCCCAAGGAGGGCCCCAGAGGCAACATTCATGCCAACTGAAGCTGGCCTCAGACAAGAGGAGGAACTTCCGGAGGAAATCCCTGCCAACATGAGGGTGTGGATGGAGCTAGCTATCCAGAAGGGCATATCAGCAGGCGTCCAACAGGCTATTCAGGCAGGACGAACACCCTCAGCTTCAGTTTGCAGATCTCTTTCTGAACGATCTCTGGGCATCACAGATCCACATCTTCATCAGTACCCCCCCTCCCCAGCAGAACTATCATTTCCCACTGTCAGAGACCCTCAGTACACACAGGATATGGGAGATCAAGGGGATTCAATGGATCCAATGGAGGAGGGGTCAGTACACACCGTTGACCAGGTATTGTCAGAGGTGGATCCGCTAGAAAGGGGGATGTCTGATGATGAAGGCCTCTCACCTGACCTCCCCGTATTTACAGGATTATTCCGCCCACAATTATTTAAATCCCTGCTGTTTAAGGCCAAGAACACCGCACGGCTGGATAATACGGGTACCCCTCCCCCACCAAATACTCCAGGGGAAGCAGAGGTTCTCATATTCTCTCAACCAATCACTGAGGCAGAGGTTATTTCTGTGCCACACATGTTTTCCAATTTAGTGGAAAAACAATGGGCTGCAGCAGTCTCATATCCCGCTCCCACAGGACATGATAAAAAATACTATAATTTGACACCCGAGTTCTCTAAATTTCTAAACACTCCAGAAGTGGATGAGCCTATCATTGCACTTGCATCTTCCTCAGCCATCCCAAGTGAAGCTGAAGAGGCTCTCAAGCCTGAGGAAAAGAGGGCAGAACTAGCCCTCCGCAGGGCACACGTCTCGGATGCATGGGCCATCAGAGCAGCCACAGCCGCCTCCTTTTTCACCAGATCATCTCTCAGATGGCTCTGCCACCTGAGAGATATCATTCCAGCCTCAAACATTAGGGCACATCATGATGTGACAAAATTAATTGCTGCTGCAGAGTTTTCAGCAGACGCTACCTTCAGTTTTTAGTTTACCGAAAATTTAAAATGACCACTCTCCAATCCATCTTACTCAGCATCAGAAAAAATGATGTCCTTACCTCCATAGACTTCACGGAAGCTTACTTACATATCCCAATTAGGCCCTCACATTTCAAATTCCTACGTTTCTGTTACAACAACGTCCATTACGAATATATTGCTCTCCCATTTGGCCTAGCTTCAGCTCCCAGAACTTTTACAAAGGTCTTGGCTGCCTTGGCAGCATCACTCAGATGGTACCAACGTGGAGGATCCTATCATCGGTCATATCGCTGTCTCAAGGCCCAGTGCTACACCCAGACCGCCAATGGCTAAACTTAGCCGTATGGAAGTTGAACGGCAATGTCTGAGAGATGAATACCTTTCTACTCAAGTTATTCACACTATTCAGTCGGCTCGATGTCCTTCGACGAACCGAATCTATCAGGCCACCTGGTCTAGCTTCTGCCATTGGTGTCAGAGGGTTCAGATCGCCCCACTTCCCCATCAGTAGTGCAGTTATTAGAATTTTTACAGGAGGACCTAAATAAAGGGTTATCACCTAATACTCTGCGGAGACAGGTGGCGGCCCTGGCTTTGGTCATATCTTGGGATGATCTTACCTCCATATCTCATCACCCTCACATTTGCAGTTTTCTCCACGGTGCCAAGAACTTAAGGCCCCCCGTAGTGCACCGGTATCCAACTTGGGATTTAAATAAGGTACTATTGGCCCTTACTACAGGTCCCTTCAAGCCACTAAGGACCATGACACTTCGATTTCTAACCTACAAAGTAGTTTTCTTGATAGCAATTACATCGGCCCGAAGAATCTCCAAACTAGCTGCATTATCGGTGCGCAAAGACCTCTGCATTTTCCATTTGGATAGAGTGGTTCTCAGACCAGATCCCTCCTTCATTCCAAAAGTTAATTCAGCATTCCATAGAGCTCAAGAGCTGGTGCTCCCAAATTTTTGCTCACGTCCATCACACAGGCTCGAACACCAATGGCACCATAAGAAGGGCCTTACACATCTACATAGAGCGCCCGGCACCCTCCAGAAAGACAGAAGCCCTCTTCGTGTCCTTTCAGCCTAACACCCTGGGGCGTAAGGTTTCACCCTCTATCATAGGTAGATGACTAAGGGCCACCATCGCTAAGCGTATGACTCTCACTTGATACCAATGCCCCAAGGCATTACCGCTCACTCCACCAGGAGTTCAGCCACCACAGCAGCATGGGCAACCCAAGCTACAATAGAGGAGATTTGCCAAGCTGCAACCTGGGCTTCTCCATCTCCACTTATTAGAAATTATAAAATTGATGTATTTGCTTCTGCTAGGCTTCATTTGGTAGGCGAGTTCTGCAGTAAGTTATTTCAGAGCAAGTTAGGTCTGCAACCCAGACGGAGTCCCTCCCTTAGGACAGTGCCAAGCTTTGGTATGTCCCATCACTGTATGCTCTGAACAGCTCATGGGAGATAAAATCATACATTGCAATGTCCTACCTGTCAATGAATACTTCAGCTTCAACCATAACAACACAAGAGCACACAATAGATACAAACTCAAAGTTAACCGCACCAAACTTGATTGCAGGAAATACGACTTCAGCAATAGAGTGGTCAATGTCTGGAATACTCTACCCGACTCTATAGTTTCTTCCCCAAACCCCAAAAACTTTAACCTTAGACTGTCTACTATTGACCTCACCCTTTCCTAAGAGGTCTGTAGGGGCGTGCATAAGTGCCTACCGTCCCTGTCCTATTGTTTCTCTTATTCTTTTATTTTTCTTATATGTACCCATTTCATGTATTCACAACTATGTATACACTTATACTTATTATCTTGTAAACAATTGGCAAATCAAATAAATAAATAAAATAAATAAATAAAAAGGCGTTGGTACTTACCTGATATGCCCGTTCTCTGTGAGCTGTAAAGAGCATCCAGCCCCACCCTTTCATTCCATCTGGTAGGGGGTCTGTTCTGGCCAGGGTTATTACATAGGCTTAAGCATATAGGGTATCAATACCTCAGCTTCGCAAAACTGAGGATGCTAAGGAGGAGTCTCATGGAGGAGGAGGAGCGTCCTCAAGTTTAAGCCCAGCCTTCCTAGAAGAGACTGAAGCATCTTCCCATCACTGGATGCTGTTCACAGCTCACAGAGAACGGGAGTATCAGGTAAGTACCAACGCTCTTTTCATGCTGGCTTTGATGTACTGCATGGACAGGGAAGGTTCAGAGTAGGTTAAAATGATCCAAACGCATGCAGCATTGAAAGTGCCTCTGATAAATCTAAATGGCTTCCAGGTGGCAGTAGGGGAAGTGTACCAACAATCTGAAGGTTGGTTTGCCAGGGTGGAACCTGGTTGAATTTTGGAATACAGGGATAAAAAAGCTCTTGATAGGATTGCTTCTAAAGATTGTCTCCCTGAATGCCAGTCTCAGAAGTCCCTTTATTCTCTGAAGAGCCCTTGGAGATAAAGTGCCAGGGGAGATACTTAGAGTGATGCTGGTGCATGGTAAGGAGTAAATCTAACCAAACACAATATTGCGGTGAAGCAGAAATTTTTCCTCTGTCCCCTTTGCATATGTACAGGGCCATCCAAAGGCCTTTTTCAAAGTGACCCAGACTCTTTTAGGGAAGGATAGGTTAATTAATAGTCTTATTAACATAAATAGTCTCTGGTGAGTTCTTAGAAGAGTTATTTGCAGTTAAATTACTTGCATCAGCTCAAAGTTAGAAGCCGGCTGAATAGAAACCAAGAAGTGATAAGAGCAACATATAGTGGTGTTAACCTGGAAAGTGTTTGAACATGTTGATTTTGAAGATTTACATAAACCTTGGCAAGATGAGTTCTGCCATCTGTGGACTTAATTCCTACCCTGTCAGGCTTATATTTGCTTGCAGAAGGAGAATAATCCAGGAAGCTGAATTTTAACCTCACCATGAGAGGAAATCAAGTCCATTAAGGCTATTATGTTCCTTCATCTTGGACTTACATCATCAACAAAAAAATAGTGTTGGCTGCAGGTGAGGTAAAGAAAAAAAATGTCTCTCTTTCCTTACCTCATCCTCCAGAACTACCTTCCATTTTTATTTTATTCTGAGAAAGCCTCAATGGATAGGAACCTAGGGTTTTCTAGATCCTGCTAGCATCATCATTAGCCATGTGGGATGGGACTGCTGAAAGGTGAAGTTTAACACCCATATAGGACTGCAGGTTCCCTACCAATGTGCTTCAAGCTAAAAGCAGATGTATTTAGCATGCATCTTTTTTCCACTGTATATATGCGGGATAAGATCTGTCTTTAAAAACAGTAAGAAGCTGCAGTTAAATTCAGAGCTTGAACTCTGAATTCATTGAACTCAATGAAGTGTGTTTGTATGCACCTTCTGTTACAGGGTGCTATAAGTGAATGCACTAAATATTTGACTTCAACCTTCTCCTCTTGCAGTATGAGAAAGGACACTGGGGGCTGTCAGTATCGGCCCCTTTTCCCACATGAATTAGCTAATTTTAAAATGGTATTGCCTCATTTCATTTATTCTTGCTGTAGAGCAATGATGAATCACTTGTGGGCTCTTTGTGAGTTCTACCCACTGATGTTTGAATTGGCAGAAAACTAGACAACATAATTCTGGCAAGCTGTATTCTGCCATTCTGCCATAGGCACGATGCTGGAAAATAATGCTGTTTTTATTTACAAATGCTGCATTAAAACAATGTATTCCTCTTCTCTTAGCAATTATTACCAGCCAACTGATAACATTGGATAGTTATTAGATCCCTTTGGGACAAGGTTTTGGCAATATATTGAAATAATTGAATCTGTGTTCCAAAGAAGCTTGGTACCATCCAAATTTGGGCTATCTTTGAATACACCTGCACAAACCACTTGTGCCAAAACAGATTATCAAGCTCCTTTTGGATATGGATTTATCACAATTCCAGAGAATCACCAAATGTGTATTGAAAAAAAGAGCTGAGAGGTGTAGGAAAAATTGTGCCATGAACCAATAAAAAACTGGGTATCTCCTTCCTCCTTCATTATGCAGCCCTTCAACTACCATCACTGAGAGCTGCTATTTAAATTATCCAGGTGTTTGAACCAGGAATTGGTTCAGAGGCCTGGCAGGTATAGGGAAGAAGGCATTTTCAAAGAACATAACTTTCCCATTGCCCAGAGCAGAATGACCTTGGAAGCCAGCATTATAAGGACATGACAGGAAAAAAGATTGCCAGGATATATTCCAGGGTTAGGTTATCTATCCTATTTCAGGGTTGCCTTCTGAAATAGGATAGATAATTCTGTCAGTGCTGTCTCTCTCATTCTTCCCCTTTAATCGAGGATACAGAATTCAATGTCAACTGATGCTGAAAAATATTGTCAAAATGGCTTGAGATTAGCATGTTAAGAAGCTTTATGTAGCCTGTGCTACTTTTCATTACTGTCTGCTTTTTTTCTCCCCTTTTTAAGCATCCCTGTCCTTTATGTGAAGAAGCCAAAATGATGCTTGAACCATATAAAGACAAGGTAGGTTAATACAGTCCTTTGCTTAAGCAAAACACCAACACACAACATTTAAAAGAAGGAATCAGAACATGTTTAACTCATCTTAAATTTCTAACCCAGTGTTTGACTGGGGAATTCTGGGAGTTGAAATCCGCACAATATAAAGATGCCAAAGTTGAGAAACTGCTGTTACCACTATGGAACATCAGAAGCAGCAATAGCATCTGGACAAAACACAGTAAATTAGAAATGCTTGAATTGAATAAACTGCCAAGAAATAATCTGATGTAATTTGTTTGTTTGTTTTTAATTCATCAAACATTTTAAAATGGCTTTCTTAAAATTGGATTAATACAAAGTAATAATATGAGAAGCCCAGTTTATTCTATTTGCTTTTATATGATTACCTATCATACCTTTTCAGGGTAAAACAATGTTATACAAAACACAGAAAAGGACTAAAAAAGTACTAGGCCAGGGGTAGGGAAACTTGGCTCTTTTATCACTTATAGACTTCAACTCCCAGAATTCCTGAGTGAGCCATAAAAGGTTCCCCATCCCTGGGCCTACTGGTTTTTTAGTTGTGGGGGAAATTAATTTTTGACTTGAATGGGACTGTTTAATATACAAATTTTTAATATATATAATTTTTAATATATATAATATAATAATATAATTTTTAATATACAAATATACAATGTTTAATATACAAATGGTTTTTCACAACTGAAAAACCAGTAGGCCAGAGATGGGGAACCTTTTATGGCTCACTCAGGAATTCTGGGAGTTGAAGTCCATAAGTGATAAAAGAGCCAAGTTTCCCTAGCCTAGGCCAAAGATGTTAAAGGCCCGAGAAAGATGAAAAGGCAGTATAGCAAAAACTAACGCCAATATTTTTCAAAGCTTTCTGTCCCTGCAAATCATCCTTATTTCTGCTATATTCATATGCCACTTCATGCACTACCTTTTGTTCTTTTCTTCCTGTTTTTGAGGATCTCATTAACTTTCCTGGTCTTTCCCTTCCTCTTGACCCATTCATGGTATAGTCTTAGTAGGGAATGCCACAGATTGAATAAGTCTACTAATCTAGTCTGTATCTTCTTACTAAAAGAATAAAAAAGTATTTTTCAACACAGATTATTCCATAATAAACTTTCCATGGGTAAACCAATCAAAATAATCCAGTGTTGTAGGCACCGAAACAAAGGAGCATTAATTTTTAACCTACACAGGGATTCTGATACTTCCCATGGAATCAAATAGTAGCTTTCAAGTTTAACTCCCAAAAGAGCTCAATTATGAAGTTATGAAGGTAGGATGAAGTTATGAAGATCCAGTGATGACTATGGCAGTGGGAAAAGTCACATCTTTCCCAATAGATAGTTATACTTTGTGCAATGAAATTATCGTGTTCACAAGTTGAGTCAAGCTGGTCTCCAGAAGTGCTCAAAGCGAATA
Organism: Notechis scutatus; assembly: GCF_049901735.1. Taxonomy (NCBI): domain Eukaryota; kingdom Metazoa; phylum Chordata; class Lepidosauria; order Squamata; family Elapidae; genus Notechis; species Notechis scutatus. The sequence goes on from NC_142010.1 coordinate 212,069,313, forward strand.
TGTTATTGCTGGACATTATATTTATGCGCCAGCTACCAATTTGCTTTAGGGCATTAGTTCCCATATCTTTTTTCCAAAAACAGCCTTTTCCAGTGAAATCATTTTTCTGTTGCCGCCTTCAAAAAATGTTAATATAAATATAAATGTATAATCCAACACTTCTTATGGGTAAATCATTCTTGTTGAACCCTATAAATAAAATTACCAGCAGACAAATAATGATGGATAAATATGGTGTGATATAAATCTTTTCACCTAGTGGTTAACACAGACATTTATTACAAGCACTCATTATTTTAATAATATGTTGCAAACTTCATGATTTCTGTAAAATACATCAAATTCTTTATACGTTCTGGTTTATAAATCAAGTTTATTCCATTTATAGTTGCAAATAAAAAGATTGGAGACTCTGGGAAAGTGAACTCATATAATTTCCCCCCCAAACATTGTCTCTACTTTCTCTTTAGATTTAACTGACCTTTTTGAAAAAGATGATGATGATGATCTTGGTTGGGAAACCCTACTTCGAAGTTTTAAAAATTATTTTGGAAGCCTCATATACCTTAATTTAGGCTTCTTGGGAGAATATAAATTATATATTAACATATAAATTATATTTATATAATTATAAATAGAAATATACATTTATATATGATACAATGAGCTATTCTTGGCTGTATCTCCATTAATCCTTCTCTGGAGCCGTCTTCCTTCTTTTTTTGGCATATACCCCTTGCTGGCTTAAGAGATGGTTGGCTTTTAAAAAGGCTGTGCCCGGTGGTGGGATTCAAAAATTTTTACTACTGGTTCTGTGGGTGTGGCTTGATGGGCGTGGCTCGGGTGTGATTCAACCGGTGTAACAACCGGTTCAGTGAGTGCGCGCTTTGCATACATGCGCAGAGGGTTTGCTACTGACCTTATCCTGCAATCCTGCAATCTCCCTGTGTGTTAGACAGCTGACGTGCGGCAATCCATTGTGCTGTGTGAAGCAGCTGAGCTTGAAAACTAGAAAATAAAGGTCAGAATAGAGCCTGGGTGGGCGGGCCCAGCAGCTGATCGTCGGAGTAAACCAGTTCGCTCATAGATGATCCTCGGAGCTACCGGTTTCGCTGAACCAGGCCGAACCGGTAGAATATCACCGACCCTGCCATGTATCTTTTTAATAAATTGCTTTATTGTTGATTTTGTTTGTTTCTAACTGTTCTTAGTATCTTTGGTTTTAATTGTGATAGCACTTCTTATTTTACAAACAAAATCAACAAAAAATCACCAAGAGACTTTAATTGTTATCAATAGTGCTTCATAAGTACTAAAATTGGAAATATTTCACAGTAAAATAATTCAGTGTTATGTATTACAATTCCTACTAAAATAATTGCCTCAAAATACAAATACACAGATAAAGCTATTACTGAAACAAAAGTTGGGGGTGCTATCTTAAATAGCCTGGAAGTTATATTAATTGCTTTATTAGAAATATAGTTAGAATCCCAATCAATGGGATTTCCTTCCTATAAAATGTCCAATTGTTTCTTTTTCCTGTTTAGAAATTTGCTAAACTGGTACTTTGTTAAGTAGGAATGAGTTAATATAACGATTTTCTGAAACGAATGACAGCAAAAGAGAAGAAATCTGACTGTGCACTGAAAATTTGGCCAACATGTAGTTCAAGACAAATGTTTCCAATAATTACTAGACTCAACTCACTGAATTTGCTTTATTCTTTATTTATTCTGTTCCAAGGCCTCCAGGAAATAATACCTTCTATGTATAATGGGTCCAGAAGATTATTGGACCAACCACTCAGAGCTGATTTGCCCTAGAATAATATTGGGAGGTGGGAAGCAAGAAACCTCTAATCACTATAGGGCTCAAACATGGAGATGAGATCATTCCAGAAAACAATCTGAAATCAGATCTAATTAGGGCATTTTATTCCCCACTGCCATTTTACCAGTCTTTTGTCCTCCCAAATGAAAGCAATTGAAATCTCCTCAGCCTAATAAGCATGTCTTCTATAAGTGACTCACAGTTGCCACTTACAAAACCAATAGGAATAATTCACGTGGAGATAGCCAAAGGTTATCTAGGATGCTTGATAAAAAAAGACCAAGAGTGATTATGTTCATTGTAATGAACCATAATTCAGGGAATTAACACAAACCTAAGTTCACATAGTAGACTCCAACATAAACTAATCCTACGAGCTACATTCTTCCAACATGCTAGGCTAAAATATGATTGACTGAATTGCAGTGCAAATTGTGCAAATATAGGCTATATGCAGATTTTCATCATGTTGCCGGCAAATTTCAAAATCACTTGTTCATTTGTAAGTGCCTCTGTGGACAAATTGGGAAACTGTTTCTCATGACATTTTTATCTGTAGTAGTGCTCCTTACTGAGGTCCCCAAATCCTCTTATTCAAATCATTCAAAAATTCTTGCTGAAAAAAATAAACCTAATCAGGTTTTTTTTTCAACATAAGTATTGCTTTACAACCTACATAGATTTTCAGTGAGATGACTTCAATTCTTTTAGTATGATTTATTACTATGCTTTTCTAATGTTTGGCTGCTAGCTATTTTATTGTCCATTTGTTTCTGTTTTTTGTTTTTTTACAGTTTACTTTGGAGGAAATAGATATAACTCTACCTAATCATTCAGTCTGGCTTGAAAAATACAAGTACGAAATACCTGTCTTTCATCTCAATGGGAAATTTTTAATGAAGCATCAAGTAGATATACAAAAACTAGAAAATCATCTTTTGAATTTAGAATTACAAGATGAAAGAAATAAATGAAGAAAAATGAAGATATTTAATTGCAAGCCATAAGGATTGCACTGATCATTTTTGTATTGCCTTCTGTAAAAAATCACCCTGCAAATTTTGTAATCAACTATCAGAGTTTTGTTTGATGTTTATTTGATGTTTATTTCATATTGACTATGTTCTTCACAGTAAAAACACATTTAGACTTTATGCTACCACTATACAACAGAATATAATTGTATTAATAAAATTGAAGCAGCATAAGGCTTGGCCCTAAAATAATTTATTTTATTTATTTATTTGATTTGTCAATCACTTACAAGGTAATAGATATAAGTATAAACATGAGTAAGAATACAGGAAATGGGTACGAATAAATGGGAACAATAGGACAGGGACGGTAGGCACGATGGTGCACTTATGCATAATTAAATAATTGAAACAACTTGAAACCAAGCAAGCTTACTGTCGATTTCATCTTCATTCTTATATTTATTGTTAAACATTATATAACTTTCGTTGGGTATCAGTTTGCATAGCTAACAATAATAATTTTATTCTTAGGCTAAAGTTGTATAGCAGCCTTTCCTTCTTAAATATGCTGGATTTCAAAACTTCCATTCTTCTCTTGGCTTGGAATTCAGGGCATCCGGAAGGTTTCAAATTGAGAGAGCTTGCCTATATTTTAAGGACAGCACAGTGATCCTCAATTTACAACCATTCGTTTAGTGACTGTTCAAATTTACAACAGCAACTGTTGTAAAAAAAACCTGACTTACAACTGTTTTTCACACTTACTAAATATTGCAGCATCCCTATGGTCCCATGATCAAAATTCGGAAACTTGGCAACTGGCTCGTATTTATGATGGGGGATGTGATCCCCTTGTGCAATCTTCTAACAAGTAAAGTCAATGGGGAAATCCAGATTCACTTAACCGTAGTGTTACTAATTGAACGGCAGGGATTCGCTTAACAATTGTGACAAGAGAGGTCGTAAAATGGGGCAAAGCTCACTTAACAAATGACTTACTTAGCAACATAAATTTTGGACTCGGTTGTGATCATAAGTTGAGGACTACGTGTCCGTGAGAACTGGTCACTCTTTGTGAGAATGCTTGCGTTCTTTCTGATGGCTCCTGGAAGCCAATCAAAAATTTCAAACGCTGTCCTAGTAGTAACAGCATTTGGACCAAAGTCCTTTTGGCTATATTGGAAAAAAGACAGATAGGTGGATTGTTGAAATAGATTATCTTCAGAGTCTTTTCCAGTTCTTTGATCTCTGTTTCCTCATAATTGATCTTTCATTAAGAGGCTTATTAGTTAATGATGCCTCATTAAATATACATAGAAGTGGATCCAAGAGGTAAAAGCCTACAGCAGTGTGCAATAGCCTCTGATGTGATTTGCTTTTACTCCCATGGAAATTTAATAGACACAACAAGCAGAGAGGTTATCATAATCAGTATAAGTGCACTTTATATAAAGCCTTGATGCTGTACATAGCAGTACTCAAACCGAGTCTCTGGCTAGCTTAAACTGATTGAAGGCTTTTTCTAATTTGTTCCAAAGAACTACTCAAAGAACCCTTGTTTTCCCAACAGCCTTGAGTATCTTTAGAAGGATATTAACACTAAAAATTAAATATTTCAGTAGGGGATTTAATTGTTGCCTTTTGGTAAAGATATTTGGCAATGACAAAATGTTGGTAAATGGAGATTAATATAACCCTTTTACTTTCCATTCTGTGCTCTTTAAATCTTTTCTTCCCCTTATTCATCCCAATGCTTTGATTATTATTTGTGTTATTTCATTACAACAGTTTAAATTAGTAAAGCGTAGTAAAGTTGTAAACTCATTCATCTTCGTAAGTGGTCTGTATTGTGAAATATCCTCTTTACAGCAGCTGAATGGAAAACTTAGACTGAGCTCAGCACAAAAAAGTGTGTAAGAAAAGAGTAGCTATGTCCTTAATGAATTCAGCTTTGGTTTAATGGAGCCTACCCTTTCTATGTATACAGCTGCAGTCTATGCATATACAATATGTATTGCCTAGCATATCAACTACTACTGCAGCTTTTAATCAGCTTTGAGTGCTTGCAATACAATCGGTGAATGACATCTTCAGAAGAGGAAACAGTCTTCCCAATCTTAACATAAAATTTAAGATTTGTTTGTTTATATACATGTAGTGCCTGTCCTCTCAAATGCCATTTCATTGAGAGTTCTGAATACTAGAAGAATTATTATCAGCCATGTGCAACTCTGTCATGTACACAAAGGACATACTGAGAACCCAACCTGTAGTATGCTTATATGCCCATATTTTATTGATATTTCCATAACGAACCTGCAATTTTTTTTAGAAGAATACACAAACATTTTATGCCTGAAGAGAAGTTTTCGATCCATGTGTGTTGTTACCTGTTCTAACATATGATAGTGAAACCTGGACACTAACCTCACAATCAATTCAAAAGCTATAAGTGATGTAAAGAGCCATGAAAATTACATGATCGGCTTTACAAAGCAAGGTAGAAAAACCTGCACATGGATTAGAGAACAAACAAAAATATATGATATCAAGAGAGTAAAAGAATGGAAATGATTTAGCTGGTCACATAGCAAGAAGAACTGATGGCAGACGAACCAAGGCAGTCATAGAATGGATCCCGTTTGATAAAAAGCGTACATGAAAGAGATCTAAAACAAGATGGAGCAACAATGTCAGCAAGCAATGCGGACCCAATTGGCAAAAGAAAGCTCAAGGCCTTCAAACTAACTATAAAATGTACGCAAAGTTACAAACAGAAATGGTGGTCAGATTAAAGGTTTCAATGAATCTTTAAGGGAATAGAAGCTATACAGCTTCTACAGAGTAAAAATTACAAATATGAGATTGGTATACAATTTAAATGTGTAATTAGTATTTATGTGTAGATGTGTGCAGAATCAAAATAAAATAGTAAATTTGGCAGGTGCAAACATACAAACATCCTTCCAGGTGATTCATTACACTTATTTTTACTATAGAATGTTAATCTCCAAGGTGTGATTGACTCATTAGGCTTAAAATTAGCCAGAGGAAGACAATCCCACAGATGACAAAACACTGACATTTCTGAGTTCTCGGGTTGTGATTTTTATTCTATCAACTTTCAACAACTATGCTAAACAGTTGTCTCAACATTTGAAAGTAAAGATAGTTCCTTTTTACAAAGAAGGGAAAATACATGTATGGGTATTCTTCCAAATAATTTCAACAGCAAAAAGCACTATTAGGAAGTTACATGGAATTCTTGAAATCTACCATATTCACTATTTTTTAAATTTTGTATCTGAATTGCACACAGTGTTGTCTGTCCTGAAAGTGCAGAAAGAAGCTGTGTGAAAGAAGCTTTTGTGCCATGGATGTGGTTGTGTGAGCTTATATTCACTTAAGGGTTCATTGCAACATAAATTTGACCAATTTTGCATGCAACTGTATTTCCTCAATGTCAGTTTCCTTAAATCAATGCAGACTGATACACAGAAACAGAACATACAGTAGCTGGACATATCACCTGCAGAATTACTGTAGCTTCAATGATTACACAGAAATTAGAACAAGAGAGAAACCAGAAAGTACATCAGTAGCTTGTTTTACATAATGGGTGAAGATATAAGCATTATCGAAGGACGATCCATTTGAAGAAAAAGCAAAACGAATTCTGCAATGGTAAGTTCTGTTTCATAAACTTGTTGGTGCTCTGAGATATGTGACATTTTTCTTGCACTTGGAAAAAGTTTTGATGAAGACTCCTATGGTGGAGGCTAATTTTAAGGACCAAAAAGTGCTTAATGAACAGAGTAAATAGGAAAAAAGTAAATACTTAAATCTAGGTAGCATTTTTGGCAATAGGTTGCCATTGCTGTCCCAAGGTGTGTGTGTTTGGCTCTTATAGTTTAGTTTATTTATAGCCTTGGGATTTTGTACTGGTTTTATCCAAGATCCGACTTAACTTAGCTTTTTAAAAAATCAGCTAAAAGCCAACCATAATTAAGATACTGAGACCAATGAGGATCTGGAAGAAGTCATTTGACCTTAGCAAAGCAATCTGGAGCCATTACACCATAGTTCTTCAGAAATATATGGGAACTTCTCGTTTCCTTCCAGTCTTTATTTGCATTTTAAACCATTTCTTAAAATGCAGTTCAACTTGTATTTTTGTTTTAAACTACAGCAGATCCTTCTGCGTCCAGCTACTTTAGTGGCTTCACAGCCAAAAGTAAGACATAGGGATACAAAATAAAAACCGCAACAACATTCCTAATCAATACTTTAAAGCACTCAAATAATATAAGAAAGGGGGGGGAAACAAACTCAGGTGCACAAAGCAACACTTCGGCAGATGCAAAAAGTTCAAGAAACGACTCTCCTTTAGTGTGGAATAGCGATGCCACACTCAGTGCTCCGCCAAAGGCATATTTGCCCTTGCAGCCTGGGAAGCCGCGGCGAGAAACGGCAGCCTCCCAGCAAATGCAGCGAGCGGACGAAGCCTCCCCACCGCTCCCACCACGGCCCGATGACCTCTGTCCTATGCCATCTGCGCTTCCGCCCTCTGTCCACTAGGGGTCCCCTTCCTCCCAAAGGCCATCTGTCCTCCCGCTCTCCTAGCTCCCGCCCGCCCCTTGTCCAGTCCGATGCTCCCAGCCGGGCGAGCAGAAATCGGCGGCTGTCACTCTGCAGAGTCCGCCCCGCCCCCGCCCCTTCCCCGTCCCCCGGTCTTCCCGCTAGCCGCGCTCGCTAAGAGGTCAATGAATTGGCAGGGGCTGGGCGAGAGGGACGCCTCTGCGTGTTGGGATCCCTGTCCCTCCAGCCGGCTTGGGCGAATGATGCGGCTGCCCAAAGCCGGGAGGACGGCGGCTTGAGAGCGGGACCCTTCCCGAGGAATGACCAGGGGGTGTGCGAGCGCCGGAGGAGGGTGAGTCCCCGCATCAGGCCCCGGGGTTTCTCTCGCCTTTAGGCGATCGGTCTCTCTCGGTTGGACTGGAAGGCTCGGGCTTCAATTGCTCAGAGACCGGAGTTTGCACTGATGCCACCGCCAGATTTGGGGTTGTTAACTGTTCTTACAACTTACTCTCCATCTGCAATATTGTCAGTGGGCTCCGTGTAGTAATACTAATGGGGAAAGATTGCTATCCGGGGGAGGGGAGGTAACCCCGTTTACCTTCTGTCCCCTTGATTCTGTCATCTGACAGGCAAAAAATCAAAAACCGGCGTGGTTTCGTTTTTCTGGTAGGATCGTATCGAAATAGTAGACGGTGGGGAAAATAAATACAATTAGTTACAAGTGGGTCGGATCCAAAAGAGGAAAACTTTTTCTCCTCCTCAAAAAAAGTGACTTCTCTTTCCACTTTGCAATAATCATCATCCCAATAAAATTTAGGTGTCGATTCGGTGACTCCAAGGGGGAATATGTTAGGGGGGCTTAACTGGCGCTGTGAATGGCTTCTGACGGTAATTGGATAATTATCTTCCCTAAAGAAAAATGCGGATGTATAGAAAGCTTCTGAAACTGACAGATGCGATGGAAACCTTGTGTTCTAAATGCAAGTCTGTGCATTTTTATTACATAGTGAACCCACCTATATATTAAAAGCGGGCATGCCCTTGTGTATACAAATGTAACCCTTCCCATGGCAACAATTTAGTTGCAAAAACAAGCTGACAGAAGCTAAATAGCCTGAGCTAAAATGTCACCCCACCTTGATCTGTCTTTTCCTTCTGTCCTAGAATAGCAACTGTCAAGAATTGGGGAGAGGCAGGAGGGGAGGAAGAAAGGAACTCTCCTTTATTTCTACAGCTTATTTTGTTCTTTCTTCCCTTTTGGAGAGTTGCATCTGAATCCCCCACCCCCACCCAATGTGCAAATGTTTTAAATGTTGACAGCAAATGTCAGTGCTAGCCCTTGTCAGATAGTATTTCTGCTATTCGCTTGCTTGCTTCTTTGTATGAGTGCATGTAAATGCCTCTGAAGAGATGAATGATATAGATGTAGTGTTCTTGTTTGCTTTCCTTTGTTTATGCCAAATGACGGGCCATAATGTGTGTAACAAGAATGCAGTTCCGAATGCCAAGTCTTGAACTTCCCCTGGGTTGGTAAGGGGTGGGGGGAGGGGAGAGATTGGCTACTGTGTGTGTACTATGTGTGTGTTCTCTTCTCCGGAATTGTGTACAAGTCTGAGTCTGCCTGTGTCCGTGAACTTTACGAGCATTCCGTTCATTGTCGCTCAGTGCGGATTCTAGCCAGCTCCCTGGTTTACAGCCTGCAGTTTGCTACACTGCCCATCTGTTAAAACACACTTCAGCTACTGCTGACAAATCTAGGCAAATATAGCAAAAAAAAATGCAAGAGCCTGCTTCCTAATCGTAAACATTCATAACTGGAAATGGTACAGGACAGAATCCCATTGTCAACCGAACTTGATTCTAAGTAAAGGCACTTAGAACACCACCTTGGGAAGAGTGTTTTGGGGTTTTGTGTGCGTGTGTGTGTGTTATTTTAATATAAATCTGAAGGCTAACATCCTGCCAAATCAAGTTCCATTGTTGCCATTGTTTCCTGCCAAATTGATTTTAATGATAAGCTTCTGTGAGGGGTTGGTTTGCCTGGAATGTTTTGAGGCTGAGAGGCAATTAAGTGTTGTCTAATTAAAGGAAATGTTGCACAGCATTTCTCCATCAAATTTTAACTGATTAATGAAATGCTGCTGCTTGGGCATCCCTACCAAACTGGTAATCCAAATAGAGCTGAGTCTGAATCAGACAGAGCTTGCTTGTACTTGGGGGTTCGTGAGAATTAAGAATGCAGGCGCTTGGTTGATGCCAGGCATTCTAGAATCAAAGAAACACGGGATAAGGGGTTTTCTGTCTTAAGAATACTGTTTCTCCATCAGAACCTTCAAAAAATTCTCGGTGACTTTTTAAATTGCCCCCATTGCAGTGGGGGAAAATTTTTCTGTGTTTTCAGGCTTTTTGTTTGCATCAGCCATTAGAAATGATGTCCCTGATAAGCAGGACATTATTGTACATAGCAGCAATTTATTATGTAATACATTTGTATTTAAAATAAGTATGCTGCCCACATGAATTGTAAAAACATCAAGAGAGGGGGACAAAGGCAAGTTCAAAGCTTCTTTAAAGGACAGAAAGAATGCCTTAATAGAAGAACTTGGTAAATGCCTGTGACATCCTCACACTGTTCCTACTTGCCACTTTCTAGTACAGTAGTGTGCTTATAGCAAAACAGGTGCAGCAGAGTTATTTCTTGGAAGAATGATTATTTAATAATTAATTTTCCAGGAAATACATCTATTGTTTTTAAGTGCTATTGTAGTGAATAGTAGTTCCCTCCAATAGCCGGTGAAGTGCCTGCTGCGATAATGGAATTTGGTTAATTCAGCCTTAGCTGAAAAGCCTTTTGAGGAAAATTACAGCATCTGGAAAAGGTCTTGAGTAAGTACTCAGAGGATTGTGTAGTATGGTCATTAATTCAAAAATAACATACCTTAGTCTGAACTCTGGCTTTTGAATGCTCACCTCCAGAATAATTGCTTCAGCATTAAAAGGTTTTCTTTTCAGGTTTTTAAGTATGAGAAGCAACAAGAGAAAGTTCATTTATGCTCAGTTTGAGATTTTCCTTACTAATATAACATGCATACTTTGAGTATCGTTAAGATCTTAGTTTAATTAATTGCTACTATAATGGATGAGAGCCAGTTTGGTGTAGTGATTAAGGCATGAGGCTAGAAATCTGGAGACCATGAATTCTTGTCCCACAAATCCAGCTGGGTGATCTTTGGCCATTCTCCCTACCTCAGCCCTAGGAAGAAGGTAATGGCAAACCACTTCTGGGAAACCTTGCTAAGAAAACCAAAGAGACTTGTGCAGGCAGTCCCTAAGAATTAGATACACCTATTGTAGGAAAGTATCGAAGGAAAAAAAGTTATAATTGATGTCTATTTGCATAATTCTTTTATATTAATAGTAATTTTATTAAACACTACAATTAAAAAGATAACTAATTAGAAGCTAAAAATAAAAGAATAGCAAGAAAGAATAGAAAGTGCAGAAAGGAGAAATATATAAAGAAACTTTAAAAAGAAGGAACCATTGAGAAAAAATATAAAAGAAAGAAAAAATATATACAAAGAAATGACTTATCCCTTCATCCCAAGTATACACAATTTTAGCAATTTATCATTCTTTCTTAAAATACAGCTAATGATCTCTTCTTTCCGTATCTCATTTCTTACATATAAACAGATTCTTAAAGTGAATGAAGGCAAATATAAAAGTCCCAGGATAATGTTGCAGGATCCAATCTGGGTCAGTCACCAGGACCAGAGGTTTAGTTTTCTGAGCTTTTAGACTCGTGGTGGAGCCCATCCTGAGGGAACTTTCTCTAATGGAATGTATGCTTTCTATTCTATGTGTTGTGTAGTATTTATATGGTGCCTGATTGCATGTGGCTTTTTAAAAAAATTGTTGATTGGGGTGTTGATAGCCAACTTACTAAGTCGTTACCTGTTTCTTTTAGCTGCCAAGTCCTCAGGTCCTTGGTACCTGATAAGCTGGTGGTGAATCAGCACTTTGTTGATTGACAAGGGGCCTGTTTCCCAGGCTTCAGTCATTTCCCTGGCTACTTTTGTACTTGCTCAGCTAACAATCTTAGTAGCTGCAAAATTGAATGTTTGTCCTTGTTGATTGGCAGTGTGATGCTACCAATACATTCAGGTCTCCTCATCTGACTTTAAAGCCTCTATTGTTCAGTCCTGTTCAGCAAAAAAAAAAAAAAAATCCATTAAGAGTTAACAAAAATAGCAACAGATCTACCTTGCTCAAATAAACACACTTTATATTTCTTTTCTTTTCTTTTTAACAATCTTAATCTAGTGTTTCTCAACCTTGACAACTTGAAGATGCATGAACTTCAACTCCCAGAATTATTCAGAGAGCATCAAGCTGCGGCATTCTGGAAGTTGAAACACTGCTTTAATTTCTTCAATATTATCATAGAATTTGATTTACTTTTTTCTTTATCTCTTACCACAGAATTCTTCAAAACAAATCTCTTTTGAAAGTCCAATATAGGAAACTTATCTAACTCACTCTTTTGGTTTGTTATTTGTATATCCATTTCTATTATTAAAATTTCAGCTGGTTTCACGTGCATATCCACTGTAGCAAATTTTGGATATCATTTTTTCAGACTGTCATTTTAAAATCCATTTCCAGATCAGTCTGTTTTGTCTGTAAATCCTCTTCCATAATATATATTTTTTTAAAGATAGTCAGTCTATAATGGCGGAAACTCTTAAAATTAACTTCTGAGTCAGAAATATCCTTCACTTCCTTAAAAAAGGAAGTATGTGAACTTTAAAGGCACCAATCATGGTTTGAACAACATGACTATTTCCTCATCTCTCAGAGCTCTAAACCCACTGGAGACCACTCTCTTGCAGGAGGAGAAACAACTGCCTGGAACAATTGTGGGCAGTCTCAAGTCCTCCCCTTGTTTGGAGAAGGATTATGAACAGCAGGTCTTCTTGTTGGCTTTCATTCTGCTGCAACCATTTCTCATTTATTCCTGGAAATCCGCGAGTTTTGATGACAAGACTGATCCCTATATTAAACTAAATATGTGATGGAATTATTCCACATCCACATTTAGGTTCTTATGTGTAGTTGGATTTGAAGCTTATGATTTTTAGTACTTCTTATAATGATGTATGCAAAATTGCAAGTGACTTATGCAAAATGAGAATATTTTATGTCCTTTATAGCCCTGAATGTAGAACTTGAAGCCCTTTGAAATGCATAATTTTCCTGGATGACATCTTATGCTTTTGAAAGTGCCCTCTTCAATCTTGTCTTCTTTTTGCATCTGACCATGTCCTTAGAGTGACATTGTATTATAAGTTAGTGTTGTCCTTTCTGTATTATAGTATGGGTCTGAGAAGGAATAGTTTGTCCAAGAAGAAATCATTGGTTGAGGACAGAGGCACATTTCAAACCCTCATTTTTCAAAGTTTAATTTGAAAAAAAAAGTCAAACCTTGTATAGTTTTCCTGGTCTTGCATGATAACTTTTGAGTTTTCATATGAGAAAGCATATTTCAGTAGAGGGATCATACAATCTTGCAAATTTCCAATTATTGAGATTTTAAAACTTTTTAAAAAAAGCCATTGGCTTTCATGCCAAAAATATTATATCGTTCACCCGAACAGGCGAGCAATCCCTGTCTTAGTCAATGTAGGACAAGCATCTGAAGATAATGTAGCTGAACATCTGTGCTGTTAGACCATGCAAGACAGTAAGATTTGGTCTTTAAAATAGAACTAGCTGCTTGCTAGTTCTTCATGGGTGCTCTGGTGACAGCTGAAGCATAAGCCATCAGCCTCATCTGTCATCTACCAGGGAAATGATGAGGCTGTAATGCCGACCTTGAATAATTTTATGCTAAATGAAGCATATACAAGTCTGAGCACCGGACTGGACTCCAAATTGATTTAGGACAGGCTGTGGCTTTCTAACAACTCTAAAATTATTTGGGTCTGATCAGATTGAAATACTTTAGCTTTGTTACCTTTCATAAACACACTGAAATGTACACTTGTCTAATTATTTTAAAAACAGCTACTTCAGCACGTAATAGGGCTATGCTGCCCATGGTACAAATAAACCAGCTTCAAGACTTGCAGGGGAGGTATATAAATAGCTAATAAGATTTGGGATGCATTATTTATATAACTCCCTAGTAGCCAATATTCCTTGTAATCAGGTCCTTAAGCATAGGAATTTCAAGTACTTTTTAATTTTTCTTCATTTATTATAAATTTGATTTGTTATTCTACGAATGCAGGACTTTAACTTGTTTCAATCAAATCTGTTTTTACCACAGAAGTTGTATAAGGGGAAATGTTGTAGATGATTATGAACTGTTAGACATTCACTGTTGTAATAATATTATTCTATAAAACAAAGATAAGACATTTGTAGTCCTTGAAGGCTTGCTGAACTGCAATTTCTGTCATCCCTTGCACTGGCTATATTGATTGCAATTGTTGGGAATTGTAGTTGCACAGGAACAAATAGCCACCATTGCCTTTGACATAGGCACTAAATTCATAATGATGAAAAAGATGACTGTAAATCTTCACTGTAGAACTATCTGATATGAACTAGGAAGATAGATATGCAACTTCTGAAGAACCCTGGGCAGTATAGACAAGAAATTTTATGTTCAGCTCAGTAGCAAGTACTTGCTTTGAGCATATCCTTAAATGTTCATGCAGGTCATCAAGTTTCATCTTCTTCAGGGTGGAAGTAAAACAAAAACTATAATTATCCTTAGAACTGACAATTAAGATTATGAAGGGTGGAGATCACCTGCCTTTTAGGACCAACTATCAACAATAAAGGAACAAGCAGTTAACTCATATCTTTATTAGGGTCATAGACCGGGATAAGGAAAAATCAGGGAAAAGTAGAGAAGGAAAGAGAGAGAAAGAGAAAAAGAAAGAGAGAGAGAGAGTGGCAACACCAGGGTTGATAGATTCAGTTACAGTGGCGATGAATACACAGTCAGGAGATTTGAAAGAACGTGTTAGGGTATATTGTTATGGAGAAAAATCTATTTTTGTGGATGCAAGGAGTTCATAATTACTTGATGACATGTAATCAATTAATTCTTGCCATATCTAAAACCTGACATTAAAAAGGTAGTTTGAGAGACTGTAACCTGGTCTTATTTGATTACTTAATAAAAAATCTGTAATAATTATCTATTTTGTTTATTTATATGTTTATTTGTCAATTTATATGGCCATGAGTGGCATGGTGGCCTAGAGCTGAAGACGCTCGCCTTACACTTGGAAGTTTGAGAGTGCAATCCCAGGCAGCGGCAGATGTTTTTCTATCAGGGCTCAAAGAGAAAATATCTGCTGCGAACTCTACATAGACATCAGGAAGGGCAGCCAGAAGTAAATGCTCAGCTCCAGTCTGTCACTCTGACTCCATCCCAAAACAAGGGATTAAGGATTGTAAAAAGAAAAAGAAAAATTATATGGCCACTCAGTTTGTAAATTACAACTCTGAACAGTTTACAAAGGATTAAAACTAAAATAAAAAAATAACCAATCAAAATAAGGAAGAAGGAGGAAGACTACAATCAAAGCTGTTGACAATCAGAATCCCAGCCATTACAAAAATTAACAATATAGTAACATTGTTGCACATCAATCTTAAAATAATATTGATAAAATATGTATTTGCTATATTTATCTGAAAACAGGTGTATTTATTATACCTTAATGAAAACTAGTTGAATTTCTTAAGCAATGAGAAATTAAAGTATTTCCGAATTTGATTTCTGACTTGCCAGATTTGCATTTTGAAGTATATATAGTTTAAATACTCCATGTCTTCTAGTGCTCTTATCACCGTGTTTATTTAACTGCCAAAAGAAATGGGCTTTGGATTAGTAGACAGAAGACATTTGTTCCACAATACAGAAGAGTCCATCCAGCTGCAGAATTGAAAAGACAGCAGTGCTAATTTATTTTTTAAAGTTGCATTCTATGAAACCAGAATGGTTCGTTCTTAGTAAGAAACAAAATGGTACACTTCTGATCCCGAGATAACTAAGATTTTTGCAGTTAGCACCACCCATTTTTAAAAGGTGGGAGGTTGATGGACACTTTTTGTTTGTTTTGTTTGTTGATCTTTAAGAGTTATCTGTTGGCAGACATTTTGTGTCATCATATTATGCTAAAATGCTTTTTTAGAAAAAGAAATCTAATACAATCCTTGCTTGTTCAACTGAACCAGTAGTATAATGACTGCTCAAAGTATATTGCAATCTGAATATTTAGACTTTGTTTTATAATAAGGCAGAAACTTATTCCTTCTCTACCTCAGTTTTGGCTGACTGAGAAACTTGATGTTGAATGATGGGGATGCTGAACTTTCATTTTTATCTCATGTCAAAAGGATTTAGATCTTGTCTTCTGCAAGAGGCAGGAGTTACGGTTTTTACTTTAGTCAAGCAAATAGTCCCATTTATTTTATTCTCCCTTCCTCTGATACAAGTATGCATAAATATACTTTGCTCAGCTAATGTCCTTTTGTACAATGAAGAGTATTAGAAGTGCAACTACAACGGTTGGATAATATTGCTTATTATTTTCAATAAATTACAAAGATCACTATTATTATACTAGGTTAGCAATGTTATATACATATCCCGAGCAGTTTCCATGCCGAATTACTTCTTACATTATAACTTTCCTAACCCCCTAAAATATTATAAAAATAAACAATAATTAATTAACCCTTTATCAGGATATCTCATAAAATAGTATGGAACAAAAAAAATGAGAATTTTTATTTATAGTCCTCCTCAGTGTAATCACTGAATTATAAGGAGCTCTATAAGAATTATAAGGCATAAACTTAAAGCTTTGTTCAGCAATAAATACCAAATGAAGATTATTGTGGGATTCTGCATTCTTGTTAACTAAGAATATTTTTAAATTTCTAATTTACTACATTGAGACAATCATATTTTTAAATCAATTAGAACAAGGCTATAGTCCAGTGGTGGGATTCAAAAATGTTTACTACCGGTTCTGTGGGCGTGGCTTGGTGGGCGTAGCTTGGTGGGCCTGGCAGCGGAAAGATACTGCAAAATCCCCATTCCCTCCTCACTCCTGGGGGAAGGTTACTGCAAAATACCATTCCCTCCCCACCCCACTAACCTGCTTTCCGTTCTCCTGTGCAGGGCAACAAAAGAAGACCCAGCCGAACAGCTGGGACTCGGGAGGCAGAGAATAGATGGGGGGGGCCAGTCAGAGGTGGTATTTGCCAGTTCTCCAAACTACTCAAAATTTCTGCTACCGGTTCTCCAAACTACTCAAAATTTCTGCTACCAGTTCTCCAGAACTGGTCGGAACCTGCTGAATACCACCTCTGCTATAGTCAGCCTTGGTAAGACTGATTGTGTCAATATTGGACAAGAACCTCAGTTTTAAGAGAAATTATTATCACAAATTATTACTTAAGATTCAGTTTCCTTAGAAGGTCACTAGAATCCTATAAGATAAGGTTTATTAAAACATGAGCAGAAATGAAGACTCACACTATGAATAAGACTGCAGTGACATAGGCTTTATTGTAGAAAGCAAGTCAACTTCTTTTTCAATCCTATTACTGGCACATCTAGTTACATAATTAGAACTTGCTTGCCCTGTCCAATCTACTGGTGATAATCTCCATCCACCACCAATGGGTTTTTGGGCAATTGAAACAGATCACCAAAATGATATTGACCACTAGTTGTTGAAAAGATTTTAGTTATGCTGAAATAAAAGAGAGATTTTTTCCCCTTCCCATTCAATTGTGTCTTGATCTGAGAGACTGCCTGGACAAGGTTTTTTGCAAGATTTTTCAGAAGTGGTTTGTTGTTGCTTCCTTATTAGGACTGAACTGTGTTTATGCTAAGGCGGGACTAAAACTTACAGTTTCCTGGTTTCTAGCATGATGTCTTAACCACTCCATAAAACTGGCTCTCCCAAAAGGAGTATTGCAAAAGAGTAATAATCATTATAATTTCTCTTGCCACTGAGTGTAGCACATATACCTAGATGCCTCTGTCATACTATCATACCTAGATGGTATGAACAACTATTTTGCTGTTGTTCTGGCACAACAATAAACATGGCCTCTGGTTTGTTCTGAAAATAAATTCAAAGTTCCCAATTGAATATACAAAATTGTCCAAGTTTGCTAGTTATGCTTATTGATATGATACATTAATGGGAGAGAACAAAACTTTGCAGGAACTAGCAAGGTAGCTACATGTAGAAAAATCTCAAGTTCAAGAATTATTCTGTTGGAAGAATCATACATTATTTATTCAGATCAATAACTGTGTGCATGTAATGCTACAATTTAATATATAAAATGAAGTGGTAGCTAAGGTATCTAATTGGTAAAGTAAGTTCAGTTAGCTTGTTTATTACACATGCATGCAATTTACTTGCTAATTTGTCTAAATTATTGAGTTGCATGCATTTGAAGAAAATTATCATAGAAGTCCCTACCTTTCAAAACAAAATAATTTATTTAATACAGGCACATATATGTGCATAGTTGGAATATTTGTCAAGTAACTAGAGCAACAGTCTTCTGGTAAAACCATAGCTGGATATGTTGGATACATACTTTTCTACATTTCCTCTCATTTGTAAATTGTAACTTGAAAGCTTTCTTATCATTCATAACAATTTAATCATAATCTGGACCTGAAATGACACCAGCTTTTTAAAAACATTTTAATTGGGAATTCAATAGATAGCTTCTATATGTGTTTTGAGTTGAGGATCAAGAATTGTATTCTTTACTCTCTTCTTAAAATGCAGGTAAGACCCTGTATAATACCAAAAGTAATATCAGAAGCCCTGCACTTCGCTATAGCTGAATGGGGCTAAGATAAACAATAAATAATTTGCATGACAATTAAAATGCATCAGAAATTTTCTGGTAGTTTAAAATGAAGAGAATATTCATTATGTTTTCTTATTTGATAAAAAAACTAATGAATGTAATGTCTCCTTTTTTTCATTTGCTGCATTGCAGTTTATGATTCTCTTTGTTTAAGCAAGCGAAGTCCCTTTTTCCCATTACCATCCTACTAATTTAAATATATAAATATAGTTTATAAATATAGTTATGTCAAAAGCTTACAAAGGTAAGCCCTCCAATGCATCTGTTCTGTAGATCTTTTTGGATGGCCAATGGATACGTTTGTGCAAGGAACATCAAAAACTTACTTAGTACTTATTCCCAGCCTTTGTGTATATATCCAGTTGTCCCTTCAATGAAGTAAATATGCTGCTGCATTCCAATAACGCGGGTGAAGACACAGTATTGGCTGTATTGTTTCTCTTCTTCCCTTCCTTTCTTTCCTGGAGTATCTGCAAAAAAAGATTACAGTAATAATCAGACTAAATTTACCTGCTCCGATATGTTGTAAATGGCTGTGATGATAGTGGAAACAGCTTTGTTTCTGAAAAGATATCATACATATTGACAATTGGTTTTCTGTAGAACCCGATGGGACAATCATTTATTTCAGGCTTTTTGAAGACAATCAGATGATTTGGGAACTATGAGTCTTCTCCTACCTATCCTGTATTTGTTGGTTATTGACCTGAAATTCCCTTCAGCAGAGAGTTTAAGACCTCAATGCTTATAGAACAGTATGTGGAGCTTGCTTTACCTTTGCTATATATCCTGGTTTATTTTTTATCAGAAACTACAATTGTTTATTCTGCTAATCAATGAAGACTAACTCCACAAGGAATAGGACAGAGGAAATTGAAAACACTTTTTTTTTTGTAAAAATTTTATTTGAGTTTTCACAAAGTATAATACAAATAAAACATCTTTTTTTGAGAATAGCATGGTCTCGGGTTGTCACTTGGTTATTAAAAATGGCTTCTTCTTTGTCCTGTCCTTCTTGTTCTACAGGCACTTCTTGTTGTTGAAATTGAAAACACTTTTGAATTGCCAAGTTGTCCATTACAACTCACAACTGTAGGCGACAAAATCCCTTCCATATATTGCCACTGAATTATAATTTTTATATGACACACTCTGACTGATTTAAATAAATCATTTTAATCACAGTAGTTATCTTATAGCATACCCCTTGTAGGTTAAATGTCCCATTAATCCCCTCCACAAAAGATGCACACTACTTATTAATGTTATGTGGGAGTAAAATATTGTAATATGATCCCTTATATCATCCTCTGATTCTGTTTTCAGTTGACAGCTGTTTGGTGTTGTATCTAAACAACAGATTTATTATTATTATGTATTCTGACTTATTTCACTAAATTGTAATTAAGTAGTAAGTTTTGTCCAGGTTTTAATATAATGCTAAATTGGAAATGAAAGCTTTTGCTCAGAACTGTTGAAAATTGCTAACAAAAAAAAAAGACTCTTGACAAGCCCAAGAGTCATTCTCCTGAGACTAAAATAAAGTTACATCCAAATAACAAATACTAATCCTTAGTTCTTGTATTTTAAGTCCTTTTCTAATAACTCATTTAGCAAATCTCATTTTATAGCAAGATGTTTGGTGGGAATGTTTATTCATCTCAAGGTGTCTTGGGCAACATTGATTTTTCTGGGTTTTTCTGCATTGGAAACATTTTGGTTGTATTTTTGGGCTAGAAGAATAACATCTATATTGATTCTTCTAGACCTTTTAGTTGCATTAAGTACAATCAATCATGGCACCCTTCCTGATTACCTGACCTGAATGAAAATAAGAATAGCTGGGCCTGGTACTTTATAGGCAGATTCCAGAAAGTCTGCTGTAATTGGGTACCAAGTACTTATTCTCTGATGTTCCACAGGATCTGTTTCATTCTATTCCTTGTTTGACACAAATGAAGAATGAATACTTAGTTGGAGTTAGGAACTATCCATGTGTGGAAGACAGAACAATACATGTTCTCAATGTATGAATACCAGTTCTTGAAGCTAGTAATGAGATGAAAACACAAGCTAGAAGGCAGAATTTCAATACAAGGTGAAGATGGCCAGTGATTAATCTATCCAAGGAAATGGAATTCAGCCTGCTTTGGGCAGGCCGTTGCAGGGGTATTTTAAATCTAAAACTGTTGCAGAACTGGAAGTCAGTCTCTTTTTTGGAGAAAAGTTATACAGTAGTAATTAGACGTGTGTCCCCATTGGATCATCATTTCATCATTTCCTTACATAAACAGAGAAACAGAATGATCATGGTGGACAAAAAAGCAGTGGGAGTTGAAGCAATTCAACATTTCCTGTTGGCTTTCCCATTGAGTTTCCTTGTGGAAATTTGGCAGGGATTGTCAGAAATCTCCCCTTCTCTTGATAATGAAAATCATATGACCACAGCAGCAGCACAGAAGGAACCCATCACATTGAAGCAGCCATAACACTGCAAATATTATTTCCTTGAGAGTTCTGTAACCTGGATTTGGGATATATTCCATAAATTATCCCATTTAAGGTAACTTGGTTCAAAAATGGTTGCCCTATGATGCACCATTTTGCCCAGTTAACAGTCATGAGAACAAGAGTTTTAGTACTATATAGATATCATAGCTAGAATATTCGAGAATACATCTTATCAAACTACTTTTAAAGTAATGGCAAAAAAGTTTTTAATTATTATACCAATGTAGATGACCTCTCTAGCCATATGTTTGTTTCCAGTGAAATTCAAAGAATTTGACCGAGCATTTAAACTTTTAGTGGGTATGGAAAGAAATATCTTCTCACATCCTAGGATTGAACTCCTTTCCTTGGCATCCTCCCAATTCCCATTCTTCTTTCTTCTTTTTTGTTAGATGTTCTACGCAGATAAAGTTAATTCCGTTTCTAAATGCCTATAGTGGATATACTGGTTTTAACTGGAATTTATTGACTAGCAGTACTATTTTATTAGCCATGCTTATTTTGCAATTTTGTATGGCATGTTAATATTGCATGAAAGCTTCATGCCACAGAATTACTTGACATTTTGCAGAGCAGCATAAAAAAGATAGCTATCTACACTAAAGAGTTTATAAAGTAAAATTTGATAAAAGGAATGACAAGGCAGAGGCAATTCTGGAAAGTTGAAATACTGAATTAAATGTTGCAAACAAGGACTTTAGGAGTTCAGTTCCTATCAACTTCAGCAAGTTAAGCGAATTGTAATTGAAAATAGTAAATTATGTATGCATGTATGTCTACACATATACAGACAGACACAAAGTTTTATTATGGTACAAATTTCCATAAACTATACCAGAGTATTGTGTACTTTATCAGATACACAATGAATTAATTTCTCCAATGAGTATATTTGCAGTTCAAGGTAATGCTTAATACATTGGATAAAGTGTACTATTTTCCTACAAATGCTTAAACTATAATAAGTTTATTGCTTTTCAAATATATTGAGTTTTGCAACAGCAGACTAATATGGCTATCCCTGTAGAACCCTTTGTTTATTAATGGAAAAATATTCATTTGAACCAATGGAAATAAAGACTTAGTATTTCAGATTTGGGGTGATAAACCCATGGCAACTCAAAAAGCTAAACAAGGAAACCTTTCAAATAGAACATGAGACAGGAAGTGTTATAGTTAAAATTAAATTTATGCATTTTCTCTGCCCCAATACTCTTCTTTGTACATTGTCACAATATTAAAGAGCTGGATTGAATTCAGATCAGTCAGGGAAAATCAACAGATCCAGATAACATTCTTTTTCATTCAGTAACTGGACACTTCAGGCTTTCATAAAATTGTGAGCCTAGAACCTAGAATGGTATAGGATCTAGGTATATTCCTAGAATGGTATAGGGTCTCCTGCTTGAGCAGGGGATTGGGCTAGAAGACCTCCAAGATCACCTTCAACTCTATTCTGATTGGTTGATTGATTGATTGATTGATTGATTGATTGAACCATATAAGACATTTGTATCAGAAACAGTTGGTATGCTGTGGCAATAACATGAAATAATCTTTTACCAGGTGGGGGGACTTCCTGAAATAACATTAAAGCATTGCATCCTTCTGCTTTGAAGCTCAAAATCAGGGACAGTAAAGAAATAAAACCTTAATTTTGAAACCCAGCTTCATATGCAGATATATCCAAGGAAGATTATTGATGCCCGTAAGAGCTGCTCATCCGTAGTCTCAGTCACAGCAGAGAATTGAATAAGCTGAGTGGATAGAACATATTGTTCCTGATGAAAATTTCAGGCTTCAGTAAAGTTGACTTTACTAGAGATCCCCAGTTGTATTCCCAAGACTGTGTGGATTTATAGGGTAACAGGAACAATAGAGCTTTCTGGATATTTGATTTATTGAGTTCCAATGCAGTTTCATTAGTTTCTTGTTTTAATAAAATTGTTGCTTTTATTTTATTCACTGCTAAAGTTTCTTTGTTATCTGAGTGGTCATGAATGAATGAATGAATGAATCAATTAATAAATAAACTGACTGGGTTGGCATGCTTTGGGTCCTGCCTTTTAAACAATGACATCTGACAGGACCTAGAAAGTCTGTCTTCTCTGTCAGTGCATCCTACTCTCTGTTAGTTCCTCAAGAGATCCAAGTAGCCCTAACCTTGTCTGCCTTTAAAACAGCCTTGAAAACCTGCCTATTTCCTAGGTAGTGGGCCGAAACAATACATGTAAACATCTTTCAGTTGTCTCTACTCTGTAAAATTGTGAGTTTTTCCCCAACGCGAGCTGTTTTTATTCTGCTTTGATTTATTTTTAAACATTTGTAAGCTGCCCAGAGGGTGTGTAAGTGGACTGTCATATAATCTAATTAATTAAAGCAGGTGAATATCAATGTATAGCTCCAGATTTCTCTACTCCACTTAATGTCTCTGTGACTTAACCTCTGAGCCTCTGGAGTCTGGGGATGACTAGTTTCCAAACAGGTCTCACCTGAAATATTTAGGGCATTTGCCTGTAAAAATTTCCCTCATGTCCATAAGTATTAAACTTAGATGATACTTAGAAAGTTTGGTAGGACACTCACAGGAAAAGTGATTAGTATAAACACAGATTTTGGGTGTGCTAGCATAAATTTCTCAGCCAAAGAGCATAGTTCTGCTTGCCGGAATGGGACAACTCACCACAGCCAGCTCACCATGGCTAACTCACTACAAGCCAACTTGATTTTGTTTGCTGGAAGCCAGCTGGGAAGGTCACAGTTGGCAATCACATGATCCAGCGACACTGCAATTGTAATAAATACCTGCTGGTTGCCAAGTGCATGGATTTTAATCATGTGACTTGACAATGCTGTGATGGTTGAAAGTGCAGGGACCAGTCGTAAGTCACTATTTTCAGTGCTATTGTAACTTCAAATGGTCATTAAATGTATGGTTGTAAATTGAGGATCACCTTTATTTTGTTCACCTAGTGAATTGAGCATACAGATGTGCTGCCATTATATAAAGTAGTACTGCACTTTTAAATTTCTCTTATGTGCATTAAGACTTTGCAGGTCATTCAGTAGAGGTTCTACGCAGTGCACAGTAATATATACAGTATAAAGTACCTCTTTCTGATTGTTAAAGCACCCCTGTCTTTTTCAGATGGAGTGGCTGTTTAATAAGTTGCTTTCTCTGGTTTTATCTGCATGCGTGTGCATGTACAGCCACTTCACTTGGCTGAGAGGTGCATATGGAAAACAGTCAGGAGCAGTTTCTAAATCTCTATTTTAATCATTCAAATGGGATGCATTGTATGACTCCGGTGTGTTCCAAAGTGTTTGTTTCAAAGAATTAGGACAACACTATTGAATAAGTTCTTGTCAAATTTAGGGTATGGAGAAGTGAATGAAATTTAGGGTATGGATTCCTATGAATGAAATCCAGATCAAAGAGTTTTAAAATCACTTTCTTCTTGCAAATTCTAAATCTCAGCATGCATGTACCTTTTAGCAATTGGTGCATTTGTAACTGAAAAATAGTGTTTTCCTTCCATATATTTTCCTTCCATATATTTCTTGCTGGGATCAGATTGTTACGGTGTCACTATAACAATGAATTTCATTTGTTCAAAATAAAATCTCAAATATTAATTCCCTCAGCACAGAGAGATGTAATAGTTGCACTCAATAGACTATGAACTTGCTTCATGTAAACAGAAAAAGACCAAGTTGCAGATTATTCAAGAGCACCAAGATGATACATCTAATTTAGTTTTAAATACACATTGTAGAGAACGTGTGATATGGAAAACAATACTTAAAAGGCCACAAGTCCCTTTTGGTATATGCAGGTACTATATAATATTTTAATCTTAAAAGAAAGCCTTGAAGCTAGTTGCAATTACTTTTATTTTTCTTTCACTGGAACTGGAATGCTTACACTGAATTCCCAAAGCCTCTTCTTCTATTACAGAAGGTTTTACTTGGGGATCAGCTGTTACTGGGTACGTATGTTTGATTATACTTTGCTAGGAGATTGTGTTGCAAGTTCACAAACCTAATCTCCTTTCAAAATATTTCCTAAGTTAAAAATAGCTCCAGATATTTACTTATTATGCCATACAAACTGAGATTTGTTGGAGTGGTCAGGGGCAAGGGAGAGGCAGTCTACATATTTAAGTCATATATTCCATTTGAATGGTTTATCCTGGATTAATATTTTTAAGTGGACAGTCTATGTATATTCTACAATATATTGAACTGTAACCAGAAGTGGCATTCAACAGGTTCTGACTGGTTCTAGAGAACTGGTAGTGGAAATTTCGAGTAGTTTGGAGAACCGGCAAATACCGCCTCTGACTGGCCCTGCCCCCATCTATTCTCTGCCTCCTGAGTCCCAGCTGATTGGCTGGGTCTTCTTTTGTTGTCCTGCACAGGAGAACAGAGCTGGAAAGCAGGTTAGTGGGGTGGGGAGGAAATGGAGATTTTGCAGTAACCTTCCCCCTGGAGTGGGGTGGGAATGGAGATTTTACAGTATTCTTCCCCTGCCATGCCCACCAAGCCATGCCCACCAAGCCACGCCCACAGAACCGGTAGTAAAAAAAACATTGAATACCACCACTGACTGTAACATTTAAAAAACTTTCTGGAACACACACCATCATTACTTCTGCTGCCACTTCATGATAATTTTCTAAGGAAGGCCTTCTCCTGTTCCTGATTAATCATCCTAGAATTCCATGGAAAACTGTTTGAAAACTATTGTTCAGCAATATGTAGAAATATCAATACTGTATTTCAGATTAATTTAAAACCCTAATCTAGGAATTCTGTTTCATGGAGAAGATCTTCTGTCTTCTTGAGACATTTCCCATTCTAGAGAGTAATTTGATTAAAATGATCTTGAAGTTCCACCAACTAGTAAATAAACCACAATGCCATATAAAAACAATAGACAACTTCATTGGGTATTTGTTAATTATAGCGCGAGTCTGCAAACACCACTGCATATTTCTCAGTTTTCTAGTTTTTCACTGCTGTGCACAAATCAAAGCTCTAAAGTTAGTCCCTTGATTAAGTCTAAATTGCTTGGATATGAAGGATTTACTCTGATACAAATTTTATATAATTGTGTTATGGTTAAATTTAGACCTTATCAGTGATTAACAACAAAATATGTCTTCTATCAGTAAAACTAGTAAGGGAGGACTCAGTCTAGATATGCCTATGGACATAAAGTACTTTTTTTTTAAAAAAATTAAGTATTCAAAAAATAGTGTGAGGTAGAATGGTGGATTCTGTTTTGTCTCTAATAAAATATTTACTGGTGCTGTTTCAAATCTTAACCTTGGATGCTGATAGAAATCAGTCTGTCATGCTAGATGAAGCAATTGAATCAGTAACCAAAATGCCCGGAGTTATTTGGACATGTAGATGGAGACATGCAGTGATGATTGAATTTGAATTTGTTATGAGAGCAAGTGTTCATTTATTTACCAAAGAACAAAAATTACCTAAGCTTAGTAATGTAAGATAGTCTGCACAGATGGCAATTTTAGCTGTAGTTATTCAGAGGTGTTTTGTTTTTTCACTGATAGTCACAGTTTGTAATGTACATGAAATACAGTTCCACATGCCTTTGGGGCATATTATTAGTTCAAGAGAAGATTCCATGGCAGGTGATTATTATTATTATTATTTTGGTAAAACCTACAGGCTTTTTTCCAAACCTGAACAAATAATCTAGAACAGGGGTGTCCAACCTTTGCTTTGCTGGCTGAGGAATTCTGGGAGTTGAAGTCCACAAGTCTTAAAGTTGCCAAGGTTGGACACCCCTGATCTAGAATATCCTTGTTAAAAGGAAGTAAGTTCCTATAAATAAAAATTGAACCTCATGTGTTGAAGGAAAATATTTTCTGATTATAATTAGGAAGGACCAAATTGATGTAGTGGCATTCTTGTTCTCCGATTCCATAAATTCTTTGTTTCTTTTATTTAGTGTATCTAACTCCACATAATGTTAGAATCATGGAGAGCATGAAAATATTATGGATCAGTATGATTGCTCACCTGGGAATATACCAGTTTCTTTGCTGTCTCTCCTCCTCCTCCTCTTCCTCCTTTAGCTAATGCAGAGTACAGCAAAGACTTTGTGGTGATAGAATTCCCTATATTTTCATTTATGTAGTTCATTGCATTATTAGTAGTTTTTGAAGACTATCTTATAAGCCGGGGTTAATAATGCATTGGTTGCAGGTATTATAATGCACACAACCCTAAGGATATCGTAGAACCACAAAATAAAAAAGTAAAATAGCAGAAATTTCATAAATATTTAATAATCTGACCTTATTTTTTTTTGCAAAATTGTGGGTGAAAATAAAATTATATCATTAGATTTCAAGTAAAAAAAACAAAATGCTATGACACATGTCAGTCTTCTAAGGTTTGCGTTGTGTGGATATGTTTATATATGTTCATATGTACGGACAGAGAGAAAAAGAAAGATTGCGAGAGACTCCTAGTTTAATGTAGTAATTAAAGAGGTTAGCCTATGAGCTCTAGTCTTCCCTTAGGGTGTCAAACTCGATTGTGTCACGGGCCAGATCGTGACGTATTGCAACTTTTTTTTGCCTTTGAGGAGCTGCTGTGGGCATGGCCTGTGTGTGACGTAACTGGCTCATAGGCTGCCAGTTTGACAGGCTAAGTAAAGTAGCTCATTGACTTTGGGTCGATTACTTTTTTCTTAGACTTAGGGAGAGAAAAACTTCAGCCTACCAGCTTATATGGAACCACAGTTATAGATTATGGTCTAGAACAGGAGTGTCCAACCTTGGCAACTTTAAGACTTGTGGACTTCAACACCCAGAGTTCCTCAGCCAGCTTTGCTGGCTGAGGAACTCTGGGTGTTGAAGTCCACAAGTCTTAAAGTTGCCAAGGTTGGACACTCCTGGTCTAGAATCTTTTAGGAAGAAGTTTTCATGCAGTGGCATTATTCAATCTCTCTCCTCTCCCTCCCCCTTCTCTCTCCCTTCCTCCCCCCACACACACTTTCTCTTTTTCTTTTAGGGTAGCAGTACCCACCATATTTTGGGAACTGTTAAATTAAATGCAAATAATTTCTTTTGTTTTAGCTTTGGGGATAAGGTAGGCAATAACCGAAAACTCATTGCTTGAAAATACACATAGCCACTTATTTACACTGGGAAATGAAATATATAATATTTTCTTTAACGTCCCTATGACATTTTATTTCCTCCCTTTGAAATACGGATGACAAATTATAGGCTTAGACTTGAAATTGACAGTAATATCTGCAGCAACTAATCCAAGCTGATTTACTTAACAAGAATATCTCCAACTTCTGTACTGAGAACTGACTCTGTAACCAATTAGTTGATTTGACCTTTCTCAGATTTTCTTATTGTTCTCGGTCATAAAAATAGACAGCTGTGGTCATTGACAAGGGGCATGTATTGTTGAAAGGAAAACTCTGTGTCACAATAGATGAGGTTGACAGGGAAGAAAGAAAAGCCCTGTTCAATCTATTTAATAGCCTCTGCTCTCTCACGGATAGCAAAAGGTAGAAAACTGATGCATACATTGTTCATCTGGGCATGGATAAAATACAGGCAACTATTTTGTGTTGCTTGATGGCTTTGTACTAACTTATGGATTCCCCAATAAAGCCTTCTCCAATCAAGTCCCACTGAGGGACTTTGGGAGACACCAAGTTTGGAAAGACTGTTCTCATATAAAAAGTAGGTGCAAACAATGAATGAGACACGTCACAATATGAAGAAGTTTATTTGGATGTTTTCCTACTCATTATTTCTGGGTCTTCCTGAGAATAAAATAGAACTCTTATTTTCAGAGAGACTGCTACTTTCTAAATAAGAATGTGCCCTTGATAATTGATGGGTAGAATCAAATTGGATGTGGTAATTTTCAGTCAGTTTGCAGTTTTATCTATAAGAAATAAATGTTTACAGGAGACAAGGGAAATCATTCTGAGATTATATCTTGAGGGCAAGGATTCCTCCCTCCCCGCATCAAATGTTGGCATATTATTTGCTGCTTGCAAAGGGAAGAAAACTCCCACTGATACAAATTGGGACTTTTCTTACATTGTAATTACCAGATAATAGTAGGACAATAGAGCTGCCCTTTTTTTCATCTGCCATGGTCCCAGTCTTGCTAGCTATGGATTGAAAGCTCAGTTAAACAGAGATAAACTTCATGTCCACTCTGGCCCATTTTCAACAGCATTGTCTAAACCAGGACTGTCAAACTCCTGGCCCCCAGGGTGGATGTGTCATGTGCTGGCCACACCCACACCGGTTTAGTGAAGGGGATAAAAGTACCGATACATCATGTGACGCCACTGTGACAATGTGAGTTTGACACTCCGGGTCTAGACAATACAGGAATCTCTATTTTTTTATTCTATTCATTTCCATATCTGTAGAAATCTATATAAACTAATAGTATCACTTTTTAGGCTTTTAAAGGCTTTAACAAGGTGTTCTACTATCTCAGATTTCTCAGAAACTGAAAATGCTACCATTAACCTATGTTGTAGTTGTAAATATTGCCATTGGGTTGCTAGATGAAATTTATTTCTTAACATAGCATATGCTAAACATTCATCTTCTTCATCAATCAGCTGGTCCAAAGTCAATATCCCTTCTTCCATCCTATTTTGTCATATCACCATATTTTTCCCAGTCTTTAAAGCTAGTCACCTGGTATGGTGAAAAAAACTCAATTGATTTTTATTAGACATTCCATTCCACAACTTTTTAATCTTAACAGTTGTTTCCAGGGATGCTAGGTTTTAGTATATTAGTATATTTTAGTATATTTGATACTGTCCATCCAACAAAGATGTTATATCAGTATATTCCAAAATTGCCCAAATTAGAAAATTAACACCGTTAGTTTCCAGTGTGTAATATTTAACAATAGGCAAGCATGATGATATAACTTTAGATTCAGAGAACCGAATCCTACCTCATTAATTTTATTTTCTGTAAAAAATATTCTCAGAATCAAAGAACTTCAACGAAATTATTCTTAGATTTAAGATTTGTATTTTGGGAGGAATTCCAATTCATTCATTCATTCATTCATTCATTCATTCATTTATTCTTCATTTATTTATTTTGTCAAGCCGATTATAGGATAACAGGTATACGTATAAACTTAGTTATGAATACATGAAATGGATACATATAAGAAAAATAAAAAGAAACAAAAGGACAGGGACGATAGGCACATTGTTGCACTTATGCACGCCCCCTACAGACCTCTTAGGAAAGGGGTGAGGTCAATAGTAGACAGTCTAAGGTTAAAGTTTTTGGGGTTTGGGGAAGAAACCACAGAGTCAGGTAGAGTATTCCAGACATTGACCACTCTCTTGCTGAAGTCGTATTTCCTGCAATCAAGTTTGGTGTGGTTTACCTTGAGTTTGTATCTATTGTGTGCTCTTGTATTGTTATGGTTGAAGCTGAAGTATTCATTGACAGGTAGGACATTGCAATGTATGATTTTATATACCATACTTAGATCAGACCGAAGGAGGCGTAGTTCTAGGTTGTCTAGGTCTAGAATTTCAAGTCTGGTGGCATAAGGTATTCTGCAACGAGTAGAGGAGTGGATAACTCTTCTTGTGAAATATTTCTGGACTTTCTCAACTGTATTAATATCAGATATGTAATGAAAAAATATTTTCATTATTCAATATGAGATACATAATGAAAAAATATTTTCAGAAAATAAATTATTTAACTTTATAAATATTTTTAAGTTCTTTACTACTAGTCACTATTCCTGTGCAGAACTTTAGAAATGCAGCTGTGTGATAACTTAGCACATAAATATGCGTTGGCTCATTAAATGAGCTGTTTGTATTTTTATTGGATCCAGCTGGCTCTACTACTACTCCTGTTCCTTGGCATTTTGCCCCTCTGCTCTCATTATAGTACACACAGAGAGACTGGAGAGAAGCGGAGTTTTGAAAGAAATTTCCTTTGCAGCAGTCGGTCTTTAATAAGTGTTGTTGCTCATTATTTTGTAAAAGGTAGTAGAAGACATTCAACCAACATGCCTTCATAACATTATTAAGCAATTCTTTGGGGTAGTGCATCTGACAGATAGTCCATTTCCAAACATTGGAATATGTTCGTACAGGTTTTGACTGCACTTTTCAGAAAGGGTTTTTGAAACATGCAATTGTTATTGGTTTTCTTGGTAAAGATTTTAGGATGAATGCAAATGGGAAGAGAAACTGTCAAAGACCAGGAAAGAAAAGAAAAAAAGCAAATTGGTTATTAGAACAGGCAGTAGAAATAGCCAAGAGGAAAAGAGAAGCCAAAGGCATGAAAAACAAAGATTTCTGGAAGGAGCTTAACAAAGAATTTCAGAAAGCTGTTGGAAGAAACAGGAATCAATATAAAAATGGCATCTGTAAAGATATCAAAGATGGAAACTTACACAGAAACACAAGGGAAAGTCTTCTAAAAGATCTCTGAACTCGGAAGCTGCGACTTTGAGTTGATATGCAATTGTTATGGCAGATAATACTTACTTCAAAGAAGGTCAAATAAAAAATGGAAGGAGTATGCTGAAATTCTATTTGGTAGAGATGTAAACATCTAAGAATACCTTAGAATATATATTCTCTGTTTACAAGGCATCTAGTAAGCAATAGAAGAAGAATCAGTAAAGCTTCTAATCAAACCCCACCAGCAAATCTGGAGAACGACACATGCTATCAAAATAATGGTTAGGAACATCCAAAACGAATTATAGTCCTAAATGGAAATGTAATACCAAATATTCAAATTTGTATAGAAGAGGCTAAAGAACAAGACACATTATTGCTAATGAACACTGAGTAATTGGAAAAACCAAAGAATACCAAAAAGA
Organism: Notechis scutatus; assembly: GCF_049901735.1. NCBI lineage: Eukaryota > Metazoa > Chordata > Lepidosauria > Squamata > Elapidae > Notechis > Notechis scutatus. The sequence goes on from NC_142010.1 coordinate 212,101,064, forward strand.
TGTTGATATGTCCTTCATTAAGAACGTGTTTTTACCATGTCAAGCTGGGGAAAGTTCTTATGAGAATAGAAATCCTAGAACATCTCCTGTACCATGAGAAATCTATGCACAGGAAAAGAAAGCACAGATGAAATTGACTGTTCTGGGATGACAAAGGAGTGAGACATGGCTGCAAAATTCATCCTTATTTATTCAATGTATATAGTGAATATATACTGAAAGTTAAATATTATAACCCTAGCAGGATGGCAATTCTGACTGTGGTTTAAGTCCTCTGTACAATATGTACAATAGGATTGCAACAGTCATTTGGACTTTTAAAAAATTTTCTATGGAGATGCCACTATGTATAGTATAACTGAAACTTTTTTCAGTGCCATTTAGAGGATTTAATGATGGGCTGCATGTAGAAGTTTAACTTGGTTCTAGATTTTTAATGTTTATGGTTTTAATTCTTTTATTATTGATGTGGGTTTATTTGTTGCTTGGGAGTTGTTCACAGTTTGATATAAGATGAGCAACTATATAAATGTTATAAATTTAAAAAATTGTAGTAATTGTGATATTAAAACACTACAATTAAAATTGTAGTGATTGTGATATTTTTTCAGGATTTAAATTTGCATAGCACAAAAGTTAATAGTGGGACAGTGCAACTTCATAAATACATGTGCAGTGGTTAGAACGCAGTATTGCAGGGCCACTGCCAGAAGTTCAATCCTCACTGGCTCAAGGTTGTCTCAGTCTTCCATCTTTCTGAGCAGGGGTGGGTTTCTACCGGTTCTGTCCACCTCTGTAGAACCGGTAGCTCTGAAGAGCAGCAGACATAGAACCGGTTCTATGTCTGCTGATGTTTTTGCCCACCCACCCACCTGGACTCTTACCTGATCTTTATTTCCTGATTTTTCAACTTCAGCTGCCGAATGAGGCCCACCTGCAGTTTAAAAAGCAGGAAAAGAGGGCTGTTTCAAAGGCTGCTTCTCTGCAGGCAGCTGCTGATGACGATTTACAGGCGTGCAGCTTGCAGCCTGCAGGGAAGCTCGTAAATCCCGAACCGGTAGTTAACCCTGTCGTATCCCACCCCTGCTTCTGAGGTTGGTAAAATGAGGACCCAGATTGTTGGGGGCAGTATGATGACATTTGTAAACCATTCTGTTCCGAGCCTGAATCTGCGGGGGAGGACGAGCTGGAACCTGAGCCAACAGAGATGGAGGGGGCGGCTTCATTGGCTGCGGAGGAAAATGGGGAAGGGCAGAGCCAGTCAGCCACGGCATTTCAGGTTTGGAACAGTGTGTAGACAGGAAGCAACATGGGCAGGATGAACATGAGAAACAGAGCTCAAGTGATGAGCAAGGACCACCCCCTTGTGATCCGAGAGCACGGAGAGTGGAGAGAAGACGAGAACAGCGCAGACTTAGCAGGCTACTCGGGAGAAGAGTGCCCCTCCCATCTTCACAAGGCACACCTGGGGAATGAGGCTTAAGGAGACACTGTGGGGATGGGCATTTGTCAGGAACAAATGCTGAGTTCCTGAAATGTTGAATCTGTGGAGCCTCGTGTGCACTTGCCAATGTCTGGAGATTACTATGCTCTGTCTTGTGTGTTTGCCTACCTTACTGGACTGCTGGCCTTGGTTACTGTTTGTTAACCTTGCTTACTGGACTGCTGGCCTTGGTTACTGCTTTGCTAACCTTACTTACTGGACTTCTGGCCTTGGTAACTGCTTTGCTAACCTTGTTTACTGGACTGCTTGCAGCCAGAGGCTGTTGAAGGTGCATGTGAGAGCTTGGCTCCAGGGCTTGTAATAAATGTGGGGATGTTTGGGAGTAAAGTTGGAGCAATAAAGGAGAGTGAGACCTTTTCTCTGGCTGTGTTGCTTCTGTGCCATGCCTTCTGTGTCATCACATATTCAGAGAGTGTTATAAAGTACTATGGAGCTGTATACAAGTCTAATTGCTATTACTATTGTTAATGAATCTGGCTTCCCACAATAACTTTGCTTGTTGGGAGCCTGTTGAGAAGGTTGTAAATGGTGATCGCATGATCCCAGGACAGTGCAACTATCACAAATACATGCCAGTTGTTAAGCGCCCTGATTTTGATCATGTGACCATGGGGATGTTGCAACGGTTGTAAGTGTGAAAACCGGTCTTAAATCATTTTTTCAGTGCTATTATAACCAGGGGTGGGATTCAAATTGGTTTACCACCGGTTTGGTGGGTGTGACTTGGTGGGTGTGGCTTGGTGGGCATGTTTTGCGTTCCTACTGACTTTCTCCAACACTCCTGCACTCTCCCTGTCTCTTCAACAGCTGACGCGTGGCAATCTGCTGTGTCGCGCAATGCAGCTGAGCGTCAAAAGCAGGAAATAAGGGTCAGTATGCAGCGGGGGGGGGGTCCAGCAGCTGGTTGTCGGAGTGAACTGGTTTGCTCCCAAATGATCTTCGGAACTACCTGTTTGGCTGAACTGGGCTGAACCAGTAGAACCCTGTTAGGAATATGAGTCACCTAACAGTAATTTGGGTTGGAAATATATAAACCAGGATAGACATTTTAATACTGTCTCTTTAAGAGAATGCAAAAACTGCAATTGGGTGTGGTTCTGCAAATGGCCATAAGATGGAGCCAGAAACCTGGGTTGTTTAGTCTGAGTCTCAGAAGAGAGTGTATCTCTGTTTCCTTCTGTCGGAAAGTATTGCCGTTCCTCCATTTTCTTCTAATTGACTGATATTCCTGGATTTGATGTAAGTCTGATACTGAACTGTTTTTGACACTGGACTTTGTTACTGGATTACCCCTGGATTGAAAAACTGACTGATTTACCCGTGAATGACTTTGGATTGCTTGTTTGGACTTTGCTTAACGTTTCTGGAAGTAAAAACCTACATTTACTGTACAGTGTATCTGTGTTCTGTGTGTGTATTATTCAAACACTTCTCTCACTACGTCTCCCTGTATGCGCTCATTCTCCTAATGGGGAATTACCTCAACACACCCCACCCCTGATTGTAGCTTCAAACAGTCACTAAAGAAATGGTTGAGGACTCCCTATACATTTGAAACTCCTTTATACATTTGTTGGTTAAACACCAACAAAAAAATCATATAAACATTTTATTTCAAATTGTAATTCAGTGTACATTTCAAACCATTAGTCCACATGTGAAATGAAAACAACATCTTAGATAACTGTGTTCCATTCTCTGAGAAGTGTACATTGTAACTTTTCAATGTTTAAGTAAAATATTTAAAAGTAAAATTGACAATTTGTAGAATAAACTTCTAAAATAAATGATCAATATATCCCTCATGCAGATTTTTTTTTTTTTGAAGACTTGCTTTTCTTATTATTTTAGCATCGTCTGTCATCACCCATGGCTTTTTCGTGATTACTATAAGCACTAATACTGTGTTTTCCATTAGCGGTCTCAGGGTATAATGCATCTATAAAATCAACTCAATGCTTCATAAATGATCTTAGATTATTTATATCTGCAGCATTCCAAAATGTCATGCACCAAAAACTTTTATAATCTTGGCCATTCTTCTTGATGCCGTAAATTATATAGAAAGATTAGAATGTCAGGCTCTACTCTGCTCAGTGTTTTGGAATCACTAGTACTAATGCATGCTTGCTTATTATTGCTTTTTTGTTATCTACATGCAATAAGTAAAGTATGGCAAGATTTCTGAAAAGATCTAGGCCAAAAAAATCTTATTTACTGTTTTTGAAGTTAACATGCATGTAAACAGATACTATGTCCTAGGAATATTGTACTGGTTGAGAATTATTTGAGTTGCGATCCAGCACATATAAAAACAAGAGATTGGAAAAGATTTGATTAAAGAAACTGTCCGTGTTAGTTTCATGCTAGATGTGCCATGCATTGAGTAAACCTATTTGAACATAATGAGCAACATTGGGATGCTAAAAGAACAGCAAAAGACTCTTAAATCTAAGAAGATGCTTCTAATAGAAGAAAATAGAGATTAATCAACAAATTAGCCATAAAATGGACTCAGATAGGCCCCTCCTCCTTATTTCCTCTCTTCTGTACATGCTTGGTGTAGTGCCACAATGTGGGTAACATAGTTTGAAATATGATGTACCTACTGTTTAGGTTGTTGTTGTTTTTTATTGTTAGCAATTGCTATGTTACTCTGTTTAATTGTCATTAAATATTGAATAAAAATGATTATAGCTTGCCACAGCTACAGGTTGATTTTCATCCAGTAGGTCTCTCAAAACCATTGACTTTTAGGGACAGCAGGAGGGTTGGGCAATTAAGAGTTATAAAAAGAAAGTAAATGGAATTTTCCCCTTTCTACAGACATATCTATACTTACTGTTGCTTTGTTTAATTTATCAGGCTGCTAATCCTAAATCAGGGTGAGGATTGTGACATAAATTGTTATTTTGTCATGTATTTTGTCATCCATAGAGGGCTGAAGACCCCATTTACTAAAAAGAAAAGGACAAATAATAGAGTTTCAAAGAAATAAGTATTTAGTTACTTACCCACTTGAGTTACATGCTATCTTTCTGTTTTAAAAGAACATTCCAAGTGGTATAACATTTATTTTTGTTAACTTAATAACTAGATAGAAACTTGGAAAAGTAAAAATTATCATAATACAATATTTTTTTAAAAAAAAAACTATGCCAAAACAAATCTAGAAGTATGGAGGGAAATTCTGCAGTCTAAAAATCTATGGATATTAATTAAAAGTCATTAATATTGATTAAAATGTGATTAAAACTATTGAAGTTGATTAGAAAATGAAATATAGATATAGCTTATTGTATATATGCCAAGTTCAACTTAAAATATTAACTCACATTTTCTTTTTATATCTAGAAAATATATCTTTTTAAAAATACTTTTAAAGAGTATCCCTATTTTCTCTTTTTCTGAACAAGTGACTCTTCAGGATTTGTGTTCTGATTTTAAACAAAGAGTTTAAAAGTGGGACTTACAGAGAGACAGAGGGGAAATTTCATTTGAGAATGTAATTTAGGCTCAATTGCAGTTATTTTCTTCTAACAGGATGTTCTTGTTCCAGGGATATTAGAAGGACTAATCAAACATCCCAAGTTAGTCACAAATGAAGAAGCAGAAGGAGAGGCCAATTCTGGTGCAAGAGCAATTATTTACTGTTAAAAAGAGTCAGGCAGTGGATGGTAAGGAGTCAAAGATCAAATAAATTTGAATTTCCAAACATAGAATCATTAGATGCAAACATAATTTGTAGCTGCCTGCTCAGACAGCTCTATGTCATTTATGCCCTGAGTGAAGCCTCAGTCAGATTAAGTCTGCACGTGAGATCCAGTGCGGGGTGGTAATTAAGGAGTTTTGTGTCTTCAGATATGTAAATTCACTGGGTGACTAGGCCGCTCACTGTCACCCAGCCCAACTTATCCTCACGGCATGGTTGTAGTGGGGAGGGAGAAAAGAATGCTTGAGCTGCCTCTATGTGCTCCTGAAGGAAAGGAAGGATATATATTAATTTTTTTTAAAAAATAACAGTTGGCCCCCATCACTCCCAAACATCCACATGATGGTGCCCTCATAGAGTCCATCTTAGCCATTATAATTTTGACTTAAATTCTGCTGAGGCTGTTGGAAGAGTTTCGGGTTCAAGTGGTATACCAAGGCTGGGTCTTCGAGAGAAGGTTTTCTTTTCACTTCTTCCTCTTCTCCTGAGTCTGAACTTCTTTATTGGAGGAAGACTAGAGCAGAAGCTCATAGAAAGGCACAACAGACTGTTTCCTTTGGGGACATGCCATTCTGACAACATTTCAGTTTACAAGAGATGTATTGTCTTTTATATCCAGTTAGAAATTACTACATTAATCTCATATGACATATTTTGGAAGTTTTTATTGAGAGATAACTAATGTTCTTATATGGTTAACATCACAAAATCTTTAAAGTTTACAGGCCTGAAATAAACTAATTTAATAACCTGTCAATATATAGAAATGCATATCTATGTATAGATAGATCTGGTTAAATTAGAAGACGTGAGCTCCTGATCTGGCCCAGTAGTATAACTTATGAAAAAGAAAAGCTAATCTATCCTTCTTATATGTTCCTGAAGAAAATTACTCTATCCATGTAGATGTGTACAGCTACTATTGGCATCAAGAAAAAGAAGGGATTGTACTAAAATTGGTTCATCTAGGTGTATGGGCTGGAATCATGAACTGAGACTTCCCAAGTCTTCTTTTCTTTTACAAAAGTGAATATGACCAGGTAGAGATTTATGCAGACGCTCACAAAGATCCTTCAACCTCTTGGAACAGATTTTCAGAGGATACAAGGGGTTGCAGAGGAATGGGAATTCAGTAAAACTCTCCCTTTTTCCCAGATCTAATATCTATTCACAGATATGTAGGACCTGAATTATGTTGAAGAAATATATAAAGTTCCAATGACAGAATATGAAGAAATGAGGGAAATAATAAATGAAAGTTGCCATTATTATTAATGCAGAATATGAAAATCTAACCAAATTATATTAAAAGTACAGATGAAAATTCTGTGTTATTACATTAATATAATTATTATAATTAGGCTGGTTGTTTTATCTCTAGGCTTTCCCTTGTCATATCTTGTTTTCTGGTTTCAGTTGCTTTGTCAGTGCTGTTGACTTCATAACCAACGTTCATGAATAAACCAGAAGCAAGAGATAATCTAAATCCTTGCCAAAGCAATTTTAAAACAGTGTTTCAACTGTTTTTACAATTCATTGAACTTATCTGGCATGTAGGCCAAATAAATTGAAAACATAACACATCTCTTCCACTACGAAATGTGGCTTTTAAAATATAAAAGCCAGGCAATAATCAAAATGTAAATACCTTGCCCTCCAAAGTCAGGTTTTTAAAGAAAAGCTTGGAGCTTTGACCAAGACTCTGACCCCTTCAAGAAAATATAATCCTTCAAAAAGTGTAGATGAATTGCTTTAAGGTATGCTTTGAAACAACATAGTTGAGAAGGAACTATAGTGATAGGTTATATCAAATATACCATGGAGATGGTCAAGCAACCCTAATTAAAAGGCCTTTAAGAAAGGGCTGATAAGTGGAATGGTCAGAATAGTGGGAGAGGCATTTGAATGGAGAAATTTGTAATGTAAGTACAAATTTTTAATGGGTATAGATCCTTAAAAATGTTAATGGGTATAGATCCTTAAAACAACAATATAGATGCTTAAAATAGTAGCATCTATCCCACTCAGTGAACAGGAAATAAATAAATAAACAAACAAACAAACAACAATAAAAAAATGAAGTTTCCACAGATGATCCCTACTGATCATCAGGAAAATCTTAGCATTTTATTTTTGTCCTAACATTCAATAATCTGTCCTGGAAACAATCCTCTGAACTCTACTAACCATTCGAGTGCTTTAGAATTGCTACTTCTTTTGATTAAACTTCTGTCTTATTTTATCATCTGGATGAAGTTTGAGAAAATGAAGTCAGTTGCCAGATAGGCTGCACAAAATTGACTCAAACTCTAAAACATTTCTATGATAATAGTATGTCAAATTGTCGAACCCCAGAGGCCACAAACTATATAAAACTAGGAACAAAGGAAAGAAAACCTGGATCATTTTTGATTGGCTTGAGGTCATACAAACAAAAATACATCCCACTTTTGAAATGACTAGAAGTTCCAGATTTGGAAGAAAGCAACTTATTGGTGCACATTGGCTTGTTTGGCTTGGCAAAATAAAGAAACAGACTGAATAATTATATCAGCATAGGAAGAAAATCAAGATAGAATATTCATGATCTAACTTGATTGAAACATACATCAGAAAACCCATTCTAAACTGGGTTAATAGGATAAGTTGTGCTATGCATGTTGTCACATTCAGCAATACCTACAAACTGAGTTTTAGATTCTTTGTTTCATTTTCCAGAAATAATTCTGTAATATTGCTTTCAGATCAAATTAGCAAAGTGAGACTTTATGACCAATGTACACCTTAAGTCACCTTTGGGGCAATTGACCTTATGACTGTGCTTTTTCATATACAAGAGTAAATCTTATTTTTTAAATTCAGGCCCTACAGTTTAATCCTTTGTGATTTAGTTATCTGTTCCTTACATTTTGACTTAAATAAGCACTTAAGGCACTCAGTAATAGAGCAAAAGATAAATCACAATAATAAAATAATTCCAATTACACTAATCCTAGTTTAACAAGTAATTTATTTAGCAGCCATTCACAATTGTTATAGTGATGAAAAAGTCCTTAAATTTATGACCTTTGCAAATCTGTGAAGCAAAAAAAAAGCTGAGTTATAAGCATAGTTTCAGTTTCACTTAATGACTGCTTCACTTAATGACTGAGTTGCTGGTCCCAATTGTGGTCACTAAATGACAACTATTTGTAAAATCAACCAGGCAATCTCTCAGGTAATCAGATTCTAAACACTTTATAATTTTTCATATAAACAACACTTAAATTATGTTTGATGGGCATTTGGAAGCCTCTGCAGATATTTCCATGCAGGCATCATGTGATCCCCATACTTTTAATTAGCTAACAGTCTGTAGTTTGCAGTTTCTGGACAATTTTCAAAAATGTTCCGTATAAAGCATATTATAGTAGTCAAGACTGATTGTCTCCAAGGCAGATATATCTATATCTATATCTATGTCAAAATCTGACCAGTTCAAGAAGGTCACAACTGGTATCATAGCCGTTATACAAACACATTCCTTGCCACAGGCTCCACCTGCGACTATGGGCAAAGGGCACCGTCGAACTGAAAGTCTGCTCTTTGTGGGATAGTAAAAAATCATATAAAACGAGTTTCACCTCAATGGCTAAGTCCAATTAGTTGCTATCAACAGCATCTCTATCTTGTTTGGAATTAATTTCAGTGTGTTCTCTTTTATTCAATGTGTTATTGAGATTAGGAACATTCAGTAGTCCTAATTGCCACTTCAAAATTAGATTATAAGGAATGATAGAACTGGTTGGTATCAACATACAAGGACAAGGCAGAACTCTATGGGATTCTATCAGCCAAATATATAAGGTTGAAAAGATGTCCCTCAGCACCATCTTGTAAATGTATCCCAACAAGAAGCATTGGCACCTTCTGAATGTAACCCAACAGAAAGGACCTGCAATGTCTGGACCTGCCAGACAGTGCCTGCAATGCTCATCCACGCACCTTCCCAATTTATATAGCCATTTATCTATATAAAAAAGCTTTGGATGGTGAAACGTTGCATTAAAAGCAAACAAAAACAAAGCAAGTTGAAGTCCAATATACTATCCATAGTCATCAATCACATGCTTCCATTGCTAACATCCCAGCCCTTGACCCAGGGAAAGAGCCAGGTTTTCACAACCTTCCAAAAAAACCCAATAGAGTTGAGGTCGTCCAGATTTGGGAATGCTATTCCATAGGACAGGTGCCATGCCAGAAAAGTCACACTTTCTATAGCCCAGTAGGTGTCACTGTTTTACCAAGGGTATACAGAACATGTCCAGATCTAGTGGACCAGATACCCCACCTTAATTATCACCTTGACTTCTCTGGTTTTATTGCAGCCTGAAAGGAATCAGGCCAACCAACAGCCGATCCTTGTTCTCTGCTACAGCTAGATTGCAGCCTCTCATCCTATCTTTTCTTATCCACTAGGACACTAATATTTCTTTCCAGTGTGATTATCATTTCCCCCATCTCCCTGATACTCTTATGACACCAAGCCAGAATTAGTAGAACTATACTGAAATAACTCTACTGTTGTTATAATCCCAGTTTTCTCCTGATGCTCTGACATTAAGACAAATAAGATGATCCACTTAAATTATGACCCTAAGATGTTCCCTTCAGTATTTCTTTTATTTCCAAGAAAGATACGGTAGAATCACTGCAGAAAAGCTTCAGATGGCCAGAACTTCTAAAGTTTATCGAACAGTTGCCATTTTCCCATCTTCTCTCCAAATGGTTGAACTTTCAAGATTCTCTCAAAATGGTCCTTCAACCATGCCCGATGCAGGTTTGTCGCAAGATAATCTTGAATATGGCATTTACCTTAATTTGGATCACTCTCTTAGTGGCTGTCTTATAGATCTGTGCTTAACAAAGATTAGAAACCTTGATTGTTCATGAGAAAATAAGGGCAAGAACAGAACATACGGCTGATTAATACACTGGATTTTCATTTGAGCTACAGGATGAGAAACCTCCTTTATGAACCTATTAAATGAGTGGGTAGTTAACTGGATCACCCATGTTGAATAAACATTGCTAATTATTTATCTATTGAATTTCCTCTGGGTAAAACAGATGTTTTGATTTTTTTTTTTAAATGCCTGCTGAAGATATTTTACCTTCTACTTGTACCTTTTATATGGAAAAATGAGATATTTTGTGAATTATTTGCTTTTCTGCTGTTTTGCATACCAATGTCATTTTAGATTAATTTTACAATTCAAACTCTACAGAGATAAGACAATTTATCATTAACGAGACATATCAGATTTTGGGCAGTCACAGTGGATTAGGCAAAATACCATCTTAACAGAAACTTATTCTGTGCACAAGTATGCACTTCAGACCATGACATTTGGGTCATGCAGCTAGATGTACTTCATATAAGTCACTACCAAGCATGCTGGGCCAGCAGCTAGATTGCAGGCGAGACATTAAGGCAAGAGAGAAAATGGATATCTTTAATTAAGCAAGTTAATTCTTTATTAATTTGCTTCCTTTAAAATGTAGGTTTTTAGGAAGGAGGTATTATCTATGATACAAAATATCCAATCTAAACTTGTACATGAGATGAATACCATTCATCATTGTTTTAAAATCATATTAAAATCCAACCACCACCATCCATACACACTCACACTGTTCTAAGAAATCTAGACAAATCATTTTGCTTTCTGAAGAGAACAGCCTGATAACTGAGTGGGGCAGTTAACTGGATCATCCATGTTGAACAAACATTACCTATTATTTATCTATTGAATTTCCTCTGAGCAAAAAGGATGGGTCTAGTAACAGTCTAGTAACTGTTTCCAAAACACCAAAAGAGAAAAGCCTCTTCCCCTTTACACAGAAAAGGGAATAAGAAAAAAAACACACCCTTATATCTTACTAACTTAGACTGTCAAAGTAGAGAACTAGGGTTTGGTTTAATCCCCTTACTAATCAGAATTTTGAGATATTTCTTCTTGGAATTAACAACTTCCAGTCAAAGCTGCTACCAGAAACCTGATAGAAACTGAATAAATCTTCTTTATCTTCTAGTTAAATATCATTCAAGTTTAGGGTCATTGAGAAAGTTGATGGAGCTGCTAACCAATTTTGATTTACTGTATTCCCTAGGAAAAGAAAGAACCATAATCTCTTAAGAGGCTGTCTTAGGTCTGACCAGTTTCAAAGGGAAAGAATCAAGATATAATAATACAGTGAGGCAAAATATTAATCTCTGTGTATATTGAAACTCAGGATTTTGAAGCCAACAATGTAAAAGTCAGTTTGATGTAGTGGTTAAGATATCAGGCTAAAAATTGGGAGATCTTGAATTCTGGTCTTGCTTTAGGGGCAAAGCCAGATGGGTGACTTTGGGCCTGTCTCTTTCCCTCAGCCATAAGATTCAAGCAATATCAAATCATTTTTTCCTAATGAAAAACTTGCAAACAAGGCTGCATGTTTGCATACTAACACTTTGTGATGCAGCTGCTAAATTGACTTGACAACATTTATTTGGATACAGAGAAGACTCTAAATATGGTTCAGTTTAAATTTCTAATTGATGTCTTAGCTAAATATGGATTTTTCTCTTATGTTTATAAATTGGATCAAAATGTATTCCAACCATTCTTTGGGAATTATTTTATAATATTAATTATAAATGTGATTATTATAAATATAATAATGAGTATTATTACAAATGAGCTATTTTTATCTATTAATATGCTTTGAAGAACATATTATGACTGTCCTTTATATTCCTATCATGTTTAATTTGATTTTTGAGCTGTTAATGTACTTTATAACAGTTGATAAAATGTTGGGATATAAAGATGGCAGAGTGGAGTAGGAATTATCATTGTATGCTAATAATGCTTTATACATTATCAATAATTACCTGTGGTTTTTTTTATCAGAGTTTATGGATATAAAACAACATTTGATCCCAGACTGTTTTTAAACATATTATAAGGGGCTGTGAGAATAACCTTGAGGAACAGGAAAAAGAGCTACAGCCAAGACAATGATAAGAGAAATCTGAGTCCAAAGCTGGAATGTAATTTGAAAAAATATCTTAGCCATGACCCTCTCTAATTCTCTCGAATGTAAAAGGCAGGAAAGGAAAAAGTGCATTTACTCTTCCAAGATTTGCTAGGGATGCGGTGGCTAGTAATTAAGGTGCTGGATATGTCAATTGAAAGGTTGGCAGTTCTAAACCCAAGTATCATGTGACAGGGTGAGCTCCCATTCCTGCTCCAAGTCCTGTCAACCTAGCAATTCCAAAGCATGCAAATGCAAGTAAATAAGTAGGTACCACTTTGGTGGGAAGGTAGCAATGTTTTGTGCACCTTGACCTATAGTCATGCCAGCCACATGACCATAGAAACAATGCTGGACAATGCTGGTTCCCTTGGCTAGGAAGCAGAGATGAGCACTGCCCCCTAAAGTCTAACACAACTGGCCAGGGGAAACCTTTATCTTTACTCTTATAATAAAAATAGTGTTAGCATTCACATAACTTTGGTTTCTTGGTCTGGATTACCTTAAAGGGCTGATGCATATGCGGAGGGAATAAAATAAAGTATTGATGACATAACTGAGAAGTAGAAAGATATTTTTCTTGACAGTAATAATTAGAAGATTAGTGTATTGAGTGGAGTGGGTTGGTTTGGAACAAAGTGGAAGATGCGTGAGAAATACCCCCCCCCCAAAAGCAGATGGATGCATTGAGGTTGAAAAGAACAAACTGAGGACTGCTTGAGGAAGATCATCTGATTGGCAATGAGCCAGTGGTAGTTCGTGTTGTCAGCACAGAAAGCTTGTGCTGAAACCTATTCTTGTAGTGCATTGTCTTGGCAGGAGATCTTTTAAAACAAAAAATCTGAGCTCGAATGGAAGAAATCTCAATGACCTGGACTGCTGCAACTGGAGCCCTGGAACAAGGACAAAGACTTGTAAAACTTAGTCTTTTTCCATTCCTTTCCCATCCTCCCCACAATCTCTCTTGGATTTTGTAGGAGAAGAGTGGCAGAACCTGGGGGAGGAGTCTAAAGAGGAATCAGCCTAGCCAAATGGACTCGCTTGAATTCCACTGACCCTTAAGGCTGTGTTAAGTATTTGTTGAGTAAATTCTTATGTGTAGCAATTAGGCAAGGACCGTCTGACAGTTTTTATGGAAGATTTTTTTAGAAGGTAGTTGACAATCATGGATGGAATTTATTATACAAATCCTGATCAGTCAGGAAGAGGGCCTAAATATTATATTAAAATTGCTATGATCATTTGTTAGATAACAATTGTCGGGACCAGGATAGAGGTAGTATAGACTTCCTAGTCTTACTGATTCTTTCAATGGCCTTTGATAGCATCTACCATAATAGTCTTCTGGACCAGTTATAAGACTTGTGAATGAGGAACATTGTTATGTAGTGGCTCTCCTCTTTCATCAGTGGCTGTTCCAGTTGGTGATGATGAGAAAGGAGAATTAAAGACTCTAGGGCCTTCTGCTATGGAGTGTCACAGCTCTGACCCCCTTCACCTCTGCTGTTTAACAGTTGCATGAAGCTACTGGGTAAGGTCATCTGTTGGCATGGGATGAGGATAGGATGATCTTAATCTAATACCTAGAGGTTGTTAAGAATAAATAGGAAAAAAATGTTTAGACAAAGTATGGTAGTAACTGTAGATTCAAAGGCCAATTGCATGTGAAGATAGTACATCTGGATGAGGTCATCGTTTTCCAGGTGGAGTTTACAATGCTTGCAATCTGGGTATCTGTCTGAATTCCTTGAACAGCAGGTGAAGACCATGATCATGAGGAGCTTTGCACAATTACTTCTGATGTACCAATCAGTCATTCATGATCAGTCATAGCCTTGTAATCTTGTAACTGGATTAGTACAATGTATTCCATATGGGCTGTCCTTAAGATCATTTGGAAGCTTCAGCTGATGCAGTACTTGGGACCCAGAATAACAACGGGAATATGACACCACTGCTTTGTAACCTGCACTGGCTGCCACTTTGCTATAGGGTACAAATACAAAATGTCAGTCATCCCATTTAAAGCAAATCACGGGTGTCAAACTCAATTGCGGCGTGGGCCAGATCATGACATATTGTGACGTTTTTTGCCTTTGCAGAGTTAGGGTGGGTGTGGCCTGTGCGGGACATGTGCAAGTTGCCAGTTTGACAGGCCTTCTCTACATGGTTCAAGGCCTAGATTCTTATCTAACAGGATTAATGGATTAATTCTACCTCTCTCCCGTAAGAACTGGGAGTGATTTGCTAAGGGTCCCTTCGCCATTACCAGGCCTTTTCAATTATAGCTGTGCTTCTGTAAGACAATGGGCCCCATAAGACCAGGGCCACTTCAACACCTGGGTCATCCCATCCTTGTTTGAGTTCCAAAGAACTTTGAAAATATTTGGGGCAATGAAGACATTTCATAATTGGAGATCCTTCATTTATGCATTATGTGAATGAACTTGTGTCATAGGGAAGCATGGTTCACTAAATAAAAGCAGATATTTTCTTAATTAGAATCAATCTCATATACTTCAAACAGGATTGAAGGTTTCTTGAGAGATATATAAAGATTGAAGCTTTTCATATTGCTTGAATTCTTTTAGAATAATTATCCCAAGGAATATTCACATGTTTCAGATTTCAAAAAGTTTATCTGAGAATAACATTGCTTTTAATAAATGGCTAAATGCCTGTGAAGAAGAATAAATTATTAATATGGATGTCACTCCAATTCTTAGATAGGTTTCTATATTAATATCAGCCAGCATACATATTAACATATTGATTAACATATTGATAAGATACTGAGAACGGTCTTTTTTAATACAATAGATAGACTCAAGGGTTTTCTTTATCAAAATAACGTCCTTAGAATATTTTAACTCTGCAGATTTTCAAGGTTATTATTGGATTTATATTTGAACTTTGCTTCTTTATGGAATGAAAAATGATTTTTTTTTCATGACCTGTAGAAGCACAGTTATAAATACAGCTGGATTATAATAGGTTACCATATTTTTTTTCAGGCCATACTTAGAAGAATCAGCAGCACATCTGTTTCCATGTTGTAAACGCATTTTGTTACATAAAATAGAATTTGGAAGAAATCACAAATGAGTAGGTCATCTTGCCCTATCCTAGCAAAGCCAAAATGCATGCTTGGAAATTAGTCTTTCTCCAAATCTTGTGATTTCCCCCAATTAAATGTAGGCAGACATTGTAAAAATAGTCGCGTTATGGCCTCACTTTAAGGAATTAAATCAACTTCTAATTTAATTCAGCTAGCCTGTAGTTCTTCTTGATGGTTTAAACATGGTATTCCTGCTTCCTAAAATGCTCTGGGATTGTTGCTAAACAGCCTCCATGTTTTATCTAAAGCTGTTATTGTATTAGGTGGAGCTGGAGTAATCTTCCCATTGTTACTTTGCTCTGTCTAATACATCCAACTGCTTTGAGGGTGCTGTTGTTTTTCAGACTTGAGCTTTATAAAGTAACATCTCATAGTAAATAATGTGCCTGACTCCTTGTGCTGCAGATTGTGGGAGTGTGAAATGTTGTATGTCAGCAGGAAAAGAAAAACATAACCAAGGGTGGCAAAGAGGAATTTGGCCAGCTTGAGCTTCTTATGACTAATAAAGTCTGGAGGAAGCACAGCTTGAATTCAGGGCAGAACTTTTAATTTGAAGGGAGACATGGAAAAGACGCTGCAACAAATAGTACCTCTATTGCTAACATGATTTGCAAGTAGCATATTTAAAAATTGCTTGTTTTGGAAGGGAGACTTGCATAGACCATATCCATGATAATCAGTTCAGTTGCTGACAAAACTTAAATAAGCAAATAAACACATTTAATTAATTTGGATCCAATGATAAGAATCTATTAAGGCAATTAGAATGAAAGAAGATCTCAATTTATCCTGTTACTTTCCTTTTTGCTTATTTCTCTTTTTCTCAAAAAAGCAATAACTTCTCAATATAGAAAGTCATGCAGATGATGATAAAGATGCCCTACAAGTAGAATCAGGAAGGAAGTTGATGAAATTCTTTTGATTTTTACGCATTATGAAGCTTTTAAATATAATGCCAGTTTCCTTGTTGCAAACTGGAATTCCCCTCTATTACTTAAGAAAATGATATGAAAACAGACAAGAATAACAAAAAAGAAGCCATCACTTTTTTAGATGGCTGTGGCTGATGGAGAAAGTTGAAAGCTGAAGGAAACATGCTTGGTGGGAATTTGATTCCATTGACAGATAATAGCCTTGCACTATTATCCCTTATGTCACAGGTGTCAAACTCACCACATCACATTGCTGTCACATGATGTATCGGACATTTTTTTTCTTCACAGAGCCGGGATGGGCGTGGCCAGCATGTGATGCATCTGGCCCGCAAGCCGCCAGTTTGACACTCCTGCCGTCAGTTTTACTACTGTAAAGTTTCTGCTCCTTCCCTTTTCTTCTTTTCTTCTCCTTGCCCCATCAAGGCAAGAAATGACTTTCTTCTATGTTAGCAATGAACAATTTGGTTTTGCTGATCATACTGATACTTAATCAGTGTTTGGTAGTAATGGGTGGTGGTACTTCTTTTGTGAAGGTTACATTAATTTTCTGAGGCTGTAATGATCTTTTTCTTTTCTTGGCCAGCCATATTATCAAGCCGTTTCTTTAATGGATGTTGCACATCTAACCCTTAACAGCTGGAAGAAAAATGGTTTTGCTAATAGCCAATGCAAGATTAGGCTTTGCATTCAAAGTAGATCTGAAAAATTAAGTAGTGGAAGAAAGCATTAGACTCTTAATAGCACCAAGCTTATCATAAACAACTGTATATTTTTAGATCAGATTAAAGCATAAGTTCAACTATGTTTAGGTAATATATATATTTTTTAAATCAACATTTAAAACCAGAAATTCATCCCCATTCTGTCTCTAAAGTTATTACTTAATGTTCCATTTGGGAATACACAATGAATGTTTAATTTAAAAAACCAAGTTTGCAGGAAAAATAAGACTTTTTTTTAATGTTACCTTTAAGTTCAGCTAGTTAGAATATACTAGACCAGGGATGTCAAACTTGATTTTACTGAGGGCCGCATCAGGGTTGTGTTTCACCTAGGGGCGGGGGTGGGATTAAAATTTTTTAACAACCGGTTCTGTGGGCGTGGCTCAGTTGGTGGGCATGGCTTGGTGGTCATGTTATTGGCTGGGCGTGGCCAACTCAATATCACTCACATCAAGGCATGCATCTCCTCGCCTGGCCTCTCATGACTGTGGGGATGCTGCAACAGTCGTAAGTGTGAAAAATTGTCATGTCACTTTTTTCAGTGCCATTGTAACTTTGAATGTTCACTCAACACAAGCAAAGTACCAGCAAAAGAGGGGAAAAAAACCTCCAGAGAAGTTCCAGAGACAGGAAGTCTAGTCCTGCCAAGAATGTAATAAGGATTAACGGAGAGGCAGTTTCTGTAAGCAACACCAGAATGTTTCCTTCCTGCCTTCCTTACAGCATTAGGGCAGTAATTTCTTCTAACAACCGGTTCTCTGAACTGCTTAGAATGTTAACAACCGGTTCTAGCGAATAGGTGAGAACCGGTAGAATCCCACCCCTGCCTAGGGGTGTGTGGCCAGGGTGAGCATGCCTAGTTTGAT
Source organism: Notechis scutatus (assembly GCF_049901735.1). Taxonomy (NCBI): domain Eukaryota; kingdom Metazoa; phylum Chordata; class Lepidosauria; order Squamata; family Elapidae; genus Notechis; species Notechis scutatus. The sequence continues at coordinate 212,118,983 of NC_142010.1, forward strand.
GTCACTTGTGTCAGGGGCACCTGTGGTGGCCCAGGTGGGGTTGGGGGCATCCTCCTGCAGCCCTCTATCAGTGAAAACTGAGCACAGCCAGTGAAAACAGAGCACAGCCCTCCCGGGCTCCATTTTCAACCACAATGGCCTCCTCCAGCACTCTACCAGCAAAAACAGAGCTCAAGAGGACCCTCCCGGGCTCCAGTTTTGCTGGCAGAGTCACCGCAGGCTGGTCCTTCACTGTTTCCAGGGCAGCCTCATGGGCCAAATATAAGTACCCCACGGGTCAGATCCAGCCTGTGAGCCTTGAGTTTGACACCCCTATACTAGACAACTGCTGATGCATTGGGTCATACTTTCAATGATATTTTCTTCTCTCTACAGAGAAATCCAGTGATCATAGGTAGATTGCTATTGTTTTGGTTTTAACATTTGACAACTTCATTTTTTAAAGAAGAAAGAGCAAGCAAGACAAATATGAATCATAGATGATATTCAACAGGTTCTTACCAGTTCTGGAGAACTGGTAGTGGAAATTTTGAGCAGTTCAGAGAACCAGCAAATATTACCTCTGACTGGCCCTGCCCCCATATATTCTCTGCCTCCTGAGTCCCAGCTGCCCTACACAGGAGAACAGAGCTGGAAAGCAGATTAGGGAATGGGATTTTGCAGTATTCTTCCCCCAGGAGTGGGGTGGGAATGGAGATTTTACACTATCCTTCCCCTGTCATGTCCACCAAGCCACGCCCACCAAGCCATGCCCACAGAACCGGTATTAAATTTTTTGAATCCCACCACTGTATGGTTCTGCAGCATCTCCATGGTTTGTCTTCCTACTTTATGCATGATGAGAGCAAAGCATGTATTGGGAACTGTGGCCGCTCAAAAGAGACACGAGGAACAAATAATTCTATTTCATCATTTTGATTTTTCTGAATGTTGCCTTCTCCAGCATGCAATAAGAACCCAGAATATCTTTCTTCTCCCTCCTTCAGTCTCATGTTTCTGTTCAACAGAAAGCTAACAAAGTTTCTACAGAAGTATGATTTTTTTTTATGCATGACTTCTCCACATCAGCATCATATTATCTTTCTTAGAAATGTCAGAATTAATTTCTTTGCCTACCTTGATGAAAATATTATGATTGCAATTTTGTCGCAAATATAATACAAAAAATTTGCTGCATGAAAAATTAATGTGTCACTCTGACAACACAGAAAATGGAAGATTCCGTTATAAAAATATCTACAATTATGTGCCTTAAATTTTCCATTTTAGAAAACTATTTGTGTGCTATTAACATGAAAAAGAGTCAATTTGGGCTAGTGGTTAAGGCACCAGTCCAGAAAGTGGGAGACTGTGAGTTCTACTCCCATCTTAGGCATGAAAGCTGGCTGAGTGACTTTAGACCAATCACTCTCTTCCAAGCCAACCCACTTCACAGGGGTAGTTTTTGTAGGGAAAATAGGATGCAAAAGGAGTATTGTGAATGTTTGCTGCCTGAAGTTACTTACAAAAATAATAATGGTGAGATTAAAAAAAATACCTCTAGCATCATATTTGCAAGAGTCAAGAAATAAAAAGCAGTACTGTGCAATAGTCAACTCTGACAATGCCCTGTTACAATTTCTGAAGATTTCAAAGAGGTGCCATGCAGATCAGGGAAGGCATGCCAGGGTCAGGGAGGGTACATGGGATGCACAAGAGGTGATGCATGGGTCAAGGCGAGGGAGACATGCTGGGGGCAGTACAGGTCAGAGAAGACCCAGGAGGTGGCACAGTTCAGGACAGTACACAGTTGGTATGAGCTGGAAGATTCTGCAAAAGTTCCTTTCTCCCTTCCCAGCAGACAGGTAAGTGAGAGAAGGAGCAAGGGATTTCAAGAGTGGCTGGGAAATTGTCATGGAAAATTGAAAATGAAGACTGCAGTAACAGCCTAGCAGGCACCAGCAGTATTGAAGCAGCCATAATTTCCCCATTTTCATTCTCTTGGAAGTCATGTGTTCTGAATTTTAGACACATTCTGTTAGTTAGGTCATTTGAGATTCAAAAATGGTTGTCCTATGATTCACCATTTTTCCCAGTTAAAGGTCATGAGAACAAAAGTTTTAATAGTATATAGATGAGATGTGAGCTCTCAGATCCTAATAATTGCAATGCTGCAACTATTCATTGCAAAGGTTCAGCACTTACCAATTGCAGAAAATAATAACCAGATAAAAAAGCATGTTATCTGTTACTGGTGTACTGAAGTTGCTTATTCACTGTACTTTAGGAAAAAGCCAAATATGTTGGTTTCCAAAAACACATTTTTAATTCTATAATGAATGTGAAGGCAAATTTTGAAAGCATGATGAATGGGTTTATCAGCCTGTTTGTTATATTTGTAATCTTCCCAATAGTACTAGTAGTACCAACAGTTATTTTTACAGTAAAGGAAATGGATTTTGCAGCCAACTTTGAAAAATCCTCCCAAAGCCTTCACTTAATCTGCCCTTTAGAGACAAATCCCTTCACTTTATCTGAACTCATGACAATTCTAGTTTTTTTCAGTTTCTCTCCAAAGCCTTCCAAATATTCTATACCATTTACATCTTTTCTTTGACATCCTGAGGGTTGTCTTAGGACTGTACTGCCTTCTGTACTGTAGATAAATAATATTTTGCGCTGTTGAATTCTCTGCCTTGTGTTTCAATATGGAACTTTCTGCCTTGTATTGCAACATCCAGGAACAGCTTGACCATTAAATAGAGTGAATGCTGCCTTTTGTAGAGTGACAGGGCTATAGGCAAGGAGAAACAGGAAGATGTTAGATAGCCTGTACTAACTGTGCACAAAAGAACACTACTATCGCCCATCCTGCAGCCCTCTTCCTAACCATGAAGAAAACCTTCCAATCTGGTCAGCATTTATACATAAAATTGGATTGGGTGCCATTGTGTCCTTTGTCTCAGTCAACAAAATGGTTGGGATAATTCAAATCACTTTCAAAATAGCTGTTCACAGGGTCCTCTATTTTCTGATCTGCCCTGATTACATCCTTATAAGTTATGTAGAATAAAGGAAAATGGTAGATCCAAGGGCCCAATGGATTTCATGACTGATTGAGAATTTGAATCTGAATCCCTTGACTTCTAGTCCAGCAGTCTATTGGCCAGTCTGTATGCTGATTTTTCCTGCTGTGCTTCTACCATCCTGTTTTACAAGATTTACTCAATAGAAAATTTAATTGGATTTCCAAGGATATTTTTATAGCATTGCTGGTAGCAATCAAGCATTGTGACCAGTAAGATGGACTGGATGACCCTCTTAGCTGTCTGGCTTGTATTATTGCATGTATTCCTTGAAAATCAGTTTACATGTTGTATGCACCTACGCCTAAAGTACAAGATGGACTGGAGGCCTGCTGTTCCTTTATAAATAATGGATTAATTTTAAAAGGGTCAATGTAGTACATACTATAAATATTCCATTTAACAAAATTTAATAATTTAATAATGTACTGATTTAAAACTTTCAGCCCAAGGATAATCGTTGTGTTCCTGGATTTTTTGCCTCAACTTCTCTCTCACCCAACCCCGTCCCCCTATTTTTCAATGCTTCCTTCTGAGGTAGAAAAAAAAACCCTTGAAAAACTTATTTTTGAGCTTGATGAGAAAAAAGGGTAGTGAATAATCCCAACTGTTTAGAATTCATTTGCTGTTATGCTTCCAAACACAGTTCCAATCTATAGACTGTCAAAATGAAAATGGATAGGTTGATTGCCTGGTTAAATAACTTGGGTATTAGAGGTTTAAAGAGCTCTAATTTAAAGAGCGTTGAGCACCTAATTGGTTTCTGAAATACCTTTGGAACGTGAAAAGAGAGAAACACTGTGTTTTCAAAGCATTTATATAGGCAAGGCAAATTTTATATCTTAACATACAGGTACAATAACTGGTTTTTTTAATGTTTCATTAGCAGTGCCAAGAGAATGAAAATGCGTTTATATTATAAACAACAGCATCAATGGCTCTTTTCTTGATCATGGTTAAGTAACGAACTTAAACCCAAATTGCCAAAGTGACTGTCTTAGGAATACCACATAGAGATAGCTCTATTGCATTATATGTACAACTTGTTTTGACTTAAGGGGGTGATTTTTCAAAAACATTGGAAGTTCCTTTTTACTGTTTTCAGAATGAAGAACTATTGCTGTAATAAATGCTAACTTCCTATATGTCAGCTTGTTTTCTGGTATCTGGTGGTGATGAATTTGAAAGGAAGGAAGTATTGTTTCAGCATCAACCAAACCATTTCATTGTTTGTATTCCTTAGTGTCTTGTTTATTGAAAAAAAATGATTGCAGTATGTCAACATGATTCTAATTCATCCAGAAAAGTAAATCTTTTTTTTTTAATCTATGAAAAACATTATTATGAGATGGGAGAGTATAATTGAAATCCTCATTAGCAGAATCTTTCTTCCAACACTTACACAGTAAAATATACTCAAGACTATACTTGATATAATCTAATCTGTCTGGCTAAAAAACTTCTTCTACTGAATGCTTCTTTTTTTAGCCCAGCTCTGGCAAAATGGAAAGAAAAATGATTTGGATATTCCCTTCCATCTGTAAGAAATCTAGCCCTGAAACAGAAAAAGTAGCTATGTTACAGTCTTGCAGATAGAGTTTAATAAGGGGTTATGACAGGAACCAGGACTACCATTATCGCTAAACAGTATGTTCAAGTTACATCACACTTTATAACTACAAGCTAAATTCTGCTTCCAATTTCGATTGCAGTTCCAAGAAGTGCCTTATACAATAAAATGGATAATCAGAATAGAATAGACCTGGAAGGAAGTTTGAGAATCTTCTAGTTCAGCCCTTGCTCAATCAGGAGACTTATTTGGGGAAATAAAAGCTGACAAATGAAGGCAAATATACGTGATCCCAGGATAAGGTTGCGGGATCCAATCTGGGTCAGTCACAGGGACCAGATATTTTGTCTTCTGAGCTTTTGGATTGGTGCTGGAACCCATCCTTGGGGAAACTTCTCTCTAGTCTCGAGAGAAGATTGGATCCTGCAAATAAAAACTGAAATTTGTTCAGGCCTATCAGTTTATTAGATAATTGGTGGGAGGACCCTATTGTATGATACCAGAAAGGAAGGTATTTGTCACATAAGTTTAAAAATATGTGAATAAACTGTTGGTTTATATGTGAATAAACTGTTGATTTATATATGAATAAACTGTTAGTTTATATGTGAATAAACTGTTGGGGCAGCAACTGATCCTCTTATTAAAATTCCATGATCAAGACAACTGATTGTTAAAAGTCATATGGGGTAGGTTTGGAATGTTTTAAGAAGTAGCAATTGGAGACTTCACTCTATGGAAGCAGAAATTCAGCTTTGAAGAAGCAGGCTAGGAAGAGTATTGACACCTTTGAACTTTGCTTTTGGAGAAGACTCCAGAAAATAAAGTACCGTGGACAGCCAAGAAAACAAATTGACGGATTATCAAACAAATTAACCCAGAGTTTGCATTCAAGACCCAAACAGCCAGGCTCAAATTATCATACGTTGGTCACATTGTGCAAAGACCTACTACTCTCTAATGCTGGGAAGAAAGAGAAGAAGAGGATGGCCAACAGCAAGACAGATGGACTCATTTACAGATTGGACTGCCATTTATCAGAAATGGTGTAGGGTCTCCCGTGGGCAGGGGGTTGGACTAGATGCCCTACAAGGTCCCTTCCAACTCTGATTATCTGTTAAATCTGTTACAGTAGTATTGAGTGCAATATTGGAAGACCTAGATCATCATGGAAAAAATCTATGTAGTCATCAGGAATCAAAAATTATGGAACACAATCTATCAGTTGGCAACATTGAGGGAAGGAAGAATAGAGTAGAAAGGAATATTTACCCAAGCAGACATTCAGAATAAAAATTTGCTGGTGTTAGCTCTTTTTAAAAATGTAATTACCTCTCCCTTTATTCAGTACTAAAAATAGGTTATTTTTTAGATAACTCCTCACCCCTGGGGGTTGTTCCAATTTTAGACTACAGTAAGGTGGATTCTCTTCAGAACTTCCATTCATGCCATAATTAGAGTTGGTTTTCATGCTTTTTAGAACTATAAACCCCCTACTGGATTCCTCTATATTCACTTTTTTCCAATATTTGAGTTGTGGAACTTTTTCTAATTTAAAATATAGGCCTGTATTTATAGATGAATATTTGCAATGACACACAGCTCCTGTCTGCCTTGTACAGGCTGCCTGTTGAATTTCCACATCTGTTACTTTTAATTTTTCTCTCTGGGTCTTTTTTTTTTTTTTTTTTTTTTTGAAGCTGCTTTTATCACTTTAAGTAGTTGCTTCCTATTCACTCCTCGATTGGTCCTTACGTCTGTCAATTTCTTCTACCGTGTTTCTTCAACAATACGGCCTCCCCAAATAGGAAGTCCCAGCATGCTTTATAGGCATAAGATCAAATTAAGCCCCTCCCCCCAAATTAAGGCCTATATTAAACATGTGAAATGGGGGGGATGGGGGGGGCTGGCCGTTAGGAAGTACTTTTGTTGCATACCCGGATATGGTGCTGCCTGCGTTGACCTCAGCGTTGGTGGGGCACTTCGTATCGGGAGAACTTCCGCCACCGTTGCTTTCCCTTCTCCCCGTGCTGCCGCAGCATTTAAAGCAACGCCACGGCATTTGACGTAGCCACGCGCAGCCAGCCAGGGCTCCTCCCTGCAACCGGAGCCTGGCGGAGACACTCGGCTTCAGGCGCTCCTGTCGCCGCCTTCCCTTCGCCTTCAAAGGCAAAGCCAATTCTTTTAAAAATGACGCCCTACTACAGTACGACAAAGACTCCCCTGCCCAAGAGGGCAGCCCAACCCCATGTGGGGAGGCGAATCTCCCAGTGCCGCAGCGCAGGATTGGCCCAACCCGGGAGAAGTGCCCAGCCGCCATCCCTACCTGGTGCTGGGCAGGGCGCGAAGAGCTTTGCCTGGGGCGCCCAGTGCAGCTGACAGGTGGGCCCTCCTGCCTGGCGGCAGAGCTCTCGCCAAGGCAGCGAGCGCCTCCCCGCTGGACCCTCCGCTCATCCTGCCAGGGCCGCGCTGGAGCCGTGCAGGCTGGGCAGAGCTGGGAAAGTGAGCTGCAGGTGCGCGCCCGCCTGCCTACTGAAAGAGCCGGGCTGACCTGAGCTTGGCTTCCTTTCCAAGTCCCTCCAGCCTGAACCCGAAGGGGCCATCGGGAGAGGCTGCCCGAGGCAATGATAGCGCCCACCTGTCCACAGACAGGGAGGCGAGGCGACAGCAGCGCTGCTTCCCTGGCCGGCGGGTCCAGCGGAGAGAGACCGAAGCCACCCGTCCTTTCCACCCTTCACCCAGCCCGTCCCCGTCCCCACGCATCTCCAAACATGCCAGCAGCTCCAAACACTGCAGCGGCATGGACATCGGGCAGAGGCGCTCACTCGTCGGGGCTCAGCTTGGAGGAGGATGTGGCACAGGCCGTCGCCTTGCCTCCCTGTCCACAGATGGGTGGGCGCTATCACTGCCTCAGGTGGCCTCTCCCGATGGCCCCTTCGGGTTTGGGCTGGAGGTCCAAGCTCAGGTCAGCCCAGCTCTTTTGTTTGGCAGGCAGCCGCGCACCCGCGGCTCGCTTTCCCGGCTCTGCCCAACCCACATGGCTCTGGCGCGGCCCTGGTGGGATGAGTGGAGGGTCCGGTGGGGAGGCGCTCGCTGCCTTGGCGAGAGCTCTGCCTCCGGGCAGGGGGGGCCGCCTGTCAGCTGTGCTGGGCACTCCAGGTGAAGCTCTTCACGCTCTGCCCAGCGCCAGGCAGGGATGGTGGCTGGGCGCTTCTCCCAGGGTGGGCTAATCCTGCACTGCGGCCCCGGGAGATTTGCCTCTCCATGTGGGTTTGGGCTGCCCTCTCAGGCAGGGGAGTCTTTGTCGTACTGTTTAGTAGGGCGTTGTTTTTAAAAGAATTGGCTTTGCCTTTGAAGGCGATGGGAAGGCGGCGACAGAAGCGCCTGAAGCCGAGTGTCTCCGCCGGGCTCCAGTTGCAGGGAGGAGCCCTGACTGGCCGCGCATGGCTGCGCCAAATGCCACGGCGTTGCTCTAAACGCCACGGCAGCACGGGGAGAAGGGAAAGCAACAGTGGCAGGTTTCCCAATACGAAGTGCCCCACCAACACCGAGGTCAACATCCAAGCCATCGCCGCCCGGCCGCCCGAGGATGCAAGGGGGGACTTAAGTCATCCCCAATAAGATGGCCTAGCCATTTTTTGGGGGGTCAAAAAAAAATAAGGCCTGGCCTTATTTTGTGAGAAACACGGTATGTGCTAGAGTGGCAAGAAGAGCAAGTTTGTTTTCTGACACGAGCAATTATTGATTTAACTCTTATCATTTTATTACAGTAATTTGATTGCCCCTAGATTTATGACTGTAATGATACCTCCTTCTCTTTATCAGCATATGAAGGAATGTGTGTCTATGAGCAGAGTTTGGCAGCTTTACAACTAATTATATTCATACAAGCTAGAGCAGGGATCCCCAACCTTTTCGGCCTTGCGGCCCGGTTCCGGCGTCAGCTGGGCGCCATGCGGCCCGGTTCCGGCGTCAGCTGGGCGCCGCCATCTTTTTGACGAAAGATCACTTCCGGTGGCGTCACCGGTGTGATTTTCGTCAAAAAAATAAGCGGCGCCAGTGCTTCTGGTGAGCTTTTGGGTAGAAATGGCTTTCTACCGGAAAAGCTCACCAACGCTGGCGCCCGCCATCTTTTTTGACGAAAAATTGCTTTTTTACCAAAAGATGGCGCCGCCCAGCAACCAGCGGCCCGGTAAGGCTTGTTCCGCGGCCCGGTACCAGTCCCATCGCGGACCGGCGGTTGGGGACCCCTGAGCTAGAGGGTCCTCACTTTTTTGCCCCGTAGTTATTGAAATAAGCAGGTGTATATAATATTTATGATATACAATGCCTCATAATTTGTGTAATAAGTATATACATACTTACAAATATGTATAAGATATCTGCAATATCTTCAGCTTCTATGCTCATTGAAGTCCTTGTACACTATGTAGAACTTTTGTGCTAAATTCCAATGCAGTTATACTGATGAAAAGGTCAATGAAGTCTTTTTTAAGTTTAGAGGAGAATTAATATTACCAAGTGCTCAGTTGGTGATATATTTTAACAAATGTGCCTTAGTATATTTGAAAAAAAAAATCTTTGTCAAGGCTCTTTTGAGAGGAAAATATATGAATAAGTAAATATTGAAATATAGAAAAATGTTAATATTGATTTGGGGAATTTATTAGTGTGACAAGTGTGATTTAGCTTTAGAAGAACAGCCTGTTAGCCATATGAATTAACATGATGTTGTATCTAGTAGCCTTGAATACCCCCAGTTCCTTGCCAAAGGACACAGAAAGGCAGCTGAGCATGGCAAAGACAATTAATTTAGAAAATTTATGAATGGTTTTAGATTAGCCATTTCTTAAACAATTGTTCTCATTTGTGAATGTTATGTAAATCCTGACACTATTGTCCTCCATTTGTAAACCTTTAACATTTGCTTGCATTCCATCTACAACGAAGCTTATCTCAACAGTGCCTTGACATTTGTTAGCACTATACTCTGTACATCTGGAATAACCTATTAAATGTTTAAGGATAAATGGATAGTTACAAACTCTTTGCTCGGTACAGAAATATGCCAAATATATTGCAAGGAAGCACTTATGTGTTCTAACCATAAGCAATTGTTTCTCATTGCTAATGAACATAGTTGATCAAATATACTTGTAAAATTATAGATAGATAGATAAATACACAGTAAAACAGTGAAGGAAAAGGATATCATTTGTATGCTTGAAGTAATTAGATAATTTTATAATGTACAGATAGAACAGAATAATAGACTGTCCAATGTCTTCTTAAAAACACCAGTGATGAAGCATCTACAACTTCTGAAGGCAAGCTGTTCCACTGATTAATTAGTCTCTCTGGCAGGAAATTTCTCCTTAGTTCTGGGTTGGATCTCTCTTTGATAAATGTCCATCCATTATTTCTTGTCCTGCCCTCAGATGCTTGGAGAATACATTGAGCCCCTCTTTTCTGTGATAACCCCTCAAATATTGCAAGACTGCTATCATATCGCTGCTAGTCCTTCTCTTTGTTAGGCTAGACAATATCTCATTCCAACTACTGTTCATCATGTGTTTTATCCTCCAGCGCCCTAATCATTTTTGTTGCTCTTCTCTCCACTCTTTCTAGTGTCTCAACATCTTTTTTGGTGACAAATACTGGACACAGTATTCCTAGTGTGGTCTTATACCAAAGCAGTATAAAGCAATATAAACATTTCATGTGATCTTGATACTATCACTCTCCTGATGCAGCCTAGGACTGCATTGGCTTTTTGGGCAGCTACAGCACACTGCTGGCTAATATTTAAGTGGTTGCCCACTAGGATTCCTAGATCTCACTCACAGTTACTGCTATTGAGCCAGGTACGACCTGTGCCTAAATGTAAAATAGCTGTGCTTAAATATAAAAGCTTTCTTTTCTCACCGTTGAATTGCATTTTGTTGAGTAGGACCCAGTGTTCAAATCTGTCAAGATCCTTCTGGATCTTGAGCCTATCTTCTAAAGTGTAGGCTATTCCAACATATACTGTAAACACATGATTTATGTATATTTGTTGCCAGTGCTTTAAAATTTTGAATATGATAAATCTATTAAGTTAATTCAAATAAAATATGAATCTTCTATCTTGGAGAAGATAGTGGTTTTTATCCAAGGCCAAAGCAATATTAAAAAAAAAAAAAACTGAACTGCTCCAAAATTTTGGGTTTGCTTTAGATTGGAGGATCTAGGACAGGACTATCAAACTCGATTTCATTGGGGGCTGCATCAGGATGTGTTGACCTCGGGGGTGGGGTGTGTGGCTAGGGGGCATGGCCAGATTGATGTCACAAGTGCTGGGGTTGTCTGTGGTAGCCAGAGCATTCTGCCAGCAAAAACAAGCTCGTGAGTTTCATTTTCAGCTGCGATGACCTCCTAAAACCCCCTGCCAGCTAAAACGGAGCTTGGGAGGGCTGTGCATGGCCCTCCCAAGCTCTGGTTTTGCTGGCAGAAGCACTGTGGTCTGTTCCTTCAGTGTTTCCAGAGTGGCCCTGCAGGCCAGATCTAAGCACCCCAGAGGCCAGATCCGGCCTACGGCCTTGATTTTAATACCCCTGATCGAGGAAATCTGTTTAAAAGTATTTCATTTCCTCTATTTAAATAACACTAATGGGATTTATTAATTAAATAATCCATTCTATATGTGGATTCTGTTCTGTCAGTTTTTGAATACTGCAACCATATTTTTCTTCCCCTTGGGAAAAATGCACATAATCTGGGCAGACTGTGGTCATAACCAACCTATAAGGTTGAGAATTAGAGAATTGAAAGTTGTACTAGGGAGCTAAAACCATGCCATGGACCCAAGCAGGAACTTCGTAATATTTTTCTCCAGATAAAATCTCAATGTAAAGCAGCCTGATGCTGTTATCATTGGGATGGTCTAATGCAGAGTTTGAATAAACACCCACATGAAAATACCGTGAATTTCCATAACACACCATAAAGGATATGCTTTAATTATGCTATCTGAAAAGAGCTGAAACTCAAGACATTTGTAGATTATGAATGAAATTACCTGCTTTATGCGTTCAGGATTGAGTTGGAAGATAAATCTATATTAAAATCAGTAAGGTTTATCATGATTATGTTTTAAAAATCAGGATTATAAAGATGGAACACACTTTGAGTTCAATAGGTATCACAGGAAAATTAATACATTGAAAGTGTATACTATTCACTTTATCAAAATTCTTAATAGCTGATATTGCCTTCATATATCAATTACTCTTTTTGGAATAAATCCTATGTTATTTCATTTACTTCTGTAAACATTTTATAAACATAAATTGACATTTTAATGTTTGCATTTTACCCCTCTCATAAAGCTGAGTAGCACTGTCATACTATATAGTTTTCTTGGTGATATTCCCTGCCTCTTATAAATTGGGATTATAATTTTCAGAATTCCCTGTTCAAAATTGTGTAAATAATTCATTGCAAGTATGTTTATTTTGATTTTTCAATGTTCCAATTTCATACTTCTGCAAGAATCTTCTAAGATTCATATTATAATTAAAAGTTCAATATGGCATTTTCTGGATGAATTACCAATCAATAAACAAAAAAGGGTCATGGAAATGTGTACAGTAACTTTCCTAAAGGAATTAATCAGGAATATTTCTGTGATTCTGGGCACTGATGAATGAAGGAAAGTTCATCAGTTAAAGGAGGGACATTTTTAACTTTGTTGTATCATAGAAGTAGTATCTAAAGAAAATCTAACATTATTGGAGAAGATAGAAGCACACAAAGATTGGTTAATTGGTTGGTTAATTTCAGAGAGAGAACAGCCTATCCAATGGTCCAATTGGTTATTTGATCTTTTTGCAGCTACACTGTACATTACAAATAAGTTTCATAAAATAATGTATGTCATGAAACTTTATTTTCCAGAATAACATTATAGATCCTCGCTGTTCAAAAGCAGGACTTCATAAGATTCACATAACACACTTTCTGTAAATATATAAAGTATAAAGAAAAGGAACTGGACTCACAATATAGTATTGAATAGGCTTGTAGAAACTATTCTACAGTCAGCTTCTAGTTATTTGAAATCAAGAGGGAAAAAGGTTGTGATAGTTGTACTTTTTGATAAAAGACCATAGATAGAGAAATCTTTCTTTGTTCCCAATTTTCCTCTGTATGAATTGCATATTTAGCTTTCTAAACTAAAGATACCTCCATACTGGGCTTCAGCTGAAATTTGTCTGTTCATTGGAGCAATAGTCATTGTCTGGTTCAACAATAGTACAAGTCAGTCCTATTCACATTTATTTGGAGTCAAGCCTCATTTTCCTCAGCATAAGTTTGCAGTGATATATTCTTATTAAATAAAATACACCTCTTTTCTCTGACATTGTAACATTGCCGATTCTCAAAGGAAGAAAAGTGATGTTGTTGAAGTGAAGGATTTTATTTTTCATCATGAAATGTACAGTTATTCAAACCATTTGGCCAAGCCAATTATATGTCAGACAGCCATTATGTTGGGAAACTGCCAGCCGAGCAAGGAGGAGGGATCAAACAGGGAATTAAACCTAGGAGTAAAAGCCCTCCTTGCAAGTTCCATGAAACTTTATCTTTTTGTTCCCAAGAAAAGGTAAGCATTCTGGGGAGAATCTTGTATTATAGATAGAATACAATAAATTAATCAACTTCAACCTTTTACACATGGATCTAGTTGCTTGTGTCTGATACATCAATATCTATTTATCTAATTTGATTTTTATTTGTTTCTGAAAAAAAGTTATGGCTTTCATGAAGATTGTGGACATGGTATACTTCATGACCTGAAGCCAATACAGAATTTGTCCGCTTTCCTTTATTCATCAGTTCTCAGATGAGCACACAGAAATATCACTGGTTAATTCTTTAAGAAAATTACTGTACACATTTCCATGCATCTCCAAAGTTACTAGGAAGACTCTGTGTTTGTCCTCTGTAAAATTTCTCAGCTTCTTCACCCTTTCCTTTGAGTAGCTTTTCTCCTTCCTCATATCCAACTCATTAGGGAGTATCCTGACATTTCTGGAAAGCAACCAACACTTGGTGGTTTAGAGCTCCAAAAGAATCCTGGGACACTTTTCTCAATGGATTCCACTGGTTTTTGTAATCTCTGATTGCCCCATCTTTCCTCTAAAACAGGTGTCAAACTCATGTCACAACAGCATCATGTGACGTATCAGGACTTTTTCCCCCTTCGCTAAACCAGACGTGGGTATGGCCAATGTATGATACATCCAGTCCGCGGGCCGGCCAGCTCTGCTCTAAAACAAATTCTGGGGAAAAAACTACTTCCTTAAGAGCATTTCCTTTTTAGTTTTTACTTTTACAGAATAACGTTTAACTTTTCTGAATACAGGGTGAAGGATAAAAAATATAACCTTAAAGATAACCCATAATAGCTCAGAATAAAAGGACCATTACCATGGATTTACTAAGGTACTCAGATTTTGATGAGCATGAAATGGTCTTCCTTAAAACATTAAGATGTGTTTCTGACTCAACTGACATTGATTGGAATTGTTTTACAGTTGTTTCCATGTTTTGTAGTCTGGCTTGTGGCAGTTTAGTACTTGGACAAGAGGAAATACAGCTGATGTCTTTATGGGGATTCATTGCAAATGGATGGGAAAAAATACCAGAATTAGAAATATAATGAGAACAAGATAATTTTTTTGGTAATTTCTTGTGAATCATCCAAGATTGATTGAGTAGATGAACATTCTACGTGGTTTTCATCAGTTCCTGGAACATTGTAGAAGTCAGATATTTGTGCTAAGTGAGAGATTTAAAGATTTTTAGCCATTGTAGTCTTTTGTGCTTTGTAATAGTTTACAGGTTGCTAAACTGAATGTCTGATTACTAAGACACAAAAAAGAGACAATATGACATTACCATTTAATTTCATACACTTCACCACGCAAGGAAAAGCAACTGTTATCTTAATCTTGTAATTTCTCAGTTGTTGCTACAATACTGCATTTGGTAAAGATAAAAAATAAGTTAAAAAAACAATTTTATAAAAATGTTCGTTTAATGAAAAAGTATTGATCTGAACATTCCTTTAAATCAAGCTTTCTGGTGACTTCATGGACATAACTGTTGCTTTTTTTTAAACAAAAATAAAAATGGTGTTTGCTTTTAATTTCTGTCTTTTCTTTTTTTTTTTTTTCAAATACAATGCTGATATTTTCTGGCAGTCTGCCATGAAATACCAATAGGGTCCTTTTAAGCTGTTTTTAGGCCAGATCTAAGCACCCCATGGGCCTTGAGTTTGACAACCCTTCTGTAAAGTTCCAACCATTGAAGCATTTATTTTGATAGAGAAACTCTAGCTAGCAAATAAAAAGGCCTTAGATTAATTGTGGACATGTAAGTGGTAACACAGTTTTAATCACCAAATGGTTTTTAATAACAATCATTGCTAACATTTTCGAAAATGACACAGCATTCAATCTAAGAACTTTTTCCTTATGAGACTATTTTTTTAAAAAGTATTTTTCTACTGTTGTCTGATTGCCTCTTTACATTATAAGTAGGGCTTTTCCAGAAGTAGTGGCTTATCTGGCTATGTTCCTTCCTTGAATTAACCATTTGGCATTGCTTCAATAAATATGTCCAGAAGTGACATTATTTTTTTTAAACTCTTTGTTCCAATTTCTAATTAAGTGATTCTTGTCCCAGCAAGCTTGGTTCTATTAATTTTGACTGAATTCTTGTCTTACTGATAAATGCCTGAAGCTTTACTTAGAAGAACTTATAGATGTCTCATTAACACATTTTCTTCCATTTTAAATTCTAGCATTAGCAATAGCACTTAATACTGCTTCACAATGCTTTACATCCCTCTCTAAGCAGTTTACAGAGTCAACATATTGCCTCCAATAATCTGGGTCCCCATTTTACTCACCTCGGAAGGATGGAAGGATGAGTCAACCTTGAGCCTGGTGAGATTTGAATTGCCAAATTGCAGGCAGCCGGCAGTCAGAAGAACTAGCCTGCAGTACTGCACTCTCGCCACTGCGCCACCATGGCTCATTAAGGTCCCTTATACTAATACTCATTAAGGTCCCTTATACTGATTTTACCTTTGTTTTGTTTGTATATACTTTTTTATTGCTCAGTGGTATACTTCTTATACCTATGTATATTGCTTGAGTGAAACTATTTCTAAGGTTTCTCTTTTTGCCCCAGTCTAGTCTGCTTCATATCCTTTGACAAATTTCTGAAATTAGAACATATCCAGAAGGACTCAATAGATTGTTCTTGTTATTCTATAGCTTAGAAAGGGGAATTTTGCTATCATTTAAGCCACAAGTGTATTATGCCATATACAGATCTACCTACATTCCATTGTTTAAGTATTTTAACCATCCATAGAAACCCTTTATCATCTCCTTGTTTTCAGAAATGTAGAATGTGGTGAAAGAAACAGGGCCTTTCTGATGGTGGCATGCCCCAGGAGACATTTATGTCAGTTTTGTGGCTTAGACGAAGACATGTTCATTTGTTTTTGGTGCTTTCCCAAAGTGCAGTTGACAAAAATGTTTCCAGGGATGTTTCAGATATATCTATGAGAGTATTAATTAGTTTAGTTTACTTTATCATCATTGCACCTCGTACAACAAAATTAAATACCATCTTCAGTGTACATTATGACTATGAAAATAAACACAAATACATATCCTTCACATTCTATACATTGAATTGAAAACCCCTGATATTGCGTTAATATTGCAATAATGTTTAAAAGGTTTAAACCTGTGCTTTAAGTTTGGTCCTGAAACAAAACCAGAAACTAATGTAGAAGGATGGATACAGTCCTATAGTGCCAAGATAAAAATGTTGCTGATCTTATTTTGGATAAGGTAAAGTTTTCAGGGGCCTTGTAATAATCCACTTGAATGTTTCCAGGGACTATAACTATAAAAAGACAACTATCGAGATCAGGTCACATTTGATATGTTGGTCTAATCTCAAAAAATGTGTTATGTTGATTCATGAGTCTATATTTGTTTCTGATATTTTAAAAAAAACTATTGTCAGATAAATGTGGGGGATTAAAAAGCAGAGTAGTAAATGCTTCTAAAGTTTTTCAGTCAGCAACTTATACCCTGACTGGGGCTGTCAGGACCAACCTTTGAACAAGAAAAGAGTGTTAGGATTAGAATTCTTATGCTGTAGTTTTAATTATTAGTTTCTAATGTAGGTCCATTTTCATCCCTAATCTTCTAAGAAGATTTTAAATGATCTGATGTCTGCAGCATTTTGTTTCATTAAGTTTCCTGCAAACTTCATAGAAAATAATTTGTATAAGCCCCCCAAATATGTTTTTACATATGACATAATTGATCTTTTGAAATAATTCCAATGGTAACTCATTAATGAATTTGGAGAGAACTGTCACACATGCACAGATGCCAGGTCCATTTTTATTCTTGCATCTTTGCCATCCCGGTCTAGAAACCAGCCAAGAAATGATTATTTCCGAATCCTTTTTTTTTTTTTTTTGAGGGGGGGGGAGGGAGGGAGAGAGGGAGGGAGAGGGAGAAGGAGAGAGAATATGAAGTAATTGGCTATTGGTAAAAATGTTATAGCTCTACCTTCTTCCTTTTCCGAAAGAAGACAAAATGAAGCCGAGAGAGACATAATATTAAGGGATACCTCTCTTGTTATAAATTGCACATGCAGAAGCACTTCTTCTAAAGTTTGACAGAAATAGTCCTGCAATCTATTCCATTTAAAAAACAAAAAAGGCCAATTGGTTAGATTTACAAATACATCTAGTGCTATATTTCAGTCATGTTGTTGACACTTTGTTTTCAAGGTCAGTATGAAGGTTAGTGGAAAATGTTATGGCCATTGGAAGCCAGAGTACAAAGGCAACAAAGAAAGGCCACTAGCTTGGTCACAAGAAGTAGACCTGGAAAGAATTATGCCTCATTCAGAATATTGTTGTGATTTATGGCTCTTGTGGAATTATGACAATAGAGCCATTCACTCACCTTCTTGACCTTAGGAAACTGAACAGAGATGGAATTTTCAGTTTAGTCTGAGCCTGATATTTATAGCGATACCAATACAATAATAAAAAATAAATGTCACTGTAGTATATATTCACAAATTATTTCAGCCTATGACGTTTCTGTGGATTAGAAAACACATACATTTACTGCTATGTTCCATTTTCTCTAAGATAGGATTGTGTATAAATCATGTATGCAACTGGTCTTAATAGATGTAGTTTGCCTGTCATTCTCCACAAATATGCTTTTGTTGTATTTGCACTATATATATTATGCTACATATTATATATTTCAGTTGTTGAAATGAATAGATAGATTCTTCTATGTTAGCTCAGTGTAATGAAGGTGTACATACTGTCAGATCACACTGTTTGATTTCCAAGGAAAAGTGATGGATTTCATATAAATTGCAAGAGAATTTAAATGACTGAAAACTACTTAAAATACTCTGTAGAGAAAAATATTGTAGTCATAAAAGTAATGCATGTCCATGAAAAGCTGTTTGATTGTCCAATGGACATTGGTCAAGGAATCTACCAGCTCTGAATATGAAAATCAGTTCTAATCATATGCCTTCCACTTAACATGTGGAAGTTTGACAGTATTAAAATACAAGTGTTTGTGTTCTGTACAGTCATTAACATACTTGTAAACGCCGCGCGGTGATTGGTCAAGACGCACGGCGAGCTGATTGGCCGAGCGAGCCGCACGGATTGGCCCGCCGCGAATCTCCTGCGATTGGTGGAAACTAATCACGGGAGATTCAAAGCGGTGCCATTGGCCGGGGCCGCCGGGGCCAAGAAATAAAAGCCGCCGCTTTTCCTTTGGAGCCGGGCCGATCTCGGGAACTAAATAAAGAGCTGAAACCAAGTCACTGGCTCCGAGTCTCTCTTCCATGACGGACATAACAGTTTCAGTGCACTGTGCAGCAGAACATTACAGCATCCTATCACACCAGCTATTCAACTAGCTGCCTTAAGTCTGAAGATAAATCTTTTAGAAGTGTATGTCTGTTATTCTATGGGAAGAGGAAGAAACATGTATTCTATGTGACTTAGTCCGTATCAATATCAGTTTTCTATCTGTGCTGGATTAAAACTCCAGAGTCCTTTAGTATCTCATATTTCTCTTACATGTCTTCATGCTTTCCACTACCTATAACTAAGGAAAGCAGAAACCAAAGAGTCTCTGAACAAAGAGATGGGTGAACTATTACAAGTTAGTTTGGGGCATCTGGCTCTTTTACAACGCCATAAACCTTTGACAATCTTGGGAGGATAAATCAATGTGTAATATCTCATTCACTAGTTGCTGACCAATTACTTTTTCTTTTAATAGTAGAAAGTTAGATTCTCTCTGGGTGGCCTTAGGCAAACTGCTAATTCCCCATCACTACAGGATTACTGCGATTGTGTATATGAAATTCTTTGACATGTGCTGTAAAAATACCACATAGCAATAGTAGAAGAGAATGTAATGCAATCTTTTATAACATGTAGTTTGCTTTTATGATGTAAATTAATAACTTACATTTAAGCCACTGAATAGAATTCTATAGTTTTCCATTGAAATTCCTAAGCCATTTACTTCGGAGTAAAGTTGTTAATGTCCATTAACTGCTGTGGGAATGAATATTCGGGATTTCCTTTGTCCCCAGTGCTGTAATAGTAACTGTGATTGACAGAAGTATTTATGCCCATTGGCTGTCTTTTTCATGACAGTAGGAACATGCAGACACACATAATTGCAAACATGCTCTGCATTTCTCTCATTGAAACTTTGGTCACGACAGATGCTTTGCAAATCTGAGTAAGCTGAAAACTGGCACAGCAGTAGCACTGTTCCAAGTCCATGACATAGTAGGCATTTGGTTTCCCAAGTGCCACAGGGAAACAGAACAGTGTTGGCTAGCAACAAACAATATGTATGAAAGATTTCAATTCACACATTTCAGTCTGGAGGGCATTCCATAAAGATGAAAAGGGTAAGTTCTCTGTAGTTCTCTCTTCTTGCATAGCAAAATAAAGACAATTGATATCAACAGTTGCCATTGTTTTTTCTCTTTCCTGTTTGGCATAGAGAGAAGAATAAAAGTGTATCAGTCTCAGCTTTTCAAAGGACTTTCCACTAAGAAGTGTTGTTATCTTTACAAAAATAGCAAAGGAGACTTGTATTATAGTATATTGCAGATGGATAAACTGAGAGATTGTGATGTACTGTCAAGACAGTCTGATTTAGGGATACAGTATATTTACATGTGTTTTCTATTCAAAGTGAAAGGAAATTGTTGTGTTTTCTTAGCAGTCTTGGCCAGAAAGAACTCCAAGAGTAACAGACTTATGTGCTGCATATTGTTGGAGCTGTGTGTAGTCGGTGGTCACAAGTTGCCCACTCTTATTGCAAAGTCTCCTTGCAAAATGGATGATTAGCAGCTGGGCCAACTTTCTGATTTCTGGCTGCTACCGTAGTCACTGTACAGTTCCAAGAATGTTAGAAAGATGTGTGTTGAGATTATGTGTATATGTAGCACTTCTGATCCTTCATTTTTCAAAAATAAAAAAAGTTCAGGTATTTGTCCAGTTTCTTTCAGATTTATCTTTTAACTCAGAATATTGCCATATGTTGGAATATGTTAGAACAGACATGTCAAATACACAGCCTGTGGGCTGAATGCAGCCTGCAATAGGTCCAGAGTTGTCCTGCGATAGATCCAGAGATGGCAAGGGACCAGCAGTCCACCCCAGCCACGCCCATCCAGTCAGTCACGACAACCAGGGCACCATCACCCCAGCCCCCCGAGGCCAAACAAAATCCTGATACGGCCTGCAATGGGATTGAATTTGACACCCCTGGGTTAGAATGCATTTTGTATTACACCAACTACAGAATTATTCAGCCAGTAGATGGCAGTATTTAGTTTGCATCTATGGTTATAATCTATGATTGTTTTTGTTCTGAGGAGAGTTTCCTGTGACAGTTGAAACCTTTAAGCAGCAAAGCTCATGGTGACTGTCCACTGTATACTCTATTTGATCTGTATGGCTGTGTAACCATCCTCTGGTACCAATCTGTATGGCTATATAGTAAACCTCTGCTACAATTTCTATGCTATAAAACAGAATTTCTAACACCACATTATGCTGTATATGTCAGAGCAATTGTGTATTGAGTTCAACTTTTGTTGTATTTGTGACTATTTTAAGTTTCTGGGTATAGTGCATTAAACATTTCAAGAAAATTATATTATCAAAATAGTCATATATTACTTCAAGTCAGGAGCATTTGGAAAGTTGGCCATGTACTTTTCCTCACCCAAATCATTAAGCCATGGAAGGAAATGCCCTCTTTCAACCTTGACAGTTGATTTATCTTAGATGGATGTAGGCTTTTTTATGCAAAAGCACTAGTATATTAATTGCTCGTGGTGGTTGCATTGTGTCTCTAGACAAGGAAGTAGCAAAAGCATACCTTTGTAATGTAGTTGCTGTTTAGTAGTTGCATCAAGGCTGATTATTTTGTTGCATTTATTCTAGTTCTATTGGTAATAGTTTTGGTTTGAATACTGACATGCTTTCCATTTCCATTTGTGCATGGTTTTTTTTTCTTCCAACACAGCTGAACTCACATTTTATTTTTTAATTGGGGAGGAGCTGAGCCCACTACTATAAGAAGAAATAATATCCTTATTAATCTCTATTATGTGACCCTATTTATAGAGCATCATAGTAAAAAATAATTGAGGTCTTTCAAAGTCATGGATGATTATACATAGAAGAAGCGGAGAGCTCAGTGGCTGGATTCAGGAATTATGAAGCAATGCAGTGTAGCATTTATTATAAATTTATAAGTACAGTTTCTTTATAAAAGGGGAGGGAATAAACATTGTGTTAATTATAATAAATTTAGAAGAAGAAGCAATAAGAGGAGAAAATGGATTTGAGATAATTTAAATTGTTCAAGGAGAAAATACTTACATTAATTGTTGCTAATCCCATAGCCCCAATTCAACAGAAAAGAAATAAATAAAATGAGTTGAAGCTCCAAAGAGGAAATGCTCATTTTAATGGCTTAGGAACATGAAAGAGCCTTAATAGCAATTTGCCCAACCGCACTAATCAGTCTAGGGCTGTGCTTGCATCTTATCAATTACCACAAAGAAAATAACAGTTTAATAAAAGTCTTATTCATACTTTGCCAAAAAAGAAGGCAGAGGAAGGAAAGAGGGGAGGGTTAATAAAATTCAGATTATGGATTCTGTCCAAACCAATTATGGGAACCCAAGCTTTTGGGATGAAGATTAGAAATGAATGCCAGTTAACAATCATAGCGTATAGATGAGCTACTTAAAGAACTCTTCAACTGGGTAGTCCTTCAGATAGAGATTTGATTTAATAGAGATCTCTAAGTCAAATGAAGACTTATGATTGCTCATGAATTGTACAGTGTTTGGATAAAACCTTATTTTCCTTTGCCTAGTGAAAATTGGGAAACCCTCCAAATCTGGAGACAACGTTGGAGGCAAAGTGGGGGGAATCGCCCCTCCTTCCTAATCTGGAGATAGAAGCAATGCTACTAGGAGAAGTACTGCACAGGATTTTTACCCATTTCTTTTTCATTTTTTTTAAAGTGAGCTGCAATTAGCAAATATTATCAAGTAATTAACTTTACCCATTTCAATGAATTCTAAACACTATGACAGCAATGAACTTTGTATAATTTCAGTGGTAGGAAAAATAGAACAGAAAATGTTTTCTTGTTAATACCCTAATGAATAGATATCAAATGGTTGGTTTTTAGCACATTTTACTGAATAGCAAAAGAAAGTAGGGAAAAGCAATGGGGCATTATCGAAATAAAGGCAAAGATGCTAGTCGTTTCCGGCTCGAGGGGGCGGTGCTCCATTATAAAGTCGAAGAGCCAGCGCTGTCCCATATCCCATATCCCATATCGAAATAAGGTATTCTAAAAAGAAGGACCTACTACGCAAAATGCTTTTTAAGTCTCATAAATTTTATGAATGTGGTGTCTAGGAACATTATTTTTGCAAGTCTATGTATACTTTTTTTTTCTTGGACTGAAGAATTTTAGTTTAAGACTCTGAAATATGTACTTACATTAAGTTCATTTTATTGTCTTTGCGCTGTGTGGACAAGAAGTCCAGACTATACAGCAATATATGTAAGAAAAGTGTATGCTCTTAAAAACGCTCAGTACAGGCTCGGCTTATAACAGTTGATTTAATGACCATTTGAAATTATAACAGTGCTGAAAAAAGTAACTTATAATCGTTTTTCACACTTGTTGCAGCATCCCCATGACGTGATTAAAATTCAGATGCTAAGCAACTGACTCATATTATGAAGGTTGCAGTATATTGGGATAATGCGATCATCTCTTGTGACCTTCCGACAAGCAAAGACAATAGGAAATCCAGATTCACTTAACTGCAGTGATTCACTTAACAACTGTGGCAAGTAAGGTCGTAAAATGGGGCAAAATTCACTTAACAACTATCTCCTTTAGCATCTGAAATTTTGAGCTCAATTGTGGTCATAAGTCAAAGAATACCTGTAATAAAAATAAAAAATAGAGATAATGAATAAGGAGAAAAAAGGAAACAAAATTAAAATGAAATTTATTACACAGAGATTTGTATGTATAAAACATATAGACAGATATGCATTGTGTATTTTTAATTATTACATTTCTTTTCTCTTGCTCAGTAGTTAGAGTAGAAGCAGAACTCGGGTTCATTTAGTGCAGCAATCTCTGTCACAGAATAGGCAACTGGGTTTATTTTGGAAGTTTACAAGTCTGGACTAGAGGATGACAGTCCTTTGCCAATGCCACTTTTCAGCTGGCATTGTAAGACATGTTGCCATTCAGGAGATAGTAAACAGACATCAATCGTAGTTATTGATAGCCTGAGTTTCCATGAACTTATCCAGTACCATCTAAAACCATCTGAATTGGCTTTTATTATATTAGCACAGATTCCTCAGTTGTATCTTTGTGCTATATAAAAAAGACAAATTAATCCAAAATATTTCAGTGTCAATGGATGACCTGAGTTCCAACACATATGTAAGAGAAAAGCCATTCTCCCTTGTAAGGCTGCGATAGGTCAGGAATGGGTTGCTCATTGTCCTAGCTGATTGGACTGAGTCTATCAAAGCGGATTAGTTTAGCTCCGCCCCTGTGACTCGCCGCTCCCATCTTTTGACTCAGTCCTCAGGCAGGACGGACGCAGTGGATTATTTCTTCTTCTTTGCTTTGCAAAGGCAACCTCAAACAAAGAACCGAAAAGGGGAAAAAAAACCTTTAAAAATTATCTGTGCTATGCATGATTTTATGTACTTCTGCAGATCTCTCATTATCTTCCTTTGTTCTCAGTTAATGAGCCCCAATTGCTGAAGGGGAGCTGTTCCATTCCCCTGATCACTTTCAATGAACTTCTTTGAACTTTTCAGCTGTGTCATACTTAAATCGGTGTTTCTTAAGTTTGTCACCTTTAAGATGTTTGGATTTCAACTCAAGCTTGCTGAGGCATTCTGCAAGTTGAAATTCAAGCATCTTAAAGGTGGCAAGGTTGAGAAACAATGATTTAAGGTCTGGGGATCAGAACTTCATACAGTATTCCCAGTTGTATTGTATTCTGTTGTATTACCTTAGATTTGTATATGGACATTATTACAATCACCAGTTCCATTTCAATTCCTTTCTTAATGACTTCAGGCATTGAGGTTATTTGTGCATAACACAGCCGCTATGTACTGTGTTAACAGTTCCTTAAAGGTGTCTACAGTGAATCCACATCCCCTTTGCTGGCCAGTCACTGCCAGCTCAAATCCCATTAATGGTGAGATTTGAATTTGTTCTGCCAATGTGCATTATACTAGTTTTTGTTTTTACAACTGTTTTTGCTATTTAAGCCTGTTCCCACAATTTGAAAAGATCCCATTGGAAATCTTAATAATTCTTCTTAATTTTACCTCCTTGAATAGTTTGGTATCATCAGAAAATACAGCAAATTTTCTTAGTCACCTGTGGGACTAAGAAGAAAAGCCTTTAGTGGCCAGCAAGAGGATTTCCTTCCCTTGTTTTCTCCTCTTGGACCTTCAGGCAGTCTAAAGAGCAACACACCTGGTTTACAATGGTAAAAGAAAAAAGAAACAGCTGAGAGTATTGGAGTGTGCTGGTGACTTTGGTGGAAGAGTTGCGTTGTGTGGGAAAGCAAAAAAGGAGGAATTTGCAGCTGAGCGAGCAGAACAGCTGTATCAGCTCAACAGGCAATTGATTGTAAAAGAGGAGCAGGCTTGGACTTCACCAGTTTAATAGCAGAGAAGCTGAAAGGAGAAGCAGAGGCCAGTAGCAGCACCGAGAAGCTAAAGTAAGCTAGCACTTTTGGTAAAGTCTCCTCCCTCCTCCCCCACCCCCCAAAAAGGCACAAGCTGAAAAATTTGCGAAGCCAATGCTTCAGCAATTTAGTATAGGGGTTGACAGCAACAGAAGCCAACTTGCAGGTGGTTAAATGGTGGCTAGAGATTTTGATAGAAGTTTAAGCAATAAAGACTGCTTAGAAACAAGATGTACATGGGCATAGACAAAGATGTTAGCAGAAATAAAGTATAAGGCAGCATAGGCTTAATAAGTGGTAAAATAGAACACAAGTAACTTTGTTCTTTTTTTATTATTAAAGCTTGGATGGGGGTGAGCAAGTTAAAACATCCACCCTCAACAGGGAAGATAAACCAATCTATTTGTTGCTGGTCTTTACCATTTTCCAAAAGAAGCCTCTCAGAAACTATAATGTTAGATTATCTACACAAGCTAAAAAATAGCAACCTGAGTTCTAATACCTGAAGACATTACTTTGCACATCCCACTAATGTGAGAACACCTACCAGTCTTTCTTCTGCACATAATATCCCAATCTTTTATTCTCACAACAATAAGAAATATAGGAGTATGAGATAAAGATCTGTCCCTAATGACCAAACAACCTTTATTGTTAAGCAAAACCTTTTATGTATACACCCAACTCTGTAAAGTCTTTATGGCATTTACTGTAGCTTTTATTAATCTTACAAGCAATTGACATCTCAGTATGCACAGAAATAGAAGTTTTCTTTTATGTAGATTTAAAGTAATGTGTTCCTTGAGGGAAACTCTGATGTGCCCAAATGATCGGTTTAAAAAAGTCACAGGTAAAATATTGGATATGTAACCATGGCTCTTTGAACAATGTACTTGGGTTCTCCTATATGCTGCATAATTATTGTTGAAAAGTAATTTTTGGAAGGCTAGCAGTGCATGTACATGAAAATCAAGATTTAATTGGATCAAAAATTATATTTGAATAGAGATTTGGGAGGAAGATGTGAACAATGCATGGCTAGACAAGATAAAACATATTAGCTGCTTCTGTGTAGTATTTAGGGAAGCAGAAAAGGCCCTTGTGATTGATTTCAGCAATGTAGAGATCATGCAGGGCTCTTACAAAGTGGTAAAATTGGCCAAATGCCCAGGTGCAAGACAGTTTCCTCCAGAGTCCAAGAGCTGCACAGTGAATCCCTTGTCACCTTCTCATTTGGCTTTTGTAACCATACTAATATGTAACAGCCAGACTAGTCTTTAATTCTAGCCTGGAAATGTGAAAGTCAAACTGAAGTCAGGTTTGAGAGAAAAAAATGGCTATGGTAAATCAATGTGACGTAGGATCAAATTAAGCCTTCCTTTTTTTCAAAATGCTCTGAAAATGAGGGATATTTCATCTGCGTGTGGACACAGTAGGTCACAGGCTCAATAAAGCTTCTTAAGGGGTTTTTGTTTTTGGCTTACTGAAGAAATAGGAACATGTCCTCCAATTCCTTTCTCAGGTTCAGCTACTCAGCTGTTATATTGCTTTGCAGCTTCTCCAGCAAAAACAGAGGTTTGCCAAGATTCATAATTCAGCGAAAGCTGCTGAGGTTAAGAGATAGCAACTTACTTCAAGGTGGAATTGACTTGCTGTGAAATACAAAGGAACCAGAACTGTTTATCCAAACCTTACCACTTCCTATTGTAATAAATAGGCAAGAATAAAGTTCCCCTGCCAAATAACCTAAAAGTTACTGAGTAGGTCGGTTAGGGCTCGACACATAGGCTGGATACCCACATTGTGCTGTGTCATAATGCAGAGGTATTTTTCATTTAGGTTTGGCACATTGTGTGAGTCAAACTATATTGAGTTTAGTTACACATGATTTGTGGTTCAGTAGATGGGATCCTAATTAACTGGCTTATTCAGTAAATCATACTTATGCAAACTATGCTAATAACATATATTGGTATTTGCGTAACTATTTCTTTTTACAATTGAATAAAAGATAACTGCTTTTCCAGAAGAAAGCATATGCTCTGTTTATCATAGAAGATAGCTTTAAAATGAAATTAAGATACGTTGAAGAATATGGTGAGTCATGAAGGTGGTACTGAAACTTTTAATGTACACAGCATGTAAATAGATTGAGAAACAGTATCACAAGCTTACTTCTTTATCTAAAACTCATTAATTTTTCATTCTAGGAGTCTGGGATTTTTTTCTGGTTGTACAGTAGAGGCAAGTTTTGTATAAAGGTTTTTTTTAAAGGGACATGAAGCTTTGTGCAGTTCCTTTTAGACCTAGTTGAGCTTAAAATGTTTTTCTCTTCAAAAATCAGAGCATGGGGTTACATGAAGCAAAACGACTAGGCTGAATTGCTTCTTTATATTGGTGAAATCCAGCAAAGCTATATATTGTAAAACATTATTGTAATATCTACTCAGATTACAAATCAGATGCCAAGCAGTACTGGAAATGGAAGCATTACTGTTGCTTTTTTAATAGAATACTTAAGGACTGGCTCTTGAACATCTTCAGAGATACTGTAGATTCAGTGTACTATTGATAGCATATTGATACAGCCGAGAATATGTAGCATCGATATGAAACTTAATAATACTAATAATTGGTATGTTCTTTTTACTTCTGCTTTGAATGGAGTGGGGAAAATACATCATAATAGGAAAAAATATCCCAATTCTTAAAAAAAGTCTCTAGTGATTTCACTAGTGTACAACCTATAGTGTGTGTATGTGTGTGTGTCTATACACACACACACAGACACACACACATAACAAATGAACTTCAGCAAGTAGCAGGATTTAGCTGACTTTGACTGCACTCCAATGCTAATTAGGGCCAGGCCTAGTTGGTAATTGTGTGGCAGACCTCTAGTAATGCAAGACCTGTAGAGTATACTGGGAAGTTTAAAAAACATCTGAAGAGAGGTTGATGGCAACCCACTGATCCGTATTGTTGTAAAGAAAAGTTCATGGGCATGCCTGTGAAGTTACCAGGAGCCAAGCTTGGCTCAGGAGACTGCAATTTACTTTCCTGTGTTTCTGACTTTCACATGCATGATTTAAATAAATGGTGGATAAGGGTTGCCTTGTTTGCCCTTCCCCTGGAAAAAAGGCACTCCTGCTCCTCATAACTGGTATGGTATGGTAGTAGTCATTCTGGGAAAGCTAATTAAATTACTAGTTTCACTTCTAGCAGTCCACCATGATATAATGAGATTGCCCATTATATACTACCTAAATTACAAATGTTTCCACTGGTTTAACAGATTCCTGGTTGCTGAATAGTAATATTAATTCCTATCAATCACTGCCAAAGGAATAAATCTCCAGGTGCCTTCTTTTTTTAAAAAAAAAGAGAGAGAGAGAGAGAGAGACAAACAGTGATACAAAAATGCATTCTGGAATAATTAATGCAGGTTTCTAAAAGAAAATTTTATAGATATTTCAAGCAACCAAAATCCACAGTAACTGCAGAAATCTGTTAAAGCTAAGATATAAAGGCACCCTGGGGTACAAATGACTGGTTTGTCATGGGTCATACTGCTCTAAAATTATGGGCTTTATTTTGTCTTTGTGCATTCCAGAAACTAATGTTTGTTTTGGAAGCTGTGCTTGGCTTGTGGATAGTGAATGTTAATTCACTATACTGAAGCAGTTGTATGTAACACTGCAACAAGGTTTAGGATAGGGCTGTTTGGTGCATTCTGAGCTAATAGTGGAGCTGCCTAGGAAAAACTGACAGCTGTATGAAGATTTATGTAATAATTTTTCAAAAAGACATTGATTCCTAAATAGAAACTAGTGTTGCGTAGTAGTAATTCCATCATTAATGACTTTGTAATAATATACATTTGAGCAACTAATATACATATTGATAAAATAGAATATTTGTAGCTCCAGGGTTGAACTGTAGGATCCTTGGTGCTCTCTGAGCTTGGTGTTTTTTTTGCAGACGTTTCATTACCAAACTAGGTAACATCATCAGTGCTAGAAGGGAATGGAGTTTGCTATTATTTTTATAAACTAGTGGTTTGTCCTGTCAGTGTTGGTGGGAATGTTCTTGGCGGTTCTTTGATTAGGCTGCTGTAACCTAATACACATATAGCAGGTACACAAAATATTGGATGCATTAATCATTTTTCATATTCTAAAAACTGAGAACTTAGTTGGAGACTTGGGAATAACATGAAATAGGAAGTTGCTGTAGGTTTCAGAGTGCTTGAAAGTGTTGAACACTACTGAAGCATTATGCATGTTTTTTATAAAATAGGTGCTGAAAAAGCACAAATGGGTAACTTGTACAAGTTACTACTTCAATATTTATTCAACTTTAACTCCCACATCTTATTTTCCAAAAGCACTTTGTGTCCTGTGATTCAAAAGTGCTTGGGGTTTTCTGAAGACTACCTCACAAACTTGGTTGAAATGAGAAATATCCAGTTGGATAATTGAATTCATTGACATAATAGCACTTGATGCACTGGAGAAATGAGCTCAGTTTATGCAAAGTAGTCAAAAGAGCAATGAATGTTTCAACTTGGGTTCCTGTTGTAAATGCAAATGAGTTCTTGCTTAAATTCATCTCCAGACTGGCAAGGCTGCAGTTTGACATCTCTGTATGCTTCACTGCAACTTACTAAGTATGCTTGTTTGAAGTCATTTGTAGAATACGTCAATCTTCCTTGAGTCACAGTTTTATTCTTTGCCAGACTATTAAAACTCTTCTGAAACTAGCCCTTTCTTCTTGTCTGAAATCAGGGCTGTCAAACTCGTGGCCCGCAGGCCAGATAAATCATGTGTTGGCCATGTCCACGCCTGGTTTAGCGAAGGGGGAAAAAGTCATGATACATCACGTGACACCACCGCAAGTTTGACACCCCTTTCTGAAATGATATAGGATCTCCTGCTTGAGCAGGGGTTTGGACTAGATGACTCTGCTATTCTATTACTCTGTTCTGAATAGGTATTGAATTTTATTGACATAAACTATGCCAATAGGACAACATTTAAGTATGGATAATTTTATAAATTGGATTCCTGCCTTGGATTTCTAAAGCTGAGTAAAAATATTTTGCAAGTATTCAGGAACAATCTTTCATTTGGCTAATATGATGTCAAAGAGAACAATTCTAAAACTGCATATTGTATTTGCATATATTTAAAATGTGCATGCACTGAATAAAACTAAGACAAAATTAGATATTCACAATACTGACCTAAAATGGATCAATGGAACAGAATGATGAAAAAAGAATATTTTATTGAACTAATATTATTTAATTTTAATGTGTATATTTTGAGATTCTTTGCCTGAAGCTCAGAATAAATTACAATATTTGGAAGGGGGAAAAACCCAATGAGCTTTTAAAAACAAAACTATACATTGGATGCAATGGGCTTGGTTTTGACTGGCAATTGTCCAAGGAAAATTAATTACATAATTGTAGGTCAGCCAAAGAGATTCTCATTGTGCAGAGGTGAATTGGAATGCAGTGCAAGTGTTCCCTAATGGGTTATACAGATTGTAATTTATTTCAGCATGAAAGTGTAAGTCCTTTAGAAATTTCTAGTCAAGCTGTTATAAAAGCTTACCCAGTCAAGATAGCTGAAATGCCATTTGAAGAATCATTAGTCATTTGCATTCTTCCAAACAAGGATAACTCTACATGGAATATAAAGATTACATAGACAGGAACCTTAAAAATAATACATCCTCCTATCAATCTTCATAGTCTTAGCTAGTAATCATTTCAGTCGATGTTCAGTTGCTCTGATCCTAAAAAAAACTACAGTAACAATGAAGTCCTGTCTATTATTTTGGACTTTTCTGTCTTTCATACTATCAATGGTATCTCCTTTGGATTAGCTATGTGAATTAAGAATTATATGGTTTGTGATAAAATGGTTCTATGTATATCTGTATACCAGTAATTGCTGTCAGAGGGCAGCTTTTAAAGGAAACTGCTGATACTCATGCTATTAAATTTTATTTCATTCCCTCTTGCTCTCCACATTACATTCACCATGTAGTGACTGAAAGTATAATTTGTTGATGATAATACTGTTTCACATATTTAAAATGAAGTTCAATTGTATCTTGAAAAAATCAAGCTCTATTTAGAATAGAATAGAATAGAATAGAATAGAATAGAATAGAATAACAGAGTTGGAAGGGACCTTGGAGGTCTTCTAGTCCAACCCCCTGCTTAGGCAGGAAACCCTACACCACTTCAGATTCATTTATAACATTGCCATGGTTTTCTGTCTTTGCTGCGGCTGTTAGCTATGCTATTGTGCCAGCTTCATTGAGTAGCCCATATTCTAGTAGTTTTGCTATTTTATCAAGCAGTGTTTTTAGACAGTCTATGCCCTTGATGACGAACCTATGGAACTCATGCCGGAAGTGACATGCAGAGTACTTGTGCTGGCAAGCAAGAGGTTGCCCGGAAGTGCCCCACTGCGCATGTGCGCACACCCCCGCCAGCCAGCTGATTGTTGGGTATCTGCCATGCATGCATGGGGGGAGACGTGCACACGGGAGATGCGCATGCATGCATTGAGAATGCGGCATGCGCAGGGGTGATGTGCGCATGCACAGGGGACAGGGGGAATCACACGTGCATTGCATCATGAATGCAGGTGCTCAAGCATGAGCGTGCACACGCACACACACTTTTGGCACGCGACGTGGAAAAGGTTAGCCATCACTGGTCTATGCAATCTTCTTTCAGCAGCTAACTATGTGGTTGTCTGTCTCTTTTGCTTCTTTGCTGTCTTAGTAAAGAGGAACATCTCCAGGTTGAAATGTGAAGTCCTTGGTGCCAGTGGTGGGATTCAAAAAATTTTCCTACCAGTTCTGTGGGCATGGCTTGGTGGGCGTGGTAGGGGAAGGATCAGGGGTGGGATTCTACCAGTTCGCACCTATTTGCTAGATCCGGTTGTTAACATTCTAAGCAGTTTGGAGAACTGGTTGTTAGAAGAAATTACTGGCCTAATCCTGTAAGGAAGGCAGGAAGGAAACATTCTGGTGTTGCTTACAGAAACTGCCTCTCTGTTAACCCTTGTTACATTCTTGGCAGGACTAGACTTCCTGTCTCTGGAACTTCTCTGGAGTTTTTTCCCCCTCCTTTGCTGGTACTTTGCTTGTGTGACCATTCAAAGTTACAATGGCACTGAAAAAAGTGACTTATGACCATTTTTCACACTTACAACTGTTGCAGCATCCCCATAGTCATGAGAGGCCAGGCGAGGAGATGCGTACCTTGATGTGAGTGATATTTAATTGGCCACGCCCAGCCAATAACATGACCACCAAGCCATGTCCACCCAGTCACATGACCACCAAGCCATGCTCACCACCTAAGCCATGCCCACAGAACCGGTTGTTAAAAAATTTGAATCCCACCCCTGGGAAGGATACTGTAAAATCTCCAGTCAGAGGTGATATTTGCTGGTTCTTCAAACTACTAAAAATTTCCGCTACCGGTTCTCCAGAACTGGTCAGAACCTGCTGAATACCACCTCTACTTGGTGCTCTCTGAGCTTGGTGGTTTTCTTGCAGACATTTCATTACTCAAGCTAGATAAAACAATTATCTTCTCAATTCTGGCTTTATATACAGATTTGGTCTCCACTAAGCCTTTATGCTTTTAACTTCAGGGCATCTTCTTTGCTATCCTTCAGATATTCTTCCAGTGCTCTTTTGTAGTTCTTCAACTTTATAGTGTATATGCAACAGTGGCAATAGTCAATGTTCACCTATCATTATTATGCCTTCTAGTATAATGCTACCTCCCAAAGAAACCAGACAAACACAGCAAAAGACTACTTTTTTCATTTTTAGCATCACGAATAAATGCACATATTTTATTTTATTTTTTTATATGTGTAGTGGACTGATATTTTTTTCTGTTCACTTGGGCACTTTATATTATATTTTATTTCAGATATTGGAGACGAGTCTTTTATAGTCTGTACATATGAGTATATGCAATATGTTCTGTATTATATAATAAAACATTGTAATTTATAATATTTGCAATGTAAAATTATGATCAATTAAAAACATGATCAATTAAAGCCAATATATTATAATTAATATTTTAATTAATTGTAATCTATTAATTATAATTGTTCATATTGTTTTTTTAAGTATAAGTTTATATTGAACAGTCCCTGGAAATAAATATTGATGAATTGCAATATACAAATGTCTTTTATGAGATGAATTTTGTAGTACCTTCAGATTTATAGATCTGCAGACTTATTTGCCTTTTCTTTTTCTCAGTCACAAAATGAAAAATTAACAATATTATGATGCATGTTTGCTTCTTTTTTGCCAGAATAGGATATTTGATAAGATTAAATTTTATCTACTGTAGTTTGAACTGGGACTTATGAAGAAATTAAAGCACATGATTTTAATCCTTATGTCCAGTGTTCCAACATAAAATCCTAGAAATTATTTATGGCTTTATGAAACAGCATATTTGATTTATGCCACAAATTACAAAAAGTAGAAGTCTCTTCCCAGACCTTGCAAGGAAAGAAGAGTGGCTTCTGGTTTTTGAACAGCTGATGATCAAATCCTGTTTCCAATCCTTCCAGACTAGCCCAATATTTCTCCACTGGTTTCTACCACAATATTTGCATGTGTAGCACTGTTTATTGTCTCACTTGAGAGTTTATTCATTAACTGATTTATATTTAGAGCTCCATGGAGAAACTGAAATATGTGATGCAATGCTATTGTCATTCAGCTTCCACTCATGAGTAGTCAGTAGGGACTAAGGAATATTCTGACTCTCTGCACTTTTCCCACCTGTCACTTAAATCAGTAATAGAAATGCAAAAGGGAAATGCTTAACCAGCACCATGATGCTCCCTTAGGGAAATAATGTATTGTACTGCTTCATGAAGATCAAATTCTCTACATAATTTGAATTATTATGTCCTTCAGGAAAGGGAAAATATCCTTTCCCATACCTACCTTTCTCCAGATTCTGTTACCATATTTTGGAAGCAATAGAAATACGGGATGACAAATATGTTTTTTAAGAGTTAAGAATAATGGGACTTCCGGTTTGGGCTTCTTCGGCGACGGACCTAAATCCACGATCATGCACGATTTCGATCTGTGCTCGCCACCCGAGCGCCCTGAGCCGGCTGGATTCGGGGCTAAGCCACCCCACCAGCAGGGACCGGAGACCACCAGCAGAGTCGAGGAGAGTCACATCTCTCCTCCCCAGCTGGCCATTAATCCCTTTCCCAAAGGCAGTTTCAGTGGTGGTCAGAAATTGCCACCTCAAAGAAGAACCCGACCGGAAAAGAATGTGCAGGAGGAAGATAAGAGAAAGCTTTGACTGACCGGGCTGAACTGAAAAAGCAACAACATAAGGTACCCTGGTATTTGAACTATAAAAACATTGTTCCCAAAGAAGATTTCTGAAGCAGCGAAGGAGAGAGAGAAGGGAAAAGATTTGGGGTTTTTTTCTTTCCTTTCCCATACTGACAGCTAAGAGACTTAAGTAAGAAATTGAAAAAAAAAATCACTTTGACATTAATAGGCATTTAAGCTGAAAATAAAATGTCAAGGGCATAATAAAGATTTCTTGGATATTTAAAAACTTTTAAAAGAAGGAAAGAAGAGAAAAGGAAAAAACAAAAGGGTGGGATCTAGAAAAATGGAGGAGACCACCTGGAAGTAAAAGGAATTAACAAGGTTCCTAAAAATACATTCTAATTGAAACTTTGTAACAAGGTAATAGAACCTCAGGAAGAGCAAGTGGAAAAAAGAAACAAGAAGAAACAGCTTTGGACTATTTGGATCACTTGGTGATTTTTGAACTTTTGGTTATTGGGTTTAAATGACTAAAATCAATTGGGTGGTTGTGTAAAAGTGTTTAAAATGGCATCACTCGTGGAAGAACTGAAAATGGAACTTTAAAAACAGAAAGAAGATGCACAAGAAGGAAGAGGTTTTTTTGGCTTCGTATTTCAATTTTTAGAAATGGAGATCTTGAACTATGAGAAACAATAAGAAATGCTTGAAGAACAAGAAGGGTGGGACAAAGAAAAAGCCATCTTTAATGATCAAGTAATTCTATGTGGGGGGAAAAAATGAAAGGCGCAAAAGAGTGAAAAAATTAAGATTTGAAAAAACAACCAAAAAAAAGAACAGTTTGAAAAGTAGTTACAATATTACAGGATTACAGAAGAGAGAATTAGAATTAGAGAGATAAGGGGTCAAAAAGGGGAGGGAGAAGAAGAAGGGGAAGAAGAAAAGGATAATAAGTTATAAAGGACAGAAACAGGATATAGAGAAACAGAGAAAATGTACAAGAATTAAAGGTATAAGCCTATTTAGAAGACACAGAGATAATGGGTAAAAAATTAATTGAAAGAGGGATTCTGCAAGGGTACATAAGATGGCATTGTTATATTAGAAATAGAAATGAATTTAGAAAATATGAAACAAGTATGGTTAAAGTGATAGATAAAATACTTATTGTAATGTAATGGAATGTTTGTTAATAAATAAATGAAATAAAGAGAATGAGAGAATGAAATTAGGGAAGGATGGGAACATTTTAATTGTTATTAATGATTTATAAAAAGTTAAGTGAAGAGAAATATGAAAGAAATATGAAAAAATATGGAAATATTACAAGTGTTCCTAAGGATGTATGATATTTAATAGAAAAGAAATGTTAAAGATATTAATTAATATTAATGGACGATTGTAACTAACATTAATGATTGAGCCGAATTGGAATAGAATGAGTATTTTATGCATTAGTGTTATGTATATATTTTATCTTTAAGAACTTAGTGTGTATATTAAGAATGTACCAAGTAGAATTCGATTGGCAAAAGTTATGTGTTATAAAATAGAGATTAGATATTGAATGTTATAATTGTAAAGGCATAAATTGAAGTTTAAATAAGATCTGAATGCACAAAAATTAAAAGATACAAAAGTGTCATACTCCAATCAGTAACTACAGGGGAAAACTTGTTTAATGAGAAAAGAAAATATGAAATTGAAACAGGACAGACAAAAGTATAAACATAATGATTAGAAAGATATTGAAACTTAGAAAAAGATATGTAATTGAACTTAGAAAGGAATGAGATAATTAAAAACAAGGTTGATAAAACTAAGGGAAGGGAAAAATCACTGAGAAAATGCTAAAATAGTAATAAGATATGGAATAGAATACAAAGATGAATATGAAATTGAGTTTGTGTCTGTATGGAAAAGTGACAACCCCAGATCATGCTATTCTCAAAAAAAGATATTTTATTTGTATTTTTTGTGAAAACCCAAATAAAATTTTTTACAAAAAAAAAAAAAAGAATTAGGAATAATGTCATAGTCATTTGACATTTATATAAAGCAGCAAACCAGAGGCAGGAATGCTGTAAATACTTTTCCTATCAAGACATTTCACTATTTGTCAGTAAGCAACTTCAACAATTTGTGTCTAAAAATGCTGAAGACTTAGAAGAGAATAAAAATACTTTCTAAAAACTATTTTTCATACAGACAAGAATTTATTTAAGATTGAAATAGCTCGCAATCAAGGATAAGACATTCGTTGTTATGGGACATCTAGAGAGACTTAGAAAATACCCAGTGCAGCATTTGGATGTCATATCAAGTTCTTAGCTATCTAGCTACTTCAATTCCATTTTTCAAGAAAAAGATCCTAGAAGTGGCCCAGAAACATGATGATGATGATGATGATGATGATGATGCAATCTGTTCAATTTGATTTTTGGCAATTCTATGGCAATTCTTTCTCCACATTTTCCAGTCTTGTATATCTTCTTTGGGTTGTTTTATGCTCTGGCTTGTGTCAGCTTTGGTGGTATCTAGCACCAAGTCTTTAGGAGGCCTTGTTTCTTTTTTACTGTTGGCCAATCCAAGCATAACTGCTTTTCCAGTAAGTTTGATATGGCCAAATAAGTAAGGCAGAAGGTTGTGATTTGGCCTTCCAAAGATATGTCTGGTTTTCTGTGATCCAGTACCTGCTTATTAGTCATCTTCGATGTCTTAGAAATACACAAGACTCTTCTCCAACACCGTGGCTCAAAACAAGTCAATGTTTCTCCTGTCTAGTTTTTTCATGGTCCAACTTTCACATAGGTGGATGGGCAACATAACAGTGCAATCTAATCTGCATTTAACTGCAGGCTTGCTTTTTCCATACAAGATTCATGTTTATCAATGCTGTGTGACCCAGTGCAATTCAACATTTTATTTCTGGACTGCATTCACTGCTTTGATCAGTCCTAGGAAAGTGAATTTCTGCACACATTCAATCTCTTTGCCATCAATTATTATTTTGACATGTCCATTCCTTGCAGTGGTTGTGAGTTTGGCCTTTTTGACATTCAGGAAGAGGCCAAATTGCTCACTGTTTTTATTCCTTTTGACCAAATGTTGGAGGCCTTATTTGGTTTCTGAGGGGACAGTTATATCATCAGCACATTGAAGATTGTTAATGTTCCTTCCTTACACTTGGGGACAGAAAGATAAATTTTGTACACATTTGAAGGTCACTGCCTAGGCATCAGTGATGGG
Source organism: Notechis scutatus (assembly GCF_049901735.1). NCBI lineage: Eukaryota > Metazoa > Chordata > Lepidosauria > Squamata > Elapidae > Notechis > Notechis scutatus. Next base: position 212,156,666 of record NC_142010.1, read on the forward strand.
ATTCAATTTTTTTTACTACCGGTTCTGTGGGTGCGGCTTAGTGGGTGTGGCAGGGGAAGGATACTGCAAAATCCCCATTCCCTCCCCACCCCACTAACCTGCTTTCCAGCTCCGTTCTTCTGTGCAGGGCAACAAAAGAAGACCCAGCTGATCAACTGGGACCGGGAGGCAGAGAATAGATGGGGGTGGGGCCAGTCAGAGATGGTATTTGCTGGTTCTCTGAACTACTTAAAATTTCCGCTACCAGTTCTCCAGAAATGGTCAGAACCTGCTGAATACCATCTCTGCTTGGCACCCATGTTGATCAGAACTGTCCTCTGCACACTTCTAGTCTGGCTTCCACCCAAACCTTGTTGTCTGATTTAGTTACGAGCGCCTAGATTTAAAAACTGTCTTTCTGGATGAACATTAGCCTGGAATAAAAGAAAATGGTGAACAAGAGAAAAAAATAAGAAGGGAATGCCTCTCAACCGAACTCCTTTACTCACTAGAAGCTCCCTTCCTCACCTTATATATATGCCTTTCACTACCTGAACGTAGGAAGAATAGATTCAATGGGTAGTCACACAGGAAACTATTAGCAGTCAGAAAAGTAGCAGTCTCTCCCCCTCCTTGGCTCATGTTCTTTCTTTTCTCCCAAGTCCCTTGATAAACTCCCATTTGCTCTCTCTGTTCACTCACTAGTTGAAAAAAGCAAACTCTGCGGGATACATCTAGACTTCTAAGTATTAATGTTCAGTTGCAACTTGTTATGATGCAATAAAAGCAGTGTTTATTACAAAGATTTAAATCTTCTGAAGGTTCCACATTCAATTTTAATAGTTTTCATAAAAATAAATATCTGGGTTTTAAGGTAAGGGTGAAAAAAACTTTTTTTTAGTTGTTACTGGTGTTAGGCAACCTTGCTTATCCATAGCAGATCACTCAAAGATCTATTAGTATTCTGTCCATCTCTGCTCTCAGGTAACGGTGAGAGTCTTGAAATCTGGTTTGGAAGTACTATGAATTTAGATCTCTGAAAGGAGACTGAGCTGAATATATATTATCTGTTGTACATTGCTGCCTGTCCTTTGTTGTGGTTATACATGTGAATTATACAAAGTAAAATATCTATACTTGCAGGATATCTGAAAATTCATATTTTTGTGTAGAAATTATATTAACTTTTTTTTTTGTTCAAAAGAGAACATTATACAGTAGTTAGTCATTTATATAGCATTCTAAAACAGAACCAAACCATTAATAAATAGAGGATTTTATAATTTGGTGTAGTTTGTCCCAACAGCATCTAAAATTCCTGAATTACTGTATTATTATATGTGTTTGGGATTATTTTAAAGCCATGGTATTTTTGTTTTTATAAGTTAGAGATATTAATTATTAAATATTGCAAGAAGTTGTAATAAAGAATTGGAATACCCCTTATTAACAAATTACATATTAATGATTTAAAGAATATCTTTGGTTAACAACAAAAATCATGTTTTTAGGATATCTCAAAATATTTTTAAAGGATTAGAAGAATTGTTAGGGATATACACCCTAGCAGAACCTGCACGGCAGTCAGGCAGGCAGGCAAATATGTGAGATAAACGTTTTTTTAGCTTACACTCAGTAAAACAGATACACTGTGCTAGTTAAATAGTTTATTCCAGTAAGATTTTTAGCATAGTCAAAACAGTCCATATATCATACACTAGTTCAGTCCGTCCGGGGATTAATCAGTTGCAAAGTCCAGTGTCGAAAAAGAGGTCATTAAACTTACAAATATCAGTCCAGTAATTTATCTCTTCGCAGTAGAGATATGAAGAAGTCAAACCTCTTTTCTTCCTTCAGCAACAGCAAAGAACACGCAGTTATCACACCATCAATCCATCATCGTCAGCAAGCAATCCAGTAAGCCAGCAATCAATCAAGTTCTCTTGCTCCCTCTTATGGCGATTTACAGCCGCACCCAAAATTACATGCTTTGCAGTTAAAGTGACACACACTTAAATTCACTATTATGGTTTATATATATTATTTTACCCAAACTATGTTAGGTAACCTACCGTATTGCCGGCGTATAAGATGACTTTTTGCCCTAAAAACATGCCTCCAAGTGGGGGTCGTCTTATACGCCGTAAATACATTGTCACTCGGTGTAAGAGTGACGGGGCGGAGCTCCGCAACTTGCGAAGCCCCTTCAAGCCCAGCCGGAGTCTCTCTTCCTCCTCCTCCCACCCACCCACCCACCCTCCGCCCGGCTCGGGCGCTGCAGAGGCCAATCTGGAGGTGGGGTGGGGTGGAGCGGAGGGTCTCTGGCGGGGCCGCTTCGCCCAGCCAGCCCTGAGCCACGTAATGGCCTGGGGAGTGGGGGGGAGAAGGTGGTGGGGGGGACTGTGGCGCCCCTCCTGGGCAGCGGGGCGGGGCGGCAATTTGCTCCTCCCGCTTCTCCCTCCCTCTTTGAAAGACCGGGAGGGCTGTGCTTGGGGCGGGGGTCCTCAGGAAGTTCCTGATGGGACCCGCTGGGCAGGGCCACCCGACTCCCGAGCTGCTTTCTGTTATTCCTAACAAGAATCAATCCCATTAAACTGAAATTATAAAACACACAAGGGAGCACTCATATAATATGGATTTGTCTCACAATTACACTCTTTTGATTTAATATCCAAACATTATTAATATGTTGTTGCAAAGATTAGTATTGTTTTAAAATATGAATCTAATTTTGAACTATAATCCAAAATTTGGAATTTACCAGTTTAAGAAGAACCATGGATTTTACATGGCGTGAGTAATACAATAAAATACTCTTTTAGGTTGGAAAATATGGAGATCCCAGGACTACAATTTTGGATTCATGATATGTATTCAGTTTCTGCTTTTAAAAAATGGCTCTTTATTGGAATAATATAAATGTTGATCAATAATAATGTGTGAGAATCAGTCATAAGTTATATTTTTTAGTATGTTGTAACTTTGAATGTTCACTAAACAAATGGTTGTAAATCAAGGACTATATGTGGAAGAAAGTATGCCGTGGGGTACCCCAAAGTTCTGTCTTACACCTAGTACTCTTCAACATCTTCATCATTTGGATGAAGGGATAGATGGGGAGCTCATCAAATTTGCAAATGACACCAAGCTGGCAGGAATAGCCAACACTTCAGAAGATAGGCTTAAGATACAGAATGATCTTGACAGACATGAACATTGAGCACTATCTAACAAAATGAAATTCAATGGGGGGGAAAGTAAGATTCTACATTTAGGCAAGAAAAATCAAATACACAGGTATAGTATATGTGGTACCTAGTGCAACAGCAGTAACTATGAAAGGGATCTTGGAGTCCTAGTGGACAATTAGTTAAATATGAGCCAGCAGTGTGCTGCAGCTGCCAAAAAAGCTGCATTAACAGAGGGACAGAATCAAGATCATGTGAAATGTTAATACCACTTTATCATGCTTTGGTAAAACCAAATTTGGAATACTGCATCCAGCTTTGGTTACTACAATATAAAGAAGATGTTAAGACTCCTGAAAGAATGCAGAGAAGAGAACAAAGATGATTAGGGGACTGGAGACTAAAACATATAAAGTTGCTGGGATTGGATACATCTATCATTTAATGAAAAGGACTAGGGGTGACATGATAGCAGTGTTCCAATATTTAAAGGGCTGCCACAAAGAAGAGGAAGTAAATCTATTCTCCAAAGAACCTGAAGGCAGGACAAGAGGCAAGGGATGGAAACGGGTGAAATTTAAACAACTTGCACCACTTTGCGCGAAGTGGTAGGGACGATTGGGTTTGGTTCGCCGAACTAAACAATCGCCCTGGCTGGCCCCACCCATGCCCATCCAGTCGCACCCGTGTTGGCAATGGGTGATACAGGTGGGTGGACTGATGCATGTGGGGAGGGAGAGTAGCGCGGGGAGATCGTGGCATCGCAGCCCTTCCCAGGTGTTCCCTGGTCTGAGGGGAGCATGCGATCTCCCATGCCCCCCTCAGGAGCTGCAAAGCACTCACTGACACTCTGCCATCTGCCCAACCTCCTCCCCACTGCGCTTCTCTTCGCCGGAAGCGCTCACACGCCCAGAGGGAAAGAGGAGGCTTGGTGGGTGCCAGAGGGGTGGCAAGCACTTTGTGGCCTGCAAGGGGAGCCCGGCTGGTGGTTTCCATGGCAAACAGAGAGAGCCAGCCCATTGGGACCGCTTGGGCCCTCTTAGCTCGGCTGACTCAACTGCCAGGAGCTCGGGTGAGGGAGAAGGCACCAAGCCCCGTGACCACCAAGTGAGGAGGGAGCAGGGGAGAGATGGGGGAGGCACCAATTCTCCTCCTCCTGCCAGAGACCCTCCTCACCCCTCCCCTCTTGGTCGAGCGGCGCTTGCCGCTTAGCACAAAACCTTTGCTTGCCCCCCGCAAAAAAAAGTGTCAGAGAGAGAGAGAGAGGGGGAGACAGAGATGAGAGAGAGAGAGAGAAATGACACGAGACATGAGAGGCCAAGTGATGTCAACTTGGCCATGCCCACCCACCCAGTCACATGACCACCAAGCCATGCCCACAGAGCCAATAGGGGAAAAAATGAATTTCACCCCTGGATGGAAACTAATCAAGGAGAGAAGCAATCTAGAACCAAGGAGAAATTTCCTGACAATTAATTAGTGGAACAACTTGCTTCCAGAAGTTGTGAATGCTCCAACACTAGAAGTTTTTAAGAGATTGGACAACCATTTGTTTGAAATAGCAATAGCATTTATATACCACTTCACAGTGCTTTACAGCACTCTCTAAGTGGCTTACAGAGTCAGCATATTGTCCCCAACAATTTGGGTCCTCATTTTACCAACCCCGGAAGGATGGAAGGCTGAGTCAACCTTGAACTAGTATAAGATTTCCTGCCTGAGGGGGTTGGACTAGAAGAGGTTCCTTCCAACTCTGTTATTCTGTATTATGTAGTTTACAGTGGATGGCCTGTTCCATCACTAGCCCCCCCCCCCCACGGCCTTCCCCATCATGTGTACTTAATGACCCACACATTTGATTAGCGAATATGTGGGCGAAATCAGGGAGTGATTTCAGTCAAGTTACATGATTCATTCCTACAAATCCTCGAGTTAAGAATATAATTGGCAGGCTCCATTACATTCGTAACTTGAGGACTAACTGTACTTTCAATTATTTGTTTTGGGAATTCTGAATTAAAGCACATATTTGATTCTGTATTTGACCCCAATAAGCAATTTCCATATGTTTAATTTTAAAACAGTTACAACAAATGTGGCAATAGAAATTAATTAAGTGGCATGATTGGGGGGGTATTTTTTGGCATAGGTTGATGTCCATAGGTCTTCTCAGAACAATTTTTGATATTTACCTCAGAATTCAACATGTGTAGTTTATCATTTATACTGTTGTCAGATGTATACTGCATGAGGCATCACGTTTAGAGACAATAGTGAGAAACAATCTAAGCAGTTCTTTTGGTTTCAGAGAATTACATCATAGAATTTGTCATCGCTGACTTTTAAAAAAAAATGTTTGAGATTGGTGTTCATTTTACAATTCTCGCTTGGTTGACCCAGGATAGGAAAGAAGAAGGAAAAGAAGGGTTGTTAACCCAGTCAGAGTTCTGTCATTGATCTGGTTTGAAATGTCATGTCATCCATGAAATTTTTTCAGCAGCCAATCTCTTCCCCTGTGCTCTTTTCTAGCTGCTCAAATCTTCTACATCTATAATAGGACAAATGACAGTTTTAAATTTTTAAAACTATTTTTTAATATGTAACAAATATGTTTAAATGTAGCATGCTGGGCGGGCTGCTCAGAACTTTTATTATTTTTAATTAGCAGGCCATTGTAAGAGAGTTGGGTGCATTTAATGTTTTGCTCTTAGCTGCGTCATTTGGTAGTTAAGAAACACTCCTCACTGATTGACGGAAACCTTTGTAAAACTACGGATGGTCACTTTCTGCAGAATTATAATCTTGCTGCTGTACATAATGAGGTCAGTGAAGCATCAAGGAAGAAAATGTAGAATTCTATAGCATGGATCTGTAAGCACAGCACTGTCTAGGCTATTTAAGTTTAATGAGGCAGCTACTGTGCTGCTGCATACGCTCACTGAACAGTCTCAGCATGTATTTCAAAACTAAAATGTAGCTCATAATCCATGTCCATATGCTGTAGGAGATGAGACCATTATGTTAAGTCTGCATTCTTCTGAATTCCCTTTAGTATTGATGGTACCAGAATGTGTTATTTGTTCTGTTTTATTGGAAATCTGGATCAGGAGGCTACTCTTTTTCTTCCTTGTCCTCAGAGCATTGGCACTACCACATAGTAGTAATTCCTTGGTAGCATTCAGATTCCCTGGAAAATATGCACTTTCTTCAAAGCTAAAACAGCCACTAAAATAAGGGTAGTTTTTCCTCAAACATGTATTCCTTAATATTTTGGAAACATGCAAAACACCTGAGCCATCATTCATGTTATATAGACATTCTGAATAATTTTCTTGCCTCCACTAATGTTTCTTCAAGAGTTAGGGTGCCCAATGATATGACTGTGACCCCAGTGATCAAATGAAGCTAATCCAAGGTTGACCTCAATCTTTCCATGCGTTGAGGTTACACAGATTAAAAACAATCAATGTAATTAATTTTTAAGGTGCTGTATCATGGCTTTAAATGTACATTGGCTGTGCGCCAGTCCCCTTGAGCATTTATATTTGATAATTCAGCCAATTACATCAAGCTAATAAAGTGAAATGACCAAGATGTGATCAGTTCAAATTTCGTAGAATTAAGAGAAGGAAAGGGGTGAGCAAATCCAAAATTCCTTTTTTGGTGCTCTGTCAGGCCCAATAAACTTTATTTCAAACAGAGTGAGGTAATCTTTCCTTAAAAAATCAGGTGTGCATTCACTGTAATGAAAGGCACTGGGATATAGTATGTACAGAACAGTGATGAATTGTTAGTCTGCATGTGTATTTGATCATAGGTCATACTTCTACCAAAGTTCCATAAAATAAAAGACTCTTTTTGTGACACTCCCCCCACCTCATTCAACTTTCTTTTTTATATTTTGGGAAATATTACAGTAAGATATTGCATTGATCTGTGAAAGAGGATTCCAAAAACTGTTCCATTTTATGCTGACTTCCAGTTGTGGCAGACTCTGACATGTACCATTTTTAAAACAAATGAAATTATTGAATAATAAAAAATAACAATACCCCTGGGTTTTCTCTTTCACTATTTGGCAAATAGTAATAAGCACAATTCTTAAGATCTCAAGAAACTGCAACACCCTCACTAATACCTTGACTGAGAGTGAGAATAGAATTTTCTTGATAAATTAGTTCTCATATTTACATGTTATTTACATGTCATAAACGGGAACACGTTTATGTATAAAAGCTAATCCCATGGACTATTGGTTTTCTCCCTGTCTCCTTTTAACTTGTAACATATATTATTCCTATTTTGAGGTGCTCAATTGCCCTTTTCTCATTAAACGTTAATTTGGGTGTTTTGCTCCATGCTTGATGATGTAATGCACTTAGCAATAATGGATGATTCCCTGAGAGAGATTGTAAGTTTCTTGTCCTCTTTCTCATGAAAGGCATAACTTTTTGAGGAGAGGCTTGGATCGAATTGATGGGATCAAAAGCAAAATCTGTTTTGCTCTGTGCAATAAGCAAGAAGTGTTTTGTGGTAGTAGACAGGTGGAGGAGAGGAAGGGGAAGCGGTGAAGAGACTTCCCATTTATTATCAAGACACTGATGATTGTGGAGAAACATAAAGAAACAAACACGCTTGCTTCATAGAGATGCAATTTCTCAAGCCCACATTTCAAAGCTGCCCATCCCCCGCCAATAGTAGGAACTTGGGTCTATTTTTTTTTCCTAGAGAGAGAAAACCTCTCATTTTCCTAGAGAATCAATAAGACAGCGTTGTACATCGCGGTGCTCTCTGCATTGTTATCAGTCTTTGCTTTTCCCCTTTTGTGTTTTACCACAAAAAAAAGGTATAACAAGAAATGATGCTGTTTTAAGTTCTGTGAATATTAATGAATAAAGATGCAGGTGGTCTATATTCAGTCTTTGCAGCCTGCTCTTCAATAAATGGTTTTCTAATCTTTTTTCCTAGATGGAAATCCTGTATGAATGTGGAAGCCATTAGCAGAGTAATTGCTGTCTGTTACCATGACAACCAGCCGCTGCAGTCACCTGCCCGAAGTCTTACCAGACTGCACCAGCCCAGCCACTCCTGTGGTAAAGACTGTGGAGGACTGTAGCAGTCTTGTGAATGGACAGCCGCAGTATGTCATGCAAGTTTCGGCCAAGGACGGACAGCTGCTATCAACTGTAGTACGGACTCTTGCCACGCAGAGGTACGGTCAGTCAGTCATTTCAAACTCAAGACGTGTCTGGATGCCCATTTAGCGGTGCTGGAGGAGTAAGGGCAAAGAACAGAGGGGATGTGACTGCAAGATCTGAGCCCTTGTAGTCCTATTTGGGACTTTATTTTTAAGGCCAGGCTAAGCACTGTCTGTTTTTATCTTGTTTAGATGAGAGGCTACTGTTTTGCACGCTCCTGTTTCCGTAACTCTGAGCAGACTCCACACACAACTTGCACTCTTAGAGTGTTCCTCTTTTGAATTCAGAATGAATTTTGTAAGCTAACAATAACTTTGTGAATATATCTAATGCGTAAACTTGCTCATTCTCATTCGGTGCAGGAAAAGGTAGGGAAATAGCTGGGAGAGCCAGGTTGTAAAGTGAATAAGATGCAATAAATCCTTCTGATTTGGAAAAGAAAACTTTAGAAGTGACATCCTGCTGACTTGTGCATGCTGCTCATTGCAAACTGTGTGCCTCTGTATGAATGATTGACAGAAGGAGATTCTTTAGGTCGTCTCTCATCCAACATCGGAGTGTATGGAGCTTCTTTTTCCCCACACTTTTATGTCTGCCTTATATTTCTACAGTCAGGAAGCCTCTTAACTCTTTGACCCAATAATCACTGGCTACATGCTTTTTCTCAAATGTGCTTCAGGAATAGGTCTGACAGCTGGAAGTCATATTGCTGTTAACCAATGGGTGTGTGCATGCTGGCTGGGACTGATGGGCATTGTAATACAGTACATCTGAAAGATTCTAGATTGGAATAGTTATTCTCCCTTAATAATTTTGAGTCATTAATATTCTTTAAGTTAACTTTAACACATAGATATTCACTCACGAACAATAATTGTTAAATGCACCATGGCATGTACATTGCCTGTTACACCATTAGCCAATTCAACTAGAATTGCAACGAACCATATTGGATTGTTAGAAAAAAGGTATTCCTTTTCCTAACTCAGCACAGGTGTGTATGTATGTACATACATATGATGTGAACTATGTTAATAAAATACACATAAAATTTTGATGTGTTCTTTACAAAACAGATTATTGGAAGTTCCTGCAGAAAGTTTAAGTTACAAATATAAAAAGCTAAAGTTTCAATTCAGATCACCATGATAGATCTGTCTTAGAATGAACATCTTTTCTAACAGTAAATTTCTAAAATTTGTGCATTTGTTTTTGTGTTGGTTTCTCCTTTTTGTTAAGAGCACACATAGAATTTTGTTCAGTCCTGCCAGAACGGCTCTGTGAGATACATTAGGACCGAGAAATTTAAAGGAAGGACACTCTGAAACATAGTTCAGAGGGATATTAACCTTCAAGTCCCAACAAGAATACCAGCATTTCCCAACTTGGTCTCCTCCTGATATTTCGGATAATGCTATGCCTGGATTCATATATTAGGGAAAGCAATTTTGTATTATACTGCCTAAAAATGGAAATATTAATATAGGCAGTATCAAATTGTAAATATTAATTTGAATAATGTTGAGGTTATGAATAAACCAGTCATTGAGATGTACCTACAATCATGTTTGAGGAAAGAATAAATAGTTTGAAACAGAAATATCCCAGTTTGATTGCCTTGCTATAGGGAGGGTCAAATCAAATATATTATGCTTCAGTTATTTTATAAGAAAAGCAAATGGAACACAACAGGCCAGTCCTCGCTTACAAATTACTGATGTTTATTCAGATCAATTTTAACAATTTAACTTGGAAGAAAGATTTTTAAACTTAAATAAATAGGCTAAGGAATAAGGTCCTAAGTTTCTTTTCCTGAAGAAAAATTGGAAGAAGGTGATAATGGGCCTTAGATTTATTCTGTGTAAGTTAATGTTGTATGTGCATTGTACAACAAATCCCCTACCTTCTTCCATTTTCTTTTCTTTTGGAGAGGCTTACTGGAAAAATAGCCTATCACATTATATATAAAAACACTGAAGAATCCTAGGAGTGGTAACTGCAGGTGGCTTTCCACAAAGGTCCTCCAAAAATAAGGGCAGAACACTGTTTCCTTTAAACGCAGGAACTGTCAGACCTTCACCCAAGAGTCAGTAGTACATCCCTCTGAAGAAACTTACTCAGCATTCCTTGCTCAGCTAGCTACGGAAGAAAGGTTTTTGTAAAAGTCACTTTTACAAACAAAACTGAAATAATGAGACAATTGGCTGTTACAGAATCTTGCAAGAAAGTCTGCTATTTATAGCAGCTTCAAGACTTAAAATCTCACCTGTCATTACATAGTAGCAGATTTTGTGCTGCTCATTTCTCACCATTGGGTGTGAAGGGCACCTGCACCAAATATTTGGTGTCAGCTTTTTGCTTCTAGTTGGCAGCTCTGCGCCGCCTATCTAGTTCTCTCTTCATTATCACCAAGTTCTAGAGAGAATACTCTTGTCTCAGCAAACAAATTGCTCCAATTCTCAAAGGGAATGATGCCATGTGGAAAAAGAGATGTCCTAACTGGAAAAAGAGGGAGGACATACACGGTAGTTGAGCCAGCACATTGTGATGAGTATAGTGTGAAACTAACATGAGGAGAAAGTAGGCTGACTATGTAGAGCAGCAAATTAAACCTAACATCCATAGGACTTCTGCCTAGAGCATGCACATGGACACTCTGCACATGATAACCTGAAAAAGCAGTAAAGCTGCATGTACATCAGAGAGGATATTTAATACTATTTGAAGTGAGTCAGAATTACGGTAGATTTTACTTGTAATGTTTGTTTTAGATATTTCTGGTAATGTTAATAGATTTTTCTTAAATAAAACCAATCACAATGGGTGAAGTAATAAAAAAAAATAGATTGAAAATACTTCATCCGTTCAAGCAAACAAATCTTGAGCATGCGTATAAATATGCTTTAGATATACACTAGGGAGGGGAAAAAAGATATTGTGAAAGATAAGTATGAGAATGAATAGCTACAGCTAATCAATTAACTGTTATGCTTTAAAATCAAGTTGGTTTCCAAGAAAAAGCTGTGTGAAAGTCTGCAATAGGAGTTGCAATACTGAAGAAAAATGCTTTATTTTCAAGACATCTTTACGTAGGATTGTCTCTTGTAGAAAGTGATCCATTTCAATTTAAGCAATTGCATCCCTAAGAGATTCCCTAAGAGATATAGACAGTTTTGATTTTCTTATATTTCTGAGTGGGCTGTGTAATTAATAGCAGTATGATACACAACCACTGTTGTAATGATGAGGCAGTCGAGTTGTTTGATCATGAACAACTGAATCATGATGATCTTTATTGGAGTCTAGTCTTGCATTTATACACATTTTTAGTTATCCTCCATCACTGGTTAAGTTTGGTTACTGCTTAACTTTCATTACTGTTTAGCACAGTAATCCATACAATTAATTATCTCTAGTTAAAGTCTAACATATGTTTACTTTCTCTCTCTAATCCTCCTTTAGATTAGTGACTTTGTTTACCTGAGTTGTATTTGCTTGGAAACATTCTTTATCTGAGGTTTGCCATCCGAGATTGGAACATTCCTGCAAATACAACTCTACAAACCACTATGTCCGAAGTTGGTTCATTCCAAATGTTAACAATTTTTGTTTAATAAAGTAGATTGTTGAATGTTTTATATGTCAAGTTTCCTTTATTATGTTGGATTTCTGGGGGTAATGTGCCATAATAAAGTTTGAAATAGAGTTTTTCCATAGTCTCACTCTTCACCTTCATTTCTCCTTTGTAACTTAATATAATACTTCTGGAATTCATTAAAGCAGTTTCCCATAACATTTCATTCAAGAAACTCTGGTTTAAGCTCTGAATGCAAACTAAAGTTACAAACCATGATTTGGTCCTGTTATATAGTCCAAAGGAAATGGCAGACGTGAATTGTAAAGAGGCTACAAAAGAGAAAAAATGTAGAGAATACTGAAAACTCAGAATGGGGGATGGGGAACTGGGACAAAGTAGAACTTTTTATAGAAAACTGAGACTTTCTTAGTTGTAGCAATTTTGGCTAGATTCCAAGGTACTGTTATTGTCATTGGAAAGATGATATTGGCACAGATGTATTAGAGAATCAAGGAACATTTCTCTCCCCGCCCCTCACTTCCTCCCCCTCCTCTCTCCCCCCCTCTCTCTCACTCACTCCACAATATACTGCATACACGGTGACTTATTTGGAAGCAGTAATGAATGTTGCCCAGGTCACATTAATACAATTTAAGGATTGCTTCTTTATATGACTAGACTGAATGTTCTTAAAGAATGGGGCTGCCTTGTTAATTCTTCTACTATGGTAAGATTACATTGTAGGTAGTTGGAAAGAGATTATGCACAGCAATGACTTAGGTTCTTGGGTTCAACTGTATACAGTACAATTAATCTTGAAATAATCAAATAACCATGATGTTTCTTCAATTTATGACTCCTGCACCAACTTAATCCTCCTTTTTTGCAGTCCTTTCAATGACCGACCAATGTGCAGGATTTGCCACGAGGGCAGCAGTCAAGAAGACCTGCTTTCTCCTTGTGAATGTACTGGAACCTTGGGGACTATTCATCGCAGCTGCCTGGAACACTGGCTCTCATCTTCAAATACCAATTACTGTGAACTTTGCCACTTCAAGTTTACAGTAGAGCGCAAACCAAGGCCATTGGTCGAGGTCAGTAATTGAGAGAAGCTTTTAATTATGGATGTTTTTATAGTGTACCGCAAGCAAAGGAAAATCTGTAATCTCAAAAGTTTAGGGTCAAAGAGGAGGAACAGAAGGACAGCAAGAAGATATTTATTTATTATTAATCAAATTTACACATTGCCCACCTCACTGTAAGTGACTCAGAGTAGTTGAACAAATAAAAAATTGAGTTAGGTAAAAATACAAATAAAATTCAGTTATGAATCCTTTCAGTTTTTAGCTAAGTCCATGAGTGATTAAAGTAGAATTGATGCCGTGGGTTTTATGTACCTTTATTTAACTATAGCAGAAAATATTTAGGATACATGTAATATTATTTGATTTAGTGTAGGCATTTTGAAAAGAAATAAAGTTATACCATATCAAGAGAAATATTAATGTGTATTACAAATACACCAGTTGTTTTATTCTGTTTGTTCATTCTAGCTGCAGTAATTTAAATAAGTGATTTAAATAAATTGGGCTGTATATAAAATGACAATATACTCACTTGACTGCTGCACTAAAAGCTTTTTGTTTTCAATTTGAAAGACAGTATATTACAGGTCACTTAAAAATCAACATGAAGCAGTGGATTGTGAGAATTGTGAATAATACATTATTTTCCTACAAGTTATAAAAATTAGTTGTGAACCTGACAACATAGAACTTTGTATTTTATTTTGCTTCAACCAATATTATTCCACTGTTTAGAATCATAGAACTGAAAGGACTTTAGAAGTCTCCAGGTCAACTTTTCACTCAGCGGAGGCCATCAGATCATCTCTGACATCCACCATCTGTTTCAGGGCTTAGTGAAGGAAAACTCACTGCCTCATATGGCAGCCTGTTCTCTGGCTGATAGATCATTCATTCAGAAGGGTCCCCCTGATGTCTGACCTGGATTTCCTTCTTTATATTTTAACTGATTTGAGGCAAAAAAGGATGTTCACTCCAATGTGACAGCCCTTCAGATGTTTGAAAATTGCTGTTATAAACATATCTAGATTTTTTTTTAACTGCTCTTCGTGATTCTTTGCTGTCGTGATTCCCTTCCAAACTTGTTCCATTTTGTCCATTTTTTTAGACTCTGGTGCCCAGATCCACATGCAGCATTTCAAGTAAATTCTGACCAGGGCAGAGTTGAACAGTTACATCCTGTGGAATAGTTATCTACTGGACTCTTTGCTTCTCTTATTATATCCTAATATAGCATTTGCCTTTTTTAGAAGTTAAATTACACTGCTCTCTCACATTTAATTTGTGGTTGACCAGGATACCCAGATCACTTTCACATGTACTCCAGCCAGGCATGTCTATCCATCCTATATTCTGCCCTACATTTTTGTTACCATATGCAGAACTTTTATATTTCTAACTGATATGTAACTCAATATTTACCATCTAAAGGGATGCTATGAATGATAATTCCTTAGGTTCAATCATTCAGGTAATTATGAATTCATCTAACTAATATCATCTTCATGTTTTACTCATTGATGAGTAGCTGATGAAGGTTCTATTGAGGTCTACGTATACTATGTCTGTGGCCTTCCTGTGAACTATTAAATTAGAAACTCTACTGAAAGGGTAATATTCGTCAGACACCGATTTTGATAAACTGTATTGATTCCTGTTTAATTGTAACATGCCAATTCAAGCTCTCACAAACAGGTTTGCTTGATAATCTGTTCAAGGACTTTACTCAGTGTAGACATGAAGTTTTCAAAGATTACCGAGAACAGTTCTACAATCAATTCTGCTAATTATTTAACTACCCCAGGATATACTCCATATGGCTCTGGAGACAAATTCATTTACATTAGGTAGTTCTTTATTATTCTTTCCTTCTATGTTCAAAATGGTAGCTCTTTGTTCCCCCAGTAGCTTAAGAATTATGAGAGGAAGGTCTGTCTGTTTTCACCATTTCATGAGTAGATAAATACAGTATAATGCACTAAGCTCCTCACAAAAATGGGACTTGACAGATTTTTTTAAAAAGCTTGATGACATACCAGTTTTTTTTTAGAAATCATAGGCATTCAGAGGGGAAAGGGAAGCGAGGAAATGACAGCATACGCCTGATTATGTAAATCAGAAAAATGCTGCAACTTACATACTGCTGTCAGACATTTTTGACAAGTAATGGCATTTTTAAATTATACGCATGCATCATTTCGGCATTACTGTAGCTTGTTACAGGTATTGTAGCTTGTTACAGGTAACCAGGAATGGTCATTCAAAATGAGACAACCCGCTATGGCCAACTCGCCATGGGACAACTTGCTATGGCCAACTCACAGTGGGACAAACTCACCACAGGACAATTTAACAATTTAATTACTTAAAATAAATAAAAAATATTTTAACTTTTTTTCATTCACATTTTATTCTGTCCCTCTTTTTGCATCTTTTCTTTAATGATTCTATTTCACCATTTCTTTGATATTAGTATAACTCTTGTCCCATGGAGAGTTGGCCATGACGAGTTGTCTTGC
This sequence comes from Notechis scutatus, assembly GCF_049901735.1. Lineage (NCBI taxonomy): Eukaryota > Metazoa > Chordata > Lepidosauria > Squamata > Elapidae > Notechis > Notechis scutatus. The sequence goes on from NC_142010.1 coordinate 212,172,212, forward strand.
AGTGAGTGGGCCGTGGCGAGTTGGCCATGGTGAATTGTCATAGACAATTGGTTATTCACAGTTGGAAGTGGGCCATCCCCTTTTGGATGTTTGCTGGATTTTGCTAATGGCTTGTCATTTAATTGTAAGCCACCCAGAGGCATTTTTCAGAGTGAGACAGGCAGCAGAACAAACAAACAAACTCACTATAGCAGAAAATGCGCCAATGGCATCAATATTTCTAGAACAAAAAACCCTGGATTTTTTTTCCCCCTCATAAAATAGTTCGTTTGCCATGGTCCTTGCAATGGGAGAGGGCAGGGCTAGTGTAACTGATGAAAGCAGTAGCAAATGAGGGATAGTGAAGCTGGGGGTAATCTTATTGCCTGCAGTTATTCCTTTTTCACACGGACCTGTTTGTTCAGCTGTAGCTATAGCTGTGTTTAACCAAGTCTATATTATGGTATGAACTCTCAATATTAAGTGAGCAGCTACATTGGAATTACAACTGTGGCAAATGCATCAAGGCTTCCTTACTGTAAGGAATCCTTTAAAATCAGAAGTTAAAAACAAAGATTTCCAATTATCGGTGCATATGATTTTTCATGAAAACCTATCAAGAAATAAATTGCACAAGGTTGCAGTGAGAGTAGATGTACAGCTTAATTTATTTCAGCTTCACCTTCTGATTGGCTGTCCATGAAAATGTTCTCCTGCACAAATGGAATGTGACATTTCTTGAGTCTTAATAGTAACTGGGTGAGCTCAAATGGAAAGTGAATGCTTCCAGAGCTGGAAAGGTATTGTGTGATCACAGAGGAAATTTTCTTTCAACTCAAGAGGCAAAAAAGGAGCCTGTTGAAATTGCTTATGTTATATGCTTAAATAAGGCAAAAGTGAAAATGAGTTAACAAGCAAATTCAGCGACATACTCAATGCTATTTGTACTTTTTTAAAAAATAAAAAATAAAGGCTTACTTGGGAATTAATTTGAAGTAGTTTAATATCTGCAAAAATAAAGATTTGCTGATATGTTCCAGAATAGGCTAACTCAGGAAATTTCCTATGGAGGCAGGCGACAAAGTAAGACATGGATATAAGTGAAAAGTATATACAGCAGCTCTCTATAAAATACCAACTTATGGTTCATAAAAATGAATAGAAACCAAAAGGCCCTGGATTGTTCTACAGTTTTTCCTCAAAGTGGACATATTCTTAATTGGATAGAAACCGAAACAGCATGGCTGGCTGCTTATGTAGAGGATATCACTATTTGTTCTTAGCATAATTCTATCAGGATAAATTTCAGATGGTGGTGAAGTATAAGCCATTGATAAAAATGGGGACTATAGCCATTTCTGTCCAACATAGCTTTCATTTTCAGAGAAGAGGATCTTTGTAATCTATTTACCTTCTGATCCTCCGACTTCACTATTGTTTCTCTCCGATAACAATTTCCTTTTGCAGAGAATATGGATTAGAGGCATTGTCAATGTTGACCATGCGTTGGTTTCATTATTCATTCACCTTGCAGAACAGGTGGGATGCCAGACTTTAATTTATGGCTGCTTCTTCCCTGGGTTTTATCTTATCACAGAATACACCAGTGTCATTTGTCGAAGCAAACATAAAACATGGCTTTTTACCTACCGGGCAGTTATTAAAGGTTCTTCATTATTTTAAAGTCTAGCCTAGGATTTTATTTACTTTTTAATAATCCAAATATAAAGTTATGAGTTCAGCAGCTTATTATATAATTGTGTAAAATCGGATGTAGGAAAATGTGAATTCCAATGTAACACTTGGTATGATATTTTGGTCTCCTTATGATAACAAAATGTATTTTTTTTCTAGTTCTACTGGGAAAGATTAGAGTTTTTTCATTTCTTTTTCTTATTAAAAGACTATAATACTATAGATAAGAATTCATGAGCATTATAAAAGGAATATCTTTTCATCAGGGTGCGGAACTTTTAAGCAAAAAGCAGAATGTACATTCTGTCCTCATAATGTTAGTTATGAAAATGTAAAGTCATATTGAGAAACTATCTGATTTTATTTTAATTCCAATAACAGCAGCAGATTTTGTGTGTGTGTGTGTATGTATATATGTATATGTATATATAGATGTATACACGTACACACACACATACACATACACACACACACACGCACACACACACACACACATACAACATGCCTTATTTTCAACTGAAACAGGTGCAGAAATTAGCCATCTGTAGCAAATTCACAAACCAAATAATCCCAATGACCCCTGAACTAAATATAGTATCTACCTAGCTAATTCAGCTCTGGGTTTTTTCAATTAAACAGAAACTGTGTTATCTTTCAGGACCCTAGAAGCATAACTTCTCTATAAAAGCATCTGATCTCTGGAATAAGATCCTCCTCCCCAATATCCAAATGACCCCTACTCTTATTGATTAGAACAGGGGTGTCAAATTCAAGGCCCATGGGCTGGATTTGGCCTGTGGGGTGCTTAGATCTGGCCCGCGGGACCGACCTGGAAACAGTGAATGACCGGCCCATGGCCCTCTTGAGTTTAGCTTATTTGATTGTCATTGCATCTTGTACAATGAAATTAAATGCCATCTTCAGCGTACATTATAACACAAACACACATCCTTCACATTGTATGCAATTGAATTGAAAACCCGATATTGCATTAATATTGCACTACACAGTAGAATTCAGTAGAATTATTGCCTTGGGATAGAAGCTGTTTTCCAGCCTATTGGTCCTTGTTTTTATTATCCTGTACCATCTCCAAGACGGTAATAGTTCAAAAAAATGTTAGATCATTATTTCATAATTGTGTAAAGGTAGTCTTTGACGTATAACCACAATTGAGCCCAGAATTTAGGTTGCTAAGTGAGAAATTTGTTAAGTGAGTTTTGCCTCATTTTACGACTTTTTTTTTTTTATTACCACAGTGGTTATGTGAATCAGTGCAGTTCCTACATTAGTAACATGTTTATTAAGTGAATCTAGTTTCCCCATTGACTTTGCTTGTCAGGAGATCACAAAAAGGGATCATTGGACACTGCAAGTTGCCGAGCATCCGAATGTAAATCACGTGACCATGGGGATCCAGTAAAGGTTCTAAGTGTGAAAAACGACCATAAGTCACTTTTTCCAATGCCGTTGTAACTTCAACTGGTCACTAAATGAACTGTTGTAAGTCAAGGACTGCCTGTACATGAGTTTTGGAGGCCTTTCAATTAGGGCATACTATTCCAGCAGCAACATGCCTCACCTGTTGCATTTACTTCTATGAAACTCTAGCTTTCCCATCTGTAACATGAGAAGTGTAGTCTCCACCAGCATGACAAAAAGATGCTAGGAGTTCTAACCTAGCAGGATATGGGGATTTCAATTTCTTCCAGTCTTACTGGAGCATTAAATGGTATGTAATATGTTAAAACAAACGAGAATGCTATCACAAACCTGCATAATGTTTTAAACAATGCAATATAATAATTCTTTGAAGTACGGCGATATTCATGCAAAACTAAGGCTTAGGTTGTTTTTTTGACCAAGCTTCTTACAATGTATCAGAAAGGCTTTATTATTCTTTTACTAGTCTCAGCAGTATTAAGAAGCTCTTTCCTGCTATATGAACATTTTCTGTGGTTGGTTATACTGAAATATGAACATCACTGGACTGTTTTCCCACAATGAGCTTTGGACTGTTTTCCCTGCTTCCTTTGAGATTAGTTTTGTGCACCTTAACCTACTGCCATTCACTGAGGCTGGAGGTTAGTATCCTGTTACTGCAACCGGAGGCTTGACACTCTTCGACACAGTTCACCAAGAGATCACTGTCAAGGCTGAAGGAAAAGCATTTTAGGCATGTAATGAACAAAATGAAATGGCCCACTGGCTTTGAGAGCTAAAATGGACTAGAATTGGCAATTGAGCCTGTTGCAACCAAAGAGGGAATAACTTCATTATACTCTCCTGAGGTAGTTGAAGCCTAGGCTGAAAGATTTATTATTTTATTTAAAAAACTTATTCCAGAGAAAAGAAACGAGAGCACTGAGAGGTATTACAACAAAATAAACATTACAAATCAAACTGCCTGAAAGTTGGGGCTGGGTTTTCACAGTATGCTAGATGAAACTGACGGAGGATTGGATCAATGGGATTCTAAAAATTGTGGGACCCCAGCCATTGCATTAGCGTGTTGTGTGAGCCAGGCCATCGCATTAATTTAACAAGTGATTTATTCTGGCATGCTATGTTTTATGAACACAGAAATTATCCTTTAAAAAATACATCTATTAGAGATAGAGCATATATGTAAAATGAAAATGTCCAGTGCAAATGTGCTCGATCCAAAATTATATTCACTGAAGTCAGTCAAATGTAATTTAACATGATTAGGTCTTCTTGATTCAATGGACCAATTCCAAGCATTACCACCTCTAAATCCAGCTCAATGACAGCTAAGTATATGCATTGACATATAGAAAACTACTCTGAAAGATCTAAGGCTTTATTAGTTATTATTAATAATGTTGCTAAGTGATGGCACAATGTTGAATGAACTACTGTTGTTGGCTATCACAAATGGTAGCATGGAAGGTATTCTTCATCACTATGTGATGACTCTTTAGTGTGGGGTGTGTTTTTCCCCAAAAAATCTTGCTAAGAACATTAAACATTTCCAGTAAGGTTTTCAGCCGTAAAATCAAAAGGCTGAATCAGTAGAGATAATCAACAGCCATCAGTACAACATTGCAAAACAAAATTTTATGCTCATGTCAACAGATAAATACATCAATACTATTAAAATGTATCCTGTTTCACATACTTAGAAGTAATCCTTTTGGATTGTGAGCTCTGTGCATTATCAGAAACAGATGAGAGAAAGAGTCCAAGTAGCTATTGCTGAGTCTGCATGAAAGCTGCACATTTGCTATAGACATTGTTAGCGAAATATGCTGAAACTTAGTAGTCAGTATACTAACAAGTCTGTAGACCTAACTGTCAAAGCTGCTGACAAAGATCCAGGGTCCAACCTGACAACCGAGGAAGCAGGCTCAAAGAACAGGTTTTGACTCTTGGCACGTGGGAACCACCAAAGGTTCGTGGTTCCATAATAAGTTTCCCCTCCCAAACAATCAGTCCTGTCCAATCAAGGGGTCCTGTGGACTCACTCTCGCCCCTGTGGTGCCTGCTTCTCGGAACTCACGTCAAAAAAAAAGGACACTAAACAACACGACTCCAGTCACCACTTCGTGATCAACTGTCCCTAGGTGCCCGTTGCAATCCCATGCTGTTGGCAGGGCCGGTGAAAGTGGCGTAACAAGACCCCCAATAAAGGGGGTCCGGGACCACTTCTCCTGCTTCGGCGTGGTGGTCCTTGGCGGCTTTCCTCTCTGGTGCTGGCGGGCCACTCAACATCTCGGTAGTGCAGCTCATCCAGGATGGCACATCAATGCGAGCTGTGGCAAGGTGGTTTGCTGTGTCTGTCAGTGTAGTGTCCAGAGCATGGAGGCGCTACCAGGAGACAGGCCAATACATCAGAGACATGGAGGAGGCCATAGGAGGGCAACAACCCAGCATCAGGACCACTACCTCCACCTTTGTGCAAGGAGTGACAGGAGAAGCACTGCCAGAGCACTGCAAAATGACCTCCAGCGGGCCACAAATGTGCATGTGGCTGCTCAAACGGTCAGAAACAGACTCCATGAGGGTGGTATGAGGGCCCGACATCCACAGGTGGGGGTTGTGCTTACAGCCCAACACCGTGCAGGACGTTTGGCATTTGCCAGAGAACACAAAGATTGGCAAATTCTCCACTGGCACCCTGTGCTCTTCACAGATGAAAGCAGGTTCACACTGAGCACATGTGACAGACGTGACAGGGTCTAGAGACGCCATGAAGAACGTTCTACTGCCTGCAACATCCTCCAGCATGACCGGTTTGGCAGTGGGTCAGTAATGGTGTGGGGTGGCATTTCTTTAGGGGGCGGCACAGCCCTCCATGTGCTTGCCAGAGGTAGCCTGACTGCCATTAGGTACCGAGATGAGATCCTCAGACCCCTTGTGAGACCATATGCTGGTGCAGTTGGCCCTGGGTTCCTCCTAATGCAAGACAATGCTGGACCTCATGTGGCTGGAGTGTGTCAGCAGGTCCTGCAAGATGAAGGCATTGATGCTATGGATTGGCCTGCCCATTCCCCAGACCTGAATCCAATTGAGCACATCTGGGACATCATGTCTCGCTCCATCCATGAATGCCATGTTGCACTACAGACTGTCCAGGAGTTGGGGGATGCTTTAGTCCAGGTGTGGGAGGAGATCCCTCAGGAGACCATCCGCCACCTCATCAGGAGCATGCCCAGGTGTTGTAGGGAGGTCATACAGGCACGTGGAGGCCACACACACTACTGAGCCTCATTTTGACTTGTTTTAAGGACATTACATCAAAGTTGGATCAGCCTGTAGTGTTTTTTTCCACTTTAATTTTGAGTGTAACTCCAAATCCAGACCTCCATGGGTTGCTAAATTTGATTTCCATTGATAATTTTTGTGTGATTTTGTTGTCAGCACATTCAACTATGTAATGAACAACGTATTTAATAAGAATATTTCATTCAGATCTAGGATGTCTTATTTTTGTGTTCCCTTTAATTTTTTGAGCAGTGTATTTTGTTTTGGCTACAAAACCCCAGCTATCTCTATTCCTCACTCCCTATCCCTCCTCACCATTGTGGCAACACTGAAGCATCCAAGATGGCCTCAGTTAGGCCAGCTTCAGAGTTGACAATTACCTAAAACTAACACGAGTTCTATGAATTCAGGGATCTTGTCGCAAAATATTAATATCCTGAGTACCTTATCCTATACTGTACATGAATATACCACAAGTCCAGGATTTCTGTTGTTAAGCAAGATAGTTAAGTGAGTCACGTCCAATTTTCTGACCTTTTTCTGCTGTTGGGCCCACCCACCCGCCTGGGCTCCCATACTCACCTTTATCCTCTGAATTTGAAGCGCAGCTGCTTTGCATGACATGGAAGAGTGCTGCGTGGCAGCTACTGAAGCGACCAGGATCATGCAGGCTTGCAGGAGGTGAGTTAGAATGCTTCTGCGCCTGAGCTAAATGAGTGTTTGGCATGCGCACATGCAAAGTGTGTGCATGCGTGCAAAGTGCGCCCACCAAGCCACGCCCACCAAACCGGTGGTAAAAATATTAGAATCCCACCACTGGGTTATAAATTGAGGCCTATCTGTATATTTATCCATTTAGTCTGATGTTATGTTCTGTAATCCTAAATCTTTATCTTCTGTGTTCTATATTTCTTGACAGCCATTCCACTAAGCCTCAGTCATATTCTATAATTGCAAAAACAAACAAAAAACCCTTTTTGTTCAGTGTCTTCTTAAGTGTGATAGAATAAACCAATAAAAGATTATAGCTTGATTCTGTAATATGGATTTTTCTTAATACCAGCTATTTGTATGTAAAAATGTAGCAGTGTGGGTTTCTGTTACTATTACTGATAATCCTTTCTCCATACAGCAACCTAATTGGCTGGGACTAATTGGCTGCATTAAAATTACTAGAAACTTCCCATGAACTCTTGTATATTTCTTTAGTGCCAATGCTTCAAGTTGCCTAGTGATATATTTCACTTCAATCTTGCTTATATACTAAGATTACAGATGTGTAAAAATCTGTATTTTATAATCGTCTGTGGAGGTTTTATTGTAGATTGACAAAATAATCTGACTTTCAATTATTTAGCAACAGCTGCAAAAATGATTACACCTTGTAAATAATACTTTTAAAATAAGAAAGACTGGGGTAAGCAAGAATGGATTTTTGTGTGAATGAATTGTCTCTTTCATTTAGTTCTGGGGGCGGGAGAAATAAACATGCTTGCCTTTATTTCTTTCTTTTTTTTCTTTCATTATATTTCTTTTGCCTCAGAGTTCTGGTTGATGAATCTTGGGGCTCTGTTTTTTTTTTTTTTTTTAAATGGCTTTACTTTAAATTAAATTTTAAAGAAAGAATTTGTGTATGTTCTCTGCAGTGGTGGGATTCAAAAAAATTTACTACCGGTTCTGTGAGCGTGGCTTGGTGGGCGTGGCAGGGGAAGGATACTGCAAAATCCCCATTCCCTCCCCACTCTTGGGGGAAGGTTACTGCAAAATCCCATTCCCTAACCTGCTTTCCAGCTCTGTTCTCCTGTGCAGGGCAACGAAAGAAGACTCAGTCGATCAGCTGGGACTCAGGAGGCAGAGAATAGATGGGAATGGGGCCAGTCAGAGGTGGTATTTGCCAGTTCTCCGAACTACTCAAAATTTCCACTACCAGTTCTCCAGAACTGATCAGAACCTGCTGAATATCACCTCTGGTTCTCTGAGAAATAACTATTCAGTAACACTGAAGACATTATTTACACCAAGACAAGAAGTTAAGACATTGAATACAATAGCAGTATTTCAGAATAAACACTGGGGATTGAGATGTGTAAATCCAAAATATCTGTAGCTTGAAGCACAGTTCATTAAAATCAGTGGAATTTATTTCTAAGTCAACACAGTAGGAATTGGAAAATGTAGTGGGTTAAACTGAAATATTCTGGTTCTTGGTTTAAACTGCACTCATTTCTGTTTAATAGCTAATGAACTTGACATCCTTAGAGAATTAAATTAAGTGTTGAAAATTGCATTTTGAATTTCAGGTTGGTTCAGGTATGCATAGAGCACGGGTGTCAAACTTGTGTCGTCACATTGTTGTCACATGACATATTGCGATTTTCCCCCTTCACTAAAATGGAGTGGGCATGGCCAGTGCGTAACACATTCAACCTGTGGGCTGCAAGTTTGATACCCCTGATGAAAAGTTTCATATAATGGGTTGATGATGAACTAACTGCTCACTCAATGAAGGCTAACAGTGTGATGTAGTGTGTGTGTGCATATGTGAATTGGCATCCTTCAATCTCAAGAGACTATGGTATCGTGCTCTGAAAAGAGGTCCTAAAACAGCATCTAGTGTGGCTAAAAAGGCCAATTCGAGAGTGGTAATCCCTTCCACACTGAGGACAGATACAGTCTGTCTCCTGCCCAGCCCCCGGATTTTGCTGGTTCCAGGATGGCCTTTTTGCCTCAGCCCGCCAAACAAGTATCTCTTCGAATTGAAGAAGGCCATGCTGGGTCTTTAGCCTCCAAGCTGAATGATCAGAGGTCAAGGTTTCCCAGCTGTTGATGTCCATTCCCAAGGCCTTTAGATCCCTCTTGCAGATATCCTTATATCGCAGCTGTGGTCTCCCTCTAGGGCGCTTTCCCTGCACTAATTCTCCATACAGGAGGTCTTTCGGAATCCAACCATCAGCCATCTTCACGACATGCCCAAACCAGCATGTGTGCATGTATGTATAGTATTAATATTAGAGCTATGGTGGTGCAGTGGTTAGAATGCAGTATTGTTGACTGTCGATTGCCAGAAGTTTGGCAGTTCAATTCTCATCGGTTCGAGGTTGATTCAGCCTTCTATCCTTCTGAGGCCAGTAAAATGAAGACCCAGATTGTTGGGAGCAATATGCTGACTCTCTAAACCACTTAGAGAGGGCTATAAAGCACCGTGAAGCAGTATATAAGTCTAAGTGCTATTGCTATCGGCTATGCCCAAATTAAAACACTTGAAGATGAATTAATTTACATCTTTTATACATCTTCTTTCATACCATATGGCAGAAATTGAAGTCCGGGTATATAGACAGACACTCAGTAAATAAAAAAGGGCTTTCTGTACTACATTGGATCATAGGTATCTACGAAGTCAAGTTAATGAGTCTATGCTCCAACATGCAATTCAGAAATACAGTTGCTAAATAAACTATATGGAATGTGCAATTGATTACCCCAATGTAGAATGATTGCATGGCAGAAACACAAATATTATCCCAAACTGCTGACTGGTTGAATGGATGAAACATTATTGCAAATTTGTTATGAAGATTGGCAACTACTCATTCCTACCTTGCCTGCTCCACTAATTTTTTCACTTCTGAAGACCATTTCCTCTTAAGCAGGTATTCAGAAGGAAGAAAAAAACAGCATCCATTTATGTGATATTTCAAGCTAAGCAGGTCACCAAGCTTTCTAACATTTTCTGTGTATCTTTAATTATTTCTATAGGTGTCCATCCCTACAAATGCCAGTTCTACACTTTTCTTTTCCAAAAATCAATTGAGAATACATTTTGAACTAGAAGTCAAATAGAAATTTGCAGGAAAATTACAGTAACATGCCACATCGGGATAATGGATATATAACATTGCATTTATTTTAATTGGAAGGAAAATACAGACTTATTTTTTCAAGGCATAAAATGTTTTGAGGCCAGCCTGGAGATTGGAACCTAATGATACAGTGAAGATGGTGCTTAAATAGGCCAGAACTTGAGCAACTTGAGCCTCTATATCAGGAGTGTCAAACTTAACAACAACATGTTGTTATCACGTGATGTATCACAACTTTTTCCCCCTTGACTAAAACAGGGGTGGCCATGGCCAGCACATGACACATCCAGCCCGCAGTCCACGAGTTGGACACCCCTGCTGTATATCTAGAAAAATGACTAAATTTGTGAAGTGGAAATAGTGTTAGGATTTTGAGTTTTCTATTGTCATTGCAGGACAAGTGATGGGGACCAGGGAAGTGGACTCTATTGATGTACAAAATATACATCATTACAGGAGGTGGAGGTACCTCAAAGTATGTCAAATCAACAGGGATCATGGGAAAAAAATAATCATCTCACTGCATGATACCTAATAATATATTATTACACTTGATGCACACTTTATAGTTGAAGAGAAATTGGTCTGGTGGCAACAGAGAGACTAGGACTACCCAATCTGGCTTGCAAAAATCCAGAGGACCACGAGATGGGAGGAAAGAAAAACATAAAACGCTTGACTCATGGGTTTCTGCAGCGCAATTCTTGTAGTTTTAGAGGTTCATTTCAGGGTACACCATGTGGCCTTTCAATCCAAACTGGGAAAATAATAGTCAAAATGCAGCTCTTTTGATTAGTCAAAATGCAGTTCTTTTCACCCCAATCTTTTGTACATAAAAGTGTGGTTTATAGATTGAATAAAGGAGATTTGGAAGCAAGAGATCAGAGAATAAAAGGTCTTTCAATGGGATTGACTCAGTACAGCATAGACTTCCCAGTGAATTAAACTTCATTGTACCTACAGTTCATACAGTGATCAATGAATGTCTGCATGTCAAATATTTTCTCTTACACTAATCTCTCTGAATGTCACCTTTGGCATTCTTCCCTATTTTCTTCTGGGCATTACTATTTCCTCTTGGTTGTCTTTTGGTTTCTCATTACAAGGTGTAAGTTGTAAGTCAATCATGTGTTGAAGTGTCTTGGTTGTACTTGGGATTGCTGTAGCAGCCCTCTCCAGTTACTATCCTCAGCAGTATTTTTTTAAGGAAATGAGATAAATCCTTAAAACAGAGTCCGGAATCATTTTATACAGTGCCTTGAAATCTGTGTGAGAGTTTTATTTGTCTGTAATATAATATCCTTGTTTCTACTTTTAAAATATCTACTTCCCAACTGCCTTGCTAAATTCTTTAACTAACCTTGAAATAATAGCATAAAGTGAAGTTCAGTAATATTTTCAAGGGTAGTCATTGTGTTTGCTCTTTTAAACTCTATAAAGTTGATTTATTTTTAAAATCCTAGAAGCGCTGTGGAAGTAACTCTTAAAACAATTCATGCACCAAATGCATGCTGACCATTATTTAGTGACTACAACATTTCCTAGTGGGCATACTTTGCAAAAGAGTGAATCAAGGTCCAAAACACTGCAAGAACATTCCTATTTCCTGATACCATCTCAAGATAACATTGCCTTTCAATACGTGTTTCGCTGTTCTTTTTCCCATACATAGTCTTTCAATGCATAACCTTTCCCATGTCCACCTATACAGAGAATTTGTAGTTATTTCAGTTATATAGTTCTATTTATATGTCTGTACAAAAAGAAGTAGATAATATGCTTGCAAACAATAGCTACTAGTGAATTCAGAACAGTCACTACCTAATTTTCAAGAAATTGTCAAATATGAGACTGACTACTTCAACTCTTCATTCAGTAGTTCTCAGATGAGCGCAACAAATACATCTCTGAGATTGGAGTCATCTGGGTTGATTTAATCCAGCATTTTATTGCCCCAAGTATAATTTTATATATCTCTATTGTATCCCTTTTTATTGTAAATAGAGTCACAAACCATTCGCTTTGCTTATACGGGAGTCTTTCCACAGTTGTGTGGGACTTTTCATTATTTTTTCCACTTTCTCTAGAGTCGAAGTGTGATGATCAGAATTGTGCATAGTATTTGAAATGAAACATCATCATCATCACATTTTTAAAAGGCATTACAATATTGGAAATTTAATCTTATGATTCTTTTTCTACTGATCTCAGCTTGGGTTTAACTTTTTCAAGACAGTTCTACATTGTACTGATATTTTTATTGAGCTGTTCACTTATCCTTTGTGATTGCTTTCTTAGTCAATGTCAGCTCAATCTCCATCAGTTTATATGAGCTATATGAAGTTAGACTATTTTGCTTCACTTTATTGTTGCATATTTTAAGACACATACCTTCATTTTATGCTAATCCACCAAACTTTTCAGAATTTTTTTTAGCATTGTTTGTTCTCCTTTATTTTGAGCATTTTATATAATTGGGTGCTGATTCAAATAGCTTGTAAACAAGTTTAAAATCACTAAATTCATACCCATGTTACACTAATTTAATGTTTATTTCTACTTTGGGGGTTTTTTTTTGTTCACAAAAGTGATAACCTCTTGAATTTGAGATCTGCATGAGTTGCCAGCACCATGATTGGAAGAGGATAGTAATGAAGTATATTATTAGAATTAATTACAAGAATTAATAAATAATTTGCAGTTACTCAGTAGGAGTTGTTCTGTAGTCATACAAATATGAATCTGAATCAAAGAATATAAGATCTTATGCATATATACCTGAGAATAAGACCCAATTGAAAGCAATAAAATGTATCTGTAATTAAACATATATAGGATTCTTGATAAAAATAAAAGAACAGATTTTTGTGTATGATAGTAGAAGTAGCCTATACAAACATGATTTAAAAATTGTTATGTTCCTACACAATGAAATCAAGCTTTATCACTGTAGCTTTTCAATAACTATATTTTGCTTTAAACAAAGAGACATTTTAGTAGTATTTTTTTTACAAACATGTTTTTTTCTTCTCTCTTTCCTCATGGGTTTATCAAAATGTAATTATCAAAATCTGGATTGTTTCTTTCTTGAATCTAAATCCATGCGTACTCATAATTATATAAATATAGCCACATCTTACGACCTACAAATTATTATATTTACTGGAAGAACTATCAATAAGCACTTATTGATTAACCTTGGGATACTTAAACACTCTGCATACTATTATTTATTTAGCAATATTAAAATAATTTTAGTTTTAGAAAGTATTATATGCCAAATATGAAAGAGCAAATGTGCACACTTTGTTGTAATATAAATAGAAGATCAAAGTGAAATCCTACCTCATACTGGCTGAAAAACAGAAGCAGCTCTGCTTAATAAATTTCTGCCTTTTTTGTGACCTTACTGTTTATTACAGGGGTCCCCAAACTTGGCAACTTTAAAACTTGTGGACTTCAACTCCCAGAATTCTCCAGCCAGCATAGCTTAAAGTTGCCAAGATTGGAGTCCTCTGGTTTATTAAAACATAACATTGTGTAAATGAGATAGAAAATGGTTTTGTTGTTGTTGTTGTTGAATGAATACCTTTCGTTGAAACTGACTATGCATTGATTCTTTTTGCAGTGGCTAAAAAATCCTGGCCCCCAACATGAGAAACGGACTTTGTTTGGGGACATGGTGTGCTTCTTGTTTATAACTCCATTGGCTACTATCTCCGGCTGGTTGTGTTTGCGCGGAGCAGTGGATCATCTGCACTTTAGTAGTAGGCTAGAAGCTGTTGGGCTCATTGCACTCACTGTCGCACTCTTCACAATTTACCTCTTTTGGACACTAGTAAGTAGTCTTTTGTTTTGATTTCTATTTACATTAGAGTATGATAAATCTTATAATGTTATTCTGGGACCATCTGGAGACAGTTATTGTTGTATGAGAAATGATCAAACTTCTTTATTTGAATAACAGCTTCATAATATAGCTTGAAATCATGAGTGGCATGGTGGCCTAGAGGTGGAGCTCTCACCTCACAATCAGGAGGCTGTGAGTTCTATCCGAGGTGGCATTCAGCAGGTTCTGACCAGTTCTGGAGAACTGGTAGTGGAAATTTTGAATAGTTCAGAGAACCAGCAAATACTACCTCTCACTGGAGATTTTCCCCTGCCACGCCCACCAACCCACACCCAGAGAACCACTAGTAAAAAAAAATGAATCCCACCACTGGATCCTAAATAGCAGCAGATATTTTTCTCTCTGTACACAAGTAATTGTCTGCTGTGAACTTCATGTAGGCTTCAGGAAGGGTATCTGGCCAGTAAACGTTTAGCTCCAATCAGGGTATTCAGCTTTGTTCGGGTATTTTCCCACGTCTTTGTAGTTGTGCTTTTAAAGTTGTAGCAACGTTTCGGCAGAATCTCATCTGCCATCATCAGGTTTCTGTATTGTGTTCGTCTGTAATATATAAATCAATAGCATGCACAATATATAAATATATATATTATATAAATATATAATATAGATATATATATATATCTATATATATATATTATAAATATATAATATATAAATATATAAATCAATAGCACGCACACAAAATTTGGTTCTTTTAGGTTGGATCTAGATGGTTTGCATTTCAGTAGTTTCTTGTAGAATGTTCTTGGCATGGAAATAGGAGAATTATTTTGTAATATTCTCTCCCTTCCTCTATCTTTCCAGTGTTCCACAACATGTTAAAAATGATAAAGACGTCAAAATGAGGATATATTTAACAAAGAGTATCTCTTTCCTTTCTATCACAGAAATGGTCTGTGGTATAATATGTGTTATTTAGATTAAAAACTCTTCCATCAGTAGACAGATGGCCTTAGATCCAAGCCAGTATTTGGAATGGCCTAATATTAAGAGACTTTAGCCAAACTACAATGAGTAAAGGGTGGTGGTGGAAATCCTGGTGAAATAAGTCAGTGCTTGGAAAATAGGCAGCAAAATATTTGCAGACATCATCAACGTCATATCTATGCAGCAAGTAAAAAAATTAACAGATTCCCCTTCCCCTTTGGCACTAATAATGGGCAGATTGAAGCTAATGCTTTGTTTTCTCTAAGTTGTTTGGGATGGGCAACATTAGGGAGAGATTCATCTAATACAAGCCTGTTTCTAATTCTAATGTGAATTGTGTGAGACATCTGCCTTTACCTCCAGACCAGAAACTTGAGACATTGCTCATCTTTCCTAAATAAGCTTTTGTGGACATTGTTTAGGACTAAAAAAAACTATAGTGTTCTGAACAAGCTACAGTATGAAAGATCTGAGTTGTCTTTTTCCTTCTGTATTGGTAATAAGAAGCATTTTTCAAGGCTCAGTAGATTTCAGAATAACAAGTCTGAAGCTTTTAGTTAAACCTGAGTGAGAAAGCTATGTGTTCGATATCCCCAAACAGTTTCTACCGTGTAACCTTGTACACTAATATATTTTGAAACACAAGCTGTCTTTCTTCCTCCAGACATCCAGATGTCTCAAATATGGAGGGACAATTGAGAATGTGATCCTTTTAGAATGGTTGAATTACTTAAAATGGGCTGATTGATTTTCACTGCTAAAGAAGTGTGAAGAGAATGCAGACAATCTTCCCAGCTGAAAGACATCTGCAGGAAAGAAGCAGTGGTTTCTATAGAGATGCATCAACTCCACAGATGCTTTCATAAAGAAAACAAAACCACTTTTTAAAAATTTCTATCATGAAATTCTATCATGAAATGCCATTACAGGTTAAGCATTTTTAACTAGGTTTTAGTCAATATCACTTTCAAGCTGAGTACTCATATAGGAAAGATTAAAAAAGAAAAAGAACTGCATCTAGTGCCATGACTCACACTCATGCCAGAAAGACTTTCCTTTCCTCTCAAGTATGCAACCCACTTGTGCTTCCCCTCCAGATATGTCTGCTCTGGTCCAGCAGCTATCAAGAAGAGATGCCAGTGTACAGATTCATGGGAGAAGGTATCCTTACTGCATAGACCTCATTAGACATAAGTCAGACTTGAAAAACAGTAAACAGAAATCTCTCCATAAGAAAAGGAAACATGTTCTGCCCAATCTCCCCCCTGTAACATATCCTATTTTTATTATTGTTTTCAGCAGTGTGCAGCCACTAATCTACAAAAAAATTGTGCTGTTATCTTGACATAGGATGGGAAGTCCTTATTGAAACAATCACTTTCGTAATCATCAACAGCGAGGAATGGTGGTCAATTATTGCCTCTTGCTTCCCTGATATTCGTCTTGTTATAATGTAAACCAGGGGTCTCCAACCATGGCAACATTAAGACTTGCGGACTTCAACTCCCAGAAAACAGCAAAGCTGGTTGAGGAACTCTGGGAGTTGAAATCCACAAATCTTCACGTTGCCAAGGTTGGAGACCCCTGATGTAAACCAACTTCTGCTCATCTATTTTCTCCTTTCCTTGTTTCTGGTTGCCATTCTAAATATCCTTAGCTGGGACTAAGCTTCATTAAGCTTACAGAAACTTACATCTGAGTAGAAGTGTCATGTCCCGTCCGCACTTTTTATTCATTCTTAATTATTTTCTTTTGTTCCTCCTAATTCCTTCGTTTTCTGCAATTTCTGTTTGACTGAACTATTATTAATATATGCTAGCTTTGGAAGCAGACCACCTTTCTGATATTTGGTATTTGCTGTATATAAAGAAAGTAAATTGAAAATATGTTAGTTTAATCCCAAATAATAAGTTCCATCTTTAATTTCTAGCTTTGCTCTTAGTAATTCTTTGTGCTGTCTCTAACTGAGAGAACTGGAATGAAAAAAAAAATAGGGCACATATTTGGTTGGTCTGGCTCTATGTTTTCATTTCATTGCTTTTCAATCCTATTGTGGTTTCTTTATCAATACTGCATCCACTTTAGCATTTATTTTAAGAACTTTTGAATAAGATGAATATTCCTGTTAGAAAAAGGAATTCATTGTCAGCACAGCTGTATAAATTAAAGCATTTCCTATTAGATGGGCCACATTTGTTTTATTCAGCATCATAATGATGTTTGATACTCTATTGCTTTCTCTTGAAAGACATGTGAAACTTACAATATCCTTCTATGAATTTTTGACACTGAAAAAATCTTTATAATAAGTCTATGAAATTTGGATGACAAAAATCCACACAGTCCCCAGGTAGCAACAGAGTATTATAAAAAAACTTGTTAACATTTTGCTATCCCCAGTAGACATATCGATTTTTGCTTTCCAGATCTGTTTAGAATCTCCATTTTGATCTACTTCATGAACTGTTACTGAGAATATTACCAAAAATAACTTTAGCCAGTTGATTCAGATGATGCTACAGCTGTCATATCTGCATACTTAACACTGGAGTTCTAGATCAGAAGTTATATTAGTTACTATGTTATTTTTGTGATACAGAACCAACTTTGAGAGGAAGTAGCTTTTCCATGCTTAGGGAAAAAAGAGCTGTAAGGTCATATGGTCTATTTGGGAATTCTTGGAATTGCAGCCCAATATAAGTGGCATAGCAAACTGAGACTCGGAATTTTTGCACACTTGATCATTTGCTTTCATTATTTACATCCATGAATGCCTTTCTGTACCCAAATTGCAAGGAATACAGGTTTGGGAAGTAAGCTGCAGAGCAGAGAAAAAGAAAGAGGTTATATCCCCCATCCAGAAGTTCTAAGATATCTGCATGTCATTGTGAATCTACTGTAGAAGGCCATCCACATATAGGAAAAAAACATCGGCTATATCCATGGTTATGATTAATTCTTCATAGACAACAGAAAAAAATGGGGTGACTGGGGAAGGATTATAAGGAGGGCCCCAGAAATACCAAACAACCTTAAGCACACTAAATCTTGCTCTGACACTCTGTTCAAATCATATGGGAAAATGATTTGTTTGAAAAGGATCCTGCATTTGGAATGAATTTAGAGAAAATTGAAAGAAGCTATGAAACAGTACAGGTGAAACTCGAAAAATTAGAATATCGTGCAAAAGTTCATTTATTTCAGTAATGCAACTTAAAAGGTGAAACATATATATGAGATAGACTCATTACATGCAAAGCAAGATAGTTCAAGCCATGATTTGTCATAATTGTGATGATTATGGCTTACAGCTCATGAAAATCCCAAATCCACAATCTCAGAAAATTAGAATATTACATGCAATCAATAAAACAAGGATTGTACATAGAACAATATCGGACCTCTGAAAAGTATAAGCGTGCATATGTACTCAGTACTTGGTTTGGGCCCCTTTTGCAGTAATTACTTGCACAATGCAGCATGGCATGGAAGCTATCAGCCTATGGCACTGCTGAGGGGTTATGGAAGACCAGGATGCTTCAATAGCGGCCTTCAGCTCTTCTGCATTGTTCAGTCTCATGTCTCTCATCTTTCTCTTGGCAATGCCCCATAGATTCTCTATGGGGTTCAGGTCATGCGAGTTTGCTGGCCAATCAAGCACAGTAATCCCACGGTCATTGCACCAGGTTTTGGTGCTTTTGGCAGTGTGGGCAGGTGCCAAGTCCTGCTGGAAAATGAAGTCAGCATCCCCATAAAGCTCATCTGTGGAAGGAAGCATGAAGTGCTCCAAAATCTCCTGGTACACGGCTGCGTTGACCCTGGACTTAATGAAGCACAGTGGACCAACACCAGTAGATGACATAGTTCCCCAAATCACACAGACTGTGGAAACTTCACACTGGACTTCAAGCATCTTGCAGTGTGCGCCTCTCCATTCTTCCTCCAAACTCTGGGTCCTTGGTTTTGAAATGAGATGCAAAAGTTGCTCTCATCAGAAAAGAGGACTTTGGACCACTGAGCAACAGACCAGTTCTTTTTTTCTTTAGCCCAGGTAAGACGCTTTTGATGTTTGTTGTTCAAGAGGGGCTTGACAAGAGGAATACGACATTTGAAGCCCATGTCCAGGATCCATCTGTGTGTGGTGGCTCTTGATGCACTGACTCCAGCCTCAGTCCACTCCTTGTGAAAATCCCCAACACTTTTGAATGGCCTTTTCCTGACAATCCTCTCCAGGCTGCGGTCATCCCTGCTGCTTGTGCACCTTTTTCTTCCACACTGTTCCCTTCCACATAACTTTCTATTAATGTGCTTTGATACAGCACTTTGGGAACATCCAACTTCTTTTGCAATTACCTTTTGAGGCTGTCCCTCCTTATGGAGGGTGTCAATGATGGTTTTCTGCACAACTGTCAGGTCAGCAGTCTTTCCCATGATTGTGATTCCTACTGAACCAGACTGAGAGACCATTTAAAGGCTCAGGAACCCTTTGCAGGTGTTATGGCTTAAGTAGCTGATTATAGTGGGACACTTTGAGCCTAGAATATTGAACCTTTTCACAATATTCTAATTTTCTGAGATTGTGGATTTGGGGTTTTCATGAGCTGTAAGTCATAATCATCTCAATTATGACACATCATGGCTGAACTATCTTGATTTGCATGTAATGAGTCTATCTCATATATTAGGTTCACCTTTTAAGTTGCATTACTGAAATAAATGAACTTTTGCACGATACTTTAGTCAACTTTTGCCTGTATTTTCAAACTTGGCAACTTCTAAGGTGTGTGGATCCTGGCTTTCTACATATCATGGTGGCTGGGAATATCTTCGAGTTGAAGTCCACACATTTTTAAGTTTCCAAGTATGAAAAATACTATTATAGAACAAAGGTATCTGACAGCAATTCCATGCATGCATTTTGGAGCAGGTAAAATAATGTGTTCTACCCTAAGTCTGCTTGCATATATGGATTGTGTTTACAGTTACGTGCATTCCAGCTTTCTACATGTCTTTTTTAACCTTAAGACAGCTTATTCATTTTATTGTTTGAACAGGTAAATTGGTTTTGGTTAAATCTATCTGCCCTACCTTTTATGAACATCAGGATGGTCTTTTTTTCCTCCACATGGGAAAATGAGAGTTAAGAGAGTCATTTGGAATTAAAATGAAAAGGTTTAGCTTCTCCAATTCAAGTCCATAAATGCTATGTTTAATTTTATTCCAAATACAACAAAATCTGATGGGTTCATATTTCAATACCCAGTAGCACTTCTGATTTGATTGCATGGAATTTTAAGGGGGAAAAAAACCCCATTGCTTTCAAACTCAAGCGCTTTGGAGGCAATACCTGAAGAAACACCACTTCATTTGAAGGGTTTGAGTTTCAAAATAATGTTCTAACTACAGTTCAAGTGTAATTACAGTTTATCAACATGTGTATGTGTATAGTATATTCCTATACATATATGGTATCCATACGTCCACATCACACACACTATAATCCAGCAAGAGAGATCATGCACCTTGGTGTTATTGCAACACACTTAATATGGGTCTGCCTTTCAGGGCCTTCAGTTGGAAGCTGCAACTAGTAGAGAATGCAGCAGCCAGCCTCTTGACCAGAGAATCTTATTACTGCAGAGTCTCTCCTATTCTGTGATCATTGCACCGTTTGCTAGTGGTCTGAGCATAATGCTAATTATCCCCCATAAATCCTTCTGCAGTCTAAACATCTAGAGAGGTTGTGCCCAAGGAATGCAGATCAGAAGGCAGCTCTTCTCAGTAATGGCTGCCACATTATTTATATATTTGTTTATTAAATTTATATCTTGCCAACTTCAGGCAGACAAATGAAATTAAAACATGCATAAATATATTATAGTAAAGCATGCAGGGTGAAAGGCATTATGACAATAGTGTTAAGACGTTCACACACAAAAAAAAGAAATACTACTATTAAGTCACAACAGTACTCATATAAGAAAAGCTCAAGTTTGTTGTCAAAGATCACTAATAAGATTAAATTCAGCCAACATAAACTCAATTCAGCCAACATAAACTCTTGGGGGGGAAATCAGTTTTTTTTGGAAAGCCATCACATAGGAACAAGAATAACATTGTCAGGAATACTGTTCTGTGAGTCCTGTAATGGAAACACAGAGTCCCCGAGGCTTCTCCGATCTTTGATGAACATACAGGATGGCTCAGTTTAGTTACAAATGTGTGCCTCGTCCCTTCTCTTCTGACATTTTGAAGGGCACTAGAAACCATTTTCTTTGGCCCCTTAGGAGAAATTATGGCAGTCATCTAGGATTTTTTAGAAACTGTTTTAGGAGCATTATTAATTACCCTCCCTCCCTCCTTCCTCCCCCCGCCCCCCCAAAAGTGGGTGGAAATGTCTGTGCATCTTATATAGCGAATATGGGCCCATTTTGGCTTCCCAAAGCCTCTACAGGTCCCGTTTTTGCCCTCCCCAGCGCTCAGGCCAGTGTTGGGGAAGCTGAAAACGGGACATGTGGAGGCCTTCTGAGGCCAAAAACGGGCGCTTTTTTTGGATTGCAGAGAGCTTCTGGATGCCGGGGAGGGCAAAAACGCAGAGGCAAAAAATGATTCCCCCCCCCTTGTTTTCCTCCTCTAAACCAAGGTGCATCTTATAGTCTGGGGCGTCTTATAGTCTGAAAAATATGGTATCTACTATGGTATATACAGAAAGTTTTTAGGTGGTAAAGAAACAAATATTTAATAAATTAATAAAATGTCTATTTAAATCAATTGATTTGTACTAGTGGAAACTGCTCAAACTAATTTTTGCCTGGAATGGTTTTTGACTGGAAACTTCCTTTAGCTTCAATAAAATTCCTGTTATTTTCATATATGCACAGTCAATCTTCCAGAAAAAAATCGGCAGAAAAAAATCAACTGTCTAAAATAATCGGCAGCCTATATGGATATCTTTCTCATTATTTATATTATCCAGTACTGTTGTGCTGCTGTTCTCCTGTTCTCTTGATGTGATTCTACAGTCAACAAATGTACATCATAAATGCCAATCATATAAAGTGTATCATATATTGTTTATCATATAAACAATGTATGATACATTGAAAAGGACAGATTTTAAATGTTATATATCCCAAATTATATTTCATATAAGGAAGGAAGTAGGACATATATTTTCTGGAAAGTATGCCATGACCATATTCTATTGCCTCTTAATTGCTACCCAAATAAACATGCATGTTAAATTACAGTTAGAGATCTGAATCCAACATCCCATGACTGTCCTTTTCATCTAGCTTTGAGAGTTTCCTTTTTCTGTCCTCTTCCTACAGTTTTCTCAAATCTCCCTAGGAAAGTTGAGAAGTTTGGGAGGCACCTGAGGGTTTATTTAATGATAAGGATCTTAATTTGAAAACTTTAGTATTGTGTATAACTTAAATTATCTCTGATCATTAAAAGGGCCTTTAATCCAAGAGTATTGTTTTACACACACATGGGGAAGTGATAAGCCTAAACCAAACATGGGCTCCCATCATTGTATTGTATTGAATATACAGTTTCAGGGCATGGTAGGTTTATGTTGTGAGAGGAGAGAACCTTTCTCATCCTGTTATGACTTCAGTGGGAATGGACTATATTAATGAGGAAATGTGCTCTCAGAAAAGAGGTTTCAAAGTTTCAGTGTCTAACAACAGGGCTTCAGTGTAATAGGAGGGGGGAGAAGAGGGGGATAGAGGGGGAGAAAGAGAGAAATTAAATCCCAATCCAGTTTCTAGTCAGCCAGTTGCCACCTAACAGTTTTGCAATATGCTTGAATTATACTTCATTACCTCATGCTAGGACCCCAAATCATGATTTATTTTTTTTAACACGGTGGCATATGACTGTACAAAATTGCACAGGGTGTGATACTGAAATGGTATAGTAGTCCCTACATTGTATCTGTTAGCTTTTTTCCCAGACAAAAAAAAACTGGACTGTTCATACTGTTTGAACATATTTGCTTTCATTTAATGAAGTCATTTTATTGTTGTCCATTTTCAATCCACTAATAACAACTGTAGGACAGGAGGTTGGCACAGTTCAGATAAAATCTTATTCAGTTTCATGTATTTGGATGAAAAAGCTCAAACTCATATTGTCAAAATAATTATATAAAACAATTAGATTTTAAGTTCGTTTAGTTTGATATTGATTCAGGCTGCTGGTATTCAAATACGATTCTAATAGTTGTAGTTGCTTAGTAGCTTTATTGCAGTTTATGTTACCACAAGTAAATGATTTGATTGCTTATTGTACCCCATGACTATTATTAAGTGTTGTACCTGATGATTCTTGACTCTTGAGAAATGTATCTTTTCTTTTATGTACACTGAAAGCATTTGCACCAAGACAAATTCCTTGTGTGTCCAATCACACTTGGCCAATAAAGAATTCTAACTAATTCTAACTAAAATGTATCAAATATGCAATCTGCAGCAGGTTAACAGAACCTGTTATATCTCATAATACATAATGCTTGGCCAAATCCACCCACCTACTTAAACTATATTTACATCTTTGCTTATGGCATAATTTGGCTTTGAGACTTCACCATAGATAGTCCAGTACTCCAAAGGTGTTGATTATTGTGATGTACAGTGCTGTGGTGTTACATGTTGTTGATTGACACATTGTCTATCATAAGATATACCTCAGGGCAGTTATTATCATTTCTTCACATTGGCCTTCATACTAAATCAAACACTGCCATCTGGGTGAGTAACGCTGCTGTATCTCAATAATGTAAGAGTTTAGTGGAGCAATTCTTTTGAGAACAGAGATCCATACATTTCAAAGGAGCTATTTTCTGCCATTCCTAAATAAGACCCTGTCTCTCTCTCTCAAAGACTGCTGATTAGCCCTTTAAATGAATCTAAGCATTGTTTTCATGATCAATGAACAAATCTCATCTCTGTTCTGGGCAGGAAGGATCCTGGAACCAAGTTTCTGATTTTTTTTTAAAAAAAGATGAAGACCAGATCCTGCTTTCACATTGAGTTTGACTTTTATAACATAATTTTACATTGAGTTTGCTTTCACATTGAGTTTGACTTTTATAACTAATTTTATAAATTTACACAAACGTTTAGTCAAAATGTTTTGGGGGAAACTCCAGAGATTTAGAAATGGTTGTGGGATTTACACAATGTTGCTATCCACTAACAACATTGCAAATTGTTAACAGAAGACTTTCCTTACAAAATGCAAAATTGAACTTCTGGGTTTCAGTAGCTGACATTGCTTAGGCATTGGCTGAAGGCAAGAACTCATTGTAAACAGCCTATTAGGCTTACCCAGGGTATCTATTGATGTATTTGTTGTACATAAGAATTGCCCATCTCCCTTACAGAAGGACTCCGAGCAGTATACAATAGAATATCAAAAGCATAAAAAACAGTATGTAAAATTTAAAAGAGGCAAAGAATGTTAAAAATTGATTAAAAAGTGCGGGGAGAGCTTTCAGAGCACCAATTAGCGTGACATTTGTGTGCTCATCTGGGCGCCCCAAGAAAAGCCCCAGAACCATGTTTTCATGCCTTTCTGGAAAGCCAGGAGAGTGCGGCCCTGCCTCACCTCCAGGATAAGTGTTCCACAGGGCAGGGACAATGGGCAGAGAAGGCTCTCTTTCCTGGACCCCTGGCAGTTGGAATTCTTTGGCTGACGAGATCCACAATTTATCTTCCCTGCCTGACTAGGTGGGATCGACTGAAGTGATGGGATAATGTTATCCTGTGAAAATTCCTTGAATATTCATTGAGAACCTAGCTTATAATGCAAAAAAAAATGCTAAAAAGAACCTATCCTTTCTATAACAAGAGAGGGACTCTGGGAAAGAATCTTAGTAACCTAAGGAGAAGCCTTTAAATGTGGTGATATTGTGCCACTAGTGAACATGAGGAATGAAAATAGACTCTTCCACAGTGGCTAAGGTTCTGCAAAGCTGTATTTTTTTTCTATGCTCCTAATGTCTCCTCTTGAAGGGAGTTCTTAGTCTCACCAGTCCTGGAACTGTTACACAATAGTTCCTTCACAGTGAGTTTTATAAATAGTTCTTCCCTCCTCCTGTCCTAGGCACAGAGACCTGACAGGAAATGGCATCTGCCTTCTATCTCTCTGTCACCGCTATCATACCGCTATCAGGGTAAAGAATTTGAAAATCCAGTGGCTGTTGTAAAAATGCTATTACAAGTGCTTGAAATAACTCTGATTATTTAAATCTCATTACAAATGGATTATTAGATATATCACTTCCTAACCATGTTGTCACTATTGATCTGTCTGAAATAAAATTTGGATATTTCCAAAGAAAGGCATTGCCAAACATATTACTGCATAATTTAAACACCAATCTGAAGGTTGCTTTACTTTGTTGCATAGCAAGATGATATATTTTTAAAAGGGATGATACTCCAAACTATCAGCATTTTCTCTTGTTTTTTATACGTAAATTCAGAGAAAGGTTTTTAAATTCACTTAATTTTTTTACAAAGTGATCCCAAATGGACTGACCTATAACCAGGGGTGGGCTTCAAAAATTTTAGCAACGGTTCTCTACCCAGTTGCTGGCTGGGCGTGGCCATGGTAGGCGTTGCCAAGTCGGCCTCCTGCATTTTTGGCCTCCCCGGACTCCAGAGATTTTCCTCGAGCCTCCGGGAGGGTGAAAATAGCCTTCCCGGGCTCTGGAGGCTCTCTGGAAGCCGGAAACAGGCCCATTTCCGACCTTCCTGAACTTCCAAGAGGCCCGTTTTTTGCCTTCCCCGAGCCTCCATGTGCGCCCTGCGCTTAAGGTGCAATCCAAAACAGGCTGTGTGGGGACTCCTGAGAGGGGCAGGGTGGGGTGGGCGGAGCCAGCCAGGAGTGGGATTTGAGGGTTCTCCAAATTGCACAGAATCTTAGCTAGGGGCTCTCCCAAACTCCTGCAAATCCCCAGCAGCCCACCCCGCCTATTACCAGATATCTTTTAGCTCTGTTAGTTGCTATAGACAAGAAAAGTTAGATTAAGTATTACAGAAGCAGATTGAAAACTGGATTTTTTTCCCCTGAAAGTGTCTATTGAGTTGAGAAGAACTGGAGTTAAAAGAGAATCATTCAGGTTGAGGCACAATAATGCAATTTGTATTAAAAGACCCTTCAGTTTTCTTCTGTGTGTGTTTCTGGTCATCTTAACCGTAAATTCTTCTCTTTGTTTTCCTGCAGGTATCCTTTAGGTATCACTGTAGATTATACAATGAATGGCGTCGGACCAATCAACGAGTTATCCTTCTCATCCCAAAGTCTGTCAGCATCCCTTCTACCCAGCAATCCTTGCTGGGCCTGCATTCAGTCAAAAGGAACTCAAAAGAGACCATTGTCTAATTGTCATAATCTTTTCCACGGGCCACGAACTGCATATGGGTAGCATCATAGTTGGAAAGACACTTTTTGTAGATAAAAAGACATGACTGTTGCAATTTAAATCATGGATGCTGCAATCATATGATATTTGCTAAGCTGCCAAACATGTCTAAAATTTAGCAGATACTGTATGGAATTTTCCAACACATGTTGATAGCTGCATCACTAGGGATGCAACTCTTTTCTAATTGTGATTAAAAACTATGATGGCAAACACTGAAAAATATGTGAATTGTATTATTTCTGAGACAAGTCCAGACATCTTCTATGCTGCATTCTCCCTTCCTATATCTAGACTAATTAAAGAGAATTGGAGGCTGCTTTAAGAAGTATAATGACATGAAGAGTATGTGTGAGAGACAGAGCACATGCATACCAAACCCATTTGTCACACACACTAGGTCTAGAGACAGCTGAAAGAAAAATTCTCAGTGGAAGGCTAATGAAAAGTTTTATAGCTTAATGTCTTGAGAAAAAAAATTGAAGGCTTTGTAATTACCTATTAAGCACAATCCCAAAATAAATGGGGCTCTGATATTTATGTAGTATATTTCCTCGTCCCCACCTATATACCTTCTGTATATTGGAACTGCTACTCTCAGATTAACATCCTGAATGTATAACATCAGGAATGAATCAAATTGGGAAAGTCTATTCTATACTCTCCCAGACTCAATAGTGGTAACATTTCTTTTTTGTTTGTTTTTATTTTATTTTTGTGCTTTTGAGTCACTTTTTTCTCTTGACATCTGGACTGGCAAGGGTTCTTTAGTATTAGTAAATATAGGTCAGCCCATACACATGTGGATCTCCTTTTATGTGTAAGAGTATCTTGACTGCTATGATTAGTATATTCTCTTGCCCAGTTACAGATATTTTTATATTTACTTACTTACTTACTTACTTATTTATTTATTTATTTCAAGATTAAAAACATTTGCTTGTTCACATTTTCATCACAATATTAACCTTTGCAATGAGAAGTGGGGAGGAAAGTTCCCAAAGCCTCTGCCAAACTGCAGAGGGGAGATGAGCAGGATCTGCCAAAATCTTCCCGAAGCCATTTGAAATATTCTTAGTGGGTTTTTTTTACCTTCAGAATTTTCACCTTCCAGGGACCAGTTTCACAACAATCTGTAATGGTGAAGACTTGCAATCATAACTAGACTAGCGCTGCTGTATCTCTGCTGCAAAACAAGATGTCTGAAAAAAGCATCATTTCAGAAAGCAATTTTCTCAAGCAGAGAGGAAAAAGAAACAGTGTATTGTGGAGAAATGATTGATTGAAATGGCAAGGAATTAAGTTGCATCACAACAATGTTCTCTAAATTTAATTCCTAAATTTATTTTGTAAGGGGGACTTTTGCACAGATAATAAAGGACTGGCTCATTAGACATGTTCTAAGAAACTTGGACTTGCCTTGCATTACAATGAGCAAAACTACAGCTTTGCTGGATTTGCAACTTGACAGATAAGTTTGGATGGAAACATCTAAGTCTTAACTTCTTTGTGCATACCAGACTAAGACCTCTTTGTTAAAAATGTTTACAACCGGCTTATAATCGTAGCCAATTCCAATTTGGAATCTGAATGTTAAATTCTTCATTTCTTGGGTGGCACGTCTTGGCATGACTGCCTTTCCCAAAGCATGAGACAAAGGCATCATTTCGATCCATTATTTTTAGAATTAGGCTATCAAATGGACTTTCCTTACATCAACAAATGTTCCTAGCATGTAGAATTTTTACTAATTAAAATACACTGCTGAATCGTATTTCAGTAGAGGAAATTTCAACATTTGCCTCTTATTTCCTATGTTATGGGGGCAGGGGGAAATGAAGAAGATGTGTATTAAAGCAAATTGCAAAGACTTAACATGGATTGAACAACTGTTCTTTGTTAAGTAGCAGTATTGAGTCCCACCACAAGCAGATTCCAGTCTACAGCTACTTCTGGATATGATCGCAGCCATCACACAACACCAGGTGCAATCTACCAGGATGCATTACAAACTATGAAAAACTCCACACACCCCTCACCCTTGGAAAATAAGCACACCCACACACCCAAGGCACATACGCATAACTTTTATGCTTTAAATTGACATGAGATGGTTTTGCAGGGCTTGGTGATGGAAAAAGAAGATGGAAAAAGAAGAACTTTCTGTTGCTGGTAATGTAAAAAAAAAACAGCCTCTGTCTTCATCTGTTCAGTTGCATCTGATTTTTTAGAGACCATATAGCTTAGTAAAATTAAATGAGCAAAAAGGAGTGGTTTTGCCTAGCGGTGTTAGACTAGGAGGCAGGACAGTCCAAATTTAATAATGTTATTGTGTTGTCATTTCTTTGGGGGGGGGGGGGGGTCAACTACCATGCTTAACTGCCAGCTGCCTTTCTGAGCCAACTAGTCCATTTTTTTTCTTTAGCATTTCTTCTCTTTAGTGCCCAGCAGTGAACACATACTGCAAGTCTTGGAGGTCTCACTGGAACAGACTTAACGGTATGTATTGGATGGGGTGCAGGAGAAAGAAAACCAACGAAAGTTCCTTAATGCAAGAAATCTCTTCATCTCTTTGATTTTTATCCAAGCTATTTCAATGATTTTTGAATATGTACAAATCATGAATATTAAGCTGCATACATGACTGCCATGTATTAATTTCTTTTAAAAATGTGTATTTATTTTTTGTAAAACAAAAAAAGGAAAGAATGAACAAGAAAAGGAGAAAAGAAAGAATTGTTTCAGAAATTAATAATTAGACAAAGCAATTATTGTGGAGTTAGTGCTCGGTATATTGATGATGAGAATTTAGCCTTATAAACAAAGTATATAATTTTTACATTACAAGAAAAGAGTTGAATCTCTCAGCTAAATGATGTAATCATTGTTAGGGTTAGGAAAGAAAACTGCTATAAAAAATTACAGATAAATATTTAGTTTCTAATTTCCATTTTGCTGTATAATACGTAACCCTTTAAACTAGAGCTATTGAATCAATTGTAAGAACTCACATTTAGCTAAACCTACACTTTTTTCTTATTAGAATAACCTCCCTTTAACTCAAAGCTCCTCAAAATGATCAAAATGTCCCACCTGACCAATTCATGTCTCTCCCATAAATTGTAAGTCAATATAGGTTCATTGAACAGAGCTATGGAAGTTGATGCAAAAATAACATTATATCTTTACATTTTTATTTTATTCATTGTTCCAGTGATGATTGAAGTTTGGGGAAACTATCTAATGCAGTTTGCAATACAGGTAGTCCTGAACTTAAAACAGTTTGCTTAGTGACTATTCAAAATTACAATGGCACAGAAAAAAGTGACTTACGACCATTTTTCACACTTAAGACCATTGCAGCATACCCATGGTCCCATGATCTACATTCAGATGCATGACACCTTACTCACATCACGTTTACAGTGTCCCAGGTTCATGCAATCCCCTTTTGCAACCTTCTGCCAAGCAAAGTCAACGGGGAAGCCAGATTCATTTAACATCTGTGTTACTAAATTAACAACTGCAGTGATTCACTTAACAAATGTAGCAAGAAAAGTTGTAAAATGGGGGGGAAACTCGCTTAACAAATTTCTCACTTAGCAACAACAACTTTGGGCTCAATTGTGGTCGTACATTGAGGACTACCTGTACATCTGGAGAGCCAAGTTGGAGAAGGATGCTTTAGAACTGTGTTTTTCAAACTTGGCAACTTTAGGATGTGTGGACTTCAGCTTCCAGAATTCCCTAACCAGCTGTCATGCCCTTGGTAGAGTCGGATTCTGAGGGAGAGGAGGAACAGCGGAGAGGGAGTGGAGGTGTGGCTCCAGAGGTTGTGGAGGAGGCTGGGGAAGGGCAGAGGCCGATTGGGCAGTAAGAGGAAGAACCAGGGCCATCCCCTCTTCATCCTAGGACATGCAGGGAGGAACGGAGAAGGAAACAACTTGGCTTATGAGAGAGGAAGCGGCCATGATCCCCCTCATTAGTTGCAACTGGGAAGAATAGTATATAAGAAAGACGGTTACAACACAGTGTTGCCAGAAGCAAAGCATGTTTTATTTTGGGCTGAAGTTATCTTGGTTGGCGTCCTTCCAACAGACTGTGCCTTGTTATCTCCTTGAAGTTGGTAATTACTTATCCTGGTCCATTGTGGAATTTCCTTCATTGTAGTTTGTTTTGGGTTTTTTATTTCACGTCTATCTGCTCATTTAAGTTCGGACTGTATTGCTTTCTTTTAAAGACTATTTTTAAGTAAGTTTGATCTCCAACTGAGAATTATTGAACAGTGGGGCCAAGTTGGAGGCATTAAAGGACATTTATTTATGTTTTGGATTTTGTCACGTTTGTGTTACACTCCAGGTCATCACACCAGCATGCTGGAAATAGAAGTACACAGATCTTTAGAATGCCAAGTTTGAAATATTCTGCTTTAGAACTTAGAAGGATGTACCTTTGCACAAAGTGGTATTTGTTTCAGAGGCAGTCAACCAACCAGAGAAGCAGCAGCAGCTTTCTGCCCCTTTCTCTTCTAGAGAGAACATCCTTTAGATTAGAACTCAGGACCCTGACATAGAAGGCTAGACTGTAGGATCTGAAGTGTTCATCAGAATGACAAAAACTATGTCGTGCCATTGTAGGAAATGCACATGCAAAAGGGATGAATGGCACTTAACTTGTGCTACTACCATAGTTTTCATCATTGGTTTCCCCACCTCTCCTACAGACCTGGGTGCATAAGGATTGGGCTTCTGCAGCTCTTCTCCAGCAGGGCCAGCTAACGTCCAGATCCACAGCGATAATGTGGCAAAAGCAAATCTGGACCATTAATACTGGAGCTACAAGCAGGCAGTTTTCCATCTGCAAGTCGTCTCAGCTTTACTCACCTTTCTGTAGAAGCCAAGAGGGCATCTTGCTCCCTTGCCATGATTTCCTCACACCCTTCTGTTCTGAAACCAAGGTGCCAAATCGCTCTTCCACAGAAATACAGCCCTCTCCCCTCTGCTCCATGGACTCAGGGGGAAAAAACAAGGAGGGAATAGATCATGCAGATCATTATCCCATTGTTTTCAAGATGCATACAAATCAATCTGTAAAACTTGCTCCATATTTTTCCCCAGTGTTAGTTTACTGGATTTTCCTCCTCTCCTTTTTGAATGTAGGGGTTGCTTGCTTCTTTCTGGTCAACCGACATTTCTCTTAGATTTTTCAAATATAATGCACACTGTGAAGGTTCAGCCACATCACCATGTTGTTTCTTTAACTCTGGGAAGTAATTCATCTGGTCTTGAAAATTTAAACTCAGAATGCAGTGGTGTTTGCATATGTGTCAATCTCAAAATACAGGCCTATTCTTCATCCTGCTCTTAACAACTACAACACATAAGTTTTGTTTGAGACATGTTAGAACAGGTTTGCCAGGATGACAGCTGCACAATGTAGCATTTGAGACTGAGCACTACTTAAAACTCTTCAAATACTAAAGTAAAAATATAAAAAAGAAATTCTGATGATCAATGGAGCTGGAGATGAGAGGAAAAAATGTAAAATAAATATATATGTGGCATTATTGTCCTTAGTTTCTCATGTGAAAAAAAAAAATCCCAGTTGCTTTGATTTGTTATCCAAAGAACTCCGAATCACAAGAAGAGAGATACTTTTTAAAAAGCAAATAAGCCTTTGAAATCTCTTTGAATATTAGTAGCTCGGGCTAGAGCTCAAATCAACAACATAGCAATAAACTTTTTCCTGGAGAACTGATTCTCTGTGCAATACCACATTCTTGCTCTCCAGAATTAAGCCTACATATTCCAAGCATTTCACAATGTGCTATTAAAAGTCTTAGGCAAGAAATAGGTTACACTTCACAATTATGAAGCAAAAAACAACATCTGGAACATTTGTTAAATGGTAGTTACTCATGTGCACCCAAATGTTATTTGGACTTCAATGTCACTTCAATGCCAATCAATGTTTGATTCAACATTATGATAGAGGGAGGGATTAGTACATCACAAGGGCAAATTATTTACTTATATATCAAAATAGCATTGGAGTTAGAGATACACAAAGTTAGTTTCAAGAAGATCCCTTAGCAATATTTACTACAGTGTGTATGAATAATCATTTGTAATGCATTAAAACCCTTTAAGTTTAGCTTTTTGAAAGAATGTATTTCTTATTAGCTTTGGAAAGAAAAGCTCTACTTTCCAATATATGTATCTCTCCTCTTCCACAGTTTATATTAAAGAGTTTCATTCTATCGCACCTTTTAACTAAAGTAGTTTTCATTTATCACTTGATAAATCATTTTTGTTATCATTTGAGAAATCATTTTTACTGTTATCATTTGAGAAATCATTTTTAAATAGGAGATGCACAATGTCAAGATAAATCCATTTCTTGCACTTCTAAAGTGTTTTTCTGAAGTAGACAGCTTAAAAGCAATTAAAGAAAATGACTGTACTTCTTTCAAACTTTTCCTATTCATTATTAAAATGCAGGCCAAGCTAACTCTGATGCGAAAAGAAACAGGTAGGCTAACAGGCTTTATGGCCTAAGAGTATTACAGCAGAAATGGGGTTATTTACAGATTTGGAAAAAAAATTGCTGTTTATTAATATTTCCAGATAAAATAATTGGAAATACGTAAGAAAATAAAAGCAACAAAATATCATACAAGTGGGTATGAAAAAAAATACTGAAAAAGAGTAAGAATGGAGAAATATATCTCATAGCATCTTTAAGGGGAAAGAATCAGCATAAAGAATGTAGTATAAAAAAGGCAAAGAATGGTTAAGATTTAAAAGGAAAGCAAATGAGTTTGATAGAAATAATTATTTTGAAAATCGATGAAGAAAGCTAAACAAGTTTTCAACAGAGTGTAATTAAAAATAAAACTGGTGAAATTATGTGGGTTCAAACTGAACTAAGAGAATGCTAGAAGGACCATGTAAGACAATCGTATGGGAATGATAGTGATACATTGAATAGTGGTACTGAAATGAATACAGCTGTTAGTATTGAACAGAAATGGATGAAAGGAAGCCATGTGTACAATGAGAACATTGAAAGATGGAAGTGTGGATGGTGTAATTGGAGAAATGTTGCTGTGTCCTTTGATTAGGCTGCATTCTCTATTTGTGCAGACTGCATCTCTATTTGACAATTGGAAGAATATTGCTTCCGCAGTATTGAGAAAAAGGTAGCAGGAGTCGTCATCATCATCTTTTAATGACCCCATAATCCCTTGCGGGGTGGAGTCTGGGCAACCGAATGAAGCTGAGTGATTACTGATCAGATGCTTTTCCTGTTGCCAATAAAAAGATAGCAGGAGTGAATGCAAAACTTAAGGGAGAATTTGTTAAAGATGGCTGGGAAGATTTGGCAGCTTTGATTGAAAGGCATTGTGACCATGAGCAAAAATTGACAAGTGGACTATTAACTTTACCCTGGGCAATCAAGGAGATTCATACCACGTTTTTGATCTTCAGCAGTTAAGCACCACTGTACATTCAGATTTCTTTTCAGTTCCTTTCTGATAGACATTCGGACCTAGTTCCTGTACCCTACTCTAATGAAATCTAAAGACATCCGTATGCTTTTTAAAATTCTCCCTGTGCTAATTTTTGCATTCCTTGGGCCAGATCTCTTTTTCTCATTTACTTTTTAGCAGTAGGCAGATGAATGACATTTCCTAAGTAAAGAACTAGGGACCACTGCAGTGCCTTCTCATGACACCCAGATAGACTCATACAATTTATGTAAAATCTGCTAAATTTGTATAGTACAGTACAGGTTTGAGACATTAATTTTTACACAAGTGTGCCCTGCCTGAATCTGGACAGATACCAATTCTTTATAATAAAGCATGATACTGCTTTCACTGAACTATTTGGCATTTTAAACTTTAATGCACACATATCCATGACTGCCAAGACATTTAATGCATTTTTCTGCTTCTTTCACACTGCACCAACAAGGTTCCCATTTTTTCTTCCACTTCAGCAGGCTTAGGATGTGAAGAGTTACCCATGCAAATATTTAATGTCTGTACAGCAAAAAGCAGATTATTGGATACTCACCTTGGCAGGGGTTCATTTGTTGCTCTGGATTCCACATTTAAACCTTTCTCTCATAAAATCAGAGAAAAACAAAAGCCTAATAAGTCCCTTTGTTTCAGTGTACCTTTCAATCTAGAAACGATTTCAAATTGCATTAAGAAGTAATTCATACTCTAAGCGGTTCAGATGCTTCAAATTGTCTTATCTCTTAATGTTTGAGCGATGAACTTTATGCAGAACACCATAAATCTAGCATTTTATCAGCAACAGAAAGTGAAAAGTAAGGAGTGGCATTTGCCCTCCTTGCTGTGTTGAAAAGATAGGCTGACAGTAAAAAAAAAAACTAAGAGCTCTCCAGATCCTAACATGCCACCAGTTCTGCCTCCATAATATCCAATGTCAAAACCAGCTAGGCCTGAGGCCTGCGAAGGCTGAGATAGACAGATCAAACACAATATTTGATCCTACCCATTGCTGTTCTGAGAGTGATATCTGAAGAATCTGTTTAATAACTCCATTTTTAAAAGGACATTTCTACAGTATCATTTCAGAATAGCTTATTACCAAATTGCCCCAAATTGTTTTTCTGTGTTGGATTGTCAGGGTACATGTAAACAAAAGTAAGTCCTATTTCCTCCAAAAGTTGTCCTTTCCCTCTTGTGGGTGAGACTGTCCACCCATAAAGTGTAATCTTAAATACCATTAAAACAAGTCATATTAACTAGAGAGGCTAGAAGTTGTAGTTCAAACTCTTGAAGGCCTCTGAATTTCCATTGTTAAAATCCTAAATTTCCCATGTTGTGTATAAAAAGTCAAATACTTGTTTTAGATCTTTTAGATTATCTAATTAAGACTACCTACAATTACAGAGACTCCACTATATAACAAGGAGAATCCAGGTTGCTGGCATGGATGATTGATTGCTCAAATATTAGGAAATTATTCTCTTATAAAGCATCTTTCATGTTTATCAGAGTGAGCAAATGATCTTTTGTTCACAGCCTACAACTATAAGCACCACCTTGACATTTTTGTTAAGAATACCTATGCTGTGTTCATGAACTGAACTGACCTGTGCCCTATAATTCTGTTCAGGAGAAACAAAATGTTTAAAAGAAATGATTACATCCATTAGCATTTTAAAAATGAACTAATTATCCCAGAATAATGTATTTGTTTTATTTTCATAACTGCTGCAAAATCAAATCCTCAATACTGTAGTCATGTATACTTTTCTAATTTTTTCATCCTGAATTCAACACTCCCATCAGAATAGCTGTTAACTCGAGTCCCAGTCCTGTATGGATTTTCCCCATTATGGATTGCATCCTCTCTCAAATCTTTAACTTTATATTTTCAGGCTGTGGAAATGACTCCCCCATGTTGTACTCCTTTCCGCCTGGAAGCGCAGTCTTTGTCAGGCATTGGATTGGACCAGATCAGGCAAAGCATCCAAAAACTGGGGACTCTCCTTCCACAGCCATTTTGCTTGCTGCTATGACCCCTACAATAGTTTTAATCTATCCCAAGTGCTACCGGACAACCTGGTCAGGGTTAAGTTCTATTACTTAATGCCACCTTCTGCTTCTACTTCTCCCAAGGCAGCTAGCTGTTCCAGGGCTTCTTCCTGGAAAGGGTATTGTGCTGTGTTATGGAGCTGGTCCTCCATGTCCACTGCAGGCAGTCCAAGCAATGCACACTGCTCAAAAAAAATAAAGGGAACACAAAAATAAGACACCCTAGATCTGAATGAATGAAATATTCTCATTAAATACTTTGTTCATTACATAGTTGAATGTGTTGACAACAAAATCACACAAAAATTATCAATGGAAATCAAATTTAGCAACCCATGGAGGTCTGGATTTGGAGTTACACTCAAAATTAAAGTGGAAAAAAACACTACAGGCTGATGCAACTTTGATGTAATGTCCTTAAAACAAGTCAAAATGAGGCTCAGTAGTGTGTGTGGCCTCCACGTGCCTGTATGACCTCCCTACAACGCCTGGGCATGCTCCTGATGAGGTGGCGGATGGTCTCCTGAGGGATCTCCTCCCACACCTGGACTAAAGCACCCCCCAATTCCTGGACAGTCTGTGGTGCAACGTGGCATTGGTGGATGGAGCGAGACATGATGTTCCAGATGTGCTCAATTGGATTCAGGTCTGGGGAACGGGTGGGCCAGTCCATAACATCAATGCCTTCGTCTTGCAGGAACTGCTGACACACTCCAGCCACATGAGGTCCAGCATTGTCTTGCATTAGGAGGAACCCAGGGCCAACCGCACCAGCATATGGTCTCACAAGGGGTCTGAGGATCTCATCTCGGTACCTAATGGCAGTCAGGCTACCTCTGGCGAGCACATGGAGGGCTGTGCGGCCCCCTAAAGAAATGCCACCCCACACCATTACTGACCCACTGCCAAAGTAGTCATGCTGGAGGATGTTGCAGGCAGCAGAAAGTTCTCCACAGCATCTGCAGACCCTGTCACGTCTGTCACATGTGCTCAGTGTGAACCTGCTTTCATCTGTGAAGAGCACAGGGCACCAGTGGCGAATTTGCCAATCTTGGTGTTCTCTGGCAAATGCCAAATGTCCTGCACAGTGTTGGGCTGTAAGCACAACTCCCACCTGTGGACATCGGGCCCTCATACCATCCTCATGAAGTCTGTTTCTGACCGTTTGAGCAGCCACATGCACATTTGTGGTCCGTTGGAGGTCATTTTGCAGTGCTCTGGCAGTGCTTCTCCTGTCCCTTCTTGCACAAAGGTGGAGGTAGCGGTCCTGATGCTGGGTTGTTGCCCTCCTACGGCCTCCTCCATGTCTCCTGATGTACTGGCCTGTTTCCTGGTAGCGCCTCCATGCTCTGGACACTACGCTGACAGACACAGCAAACCTTCTTGCCACAGCTCGCATTGATGCGCCATCCTGGATGAGCTGTACTACCTGAGCCACTTGTGTGGGTTGTAGACTCCGTCTCATGCTACCACTAGAGTGAAAGCCCCGCCAGCATTCAAGTGACCAAACCATCAGCCAGAAAGCATAGGAACTGAGAAGTGGTCTGTGGTCACCACCTGCAGAACCACTCCTTTATTGGGGATGTCTTGCTAATTGCCTATGCTTTCCACCTGTTGTCTATTCCATTTGCACAACAGCATGTGAAATTGATTGTCAATCAGTGTTGCTACCTAAGTGGACAGTTTGATTTCACAGAAGTGTGATTGACTTGGAGTTACATTGTGTTGTTTAAGTGTTCCCTTTATTTTTTTGAGCAGTGTATTTCCTCTGCTTGCAAATTATATCCTGCCTTTCATTCAGCTAAAGGTTGCATACGCTTCCTCCTCCTGTTTGTTCCCACAACAAGACATCTCTTGCTGATAAGCCAGGCCTGGAGAAGGTCTGGATTTGTAGCACCAGGACCCAGACTAATGATCCGAGGAAGTCAAGAAAACAACCAACCTTGGAAGAGAGGAAAAAGCAAGCCAAGGCAATTGATTCTGGCCAAGATACTTTGGGCTACACTCGCTGATCTCACTGATGCATGTGTTTGAAGCTCATAGAAAGGCTTTCAGAGCCCACAAGTAGTGACAGCAATCCAGCTTTAGCCTTTGTATATCCATAATTCCTAGCAAATTTCTGGCAAGTTCCTGCTGCAGACAAGCTACATTTCAGCTTATCCTTAATTCTGTTACAGCCTGACACATAATCCGCTTATTATTTTAGGTGGCCATAGCCTCACACTATTTGAGAACTCCTGGCTTAATTCCTTGAAGGATCCTGGCTGCTAGTAAGGCAATCAATAAATTCCCAGCCCATTTTGAACATTCTGTATAAGCCAAGGATTTAATAAAATGAAAATACTCTGCTCCTTCCAAACTCTGTAGACCTAAATTCACCGCATTTTGCTTGATTAGAAGTGCAATCAAAATGTTTCACCTCAGAAGTCAAGTGTGCTAAATTCAACATAGATTCTAGTTGGCAATGGATTCTTAATTCTATTAGGCTATCAGAGCTTAGTAGGAAAAATTTTGGAATTGTAAATTAGTCTTTTCCAGAACTATTCAGCTTAATAGCTAATGTTAAAAATAAAATGTCCACTAAATATTTTATTCATTAAAAATACATCAGAAACTAGTTTTCTGATCAGCTTTTTTAAATGGTAAATGTACTATTTGCATTCTTTCCAAATGTTTCTTGTCTGTGACTACTTACATAATGAGCATTTCTTCTCATTTGCCCTTTATCTACTTCCTTGGATTTGAAATAGCACTGATAAGCCCCAAGCAAGAGCAAACTCAAATGTTGGTTTCCCCCCTCCCCCCTCTGAATCTTCAGTGAGTACTCTAATAGCAAGACTTCCATCTTGTGGCTGATTATAGTATTGTAACATGATAACCACAACAGAATATTTGGCATTTGCAACTCTTTAATTGTGCTTAAAACTGTTTTTTATCTCTGGATGATACTTTAATGTCCTGTTTGGAAAAAATAAAGGCTATAAAGCTGAACATCCTTTTTCAAGTTCTGGAGGTAAACACAAGTAATTCTTCAATTCTGACAGAGAAACGTCTCTAGAATCCCTTCCCACATTTTTTCCCTCAGGCCTCTTTCCCACTTTTAAAAATTACAAAAGTCCCCCAAAGACTTGTTTGCATGGGTTATGATTTATCAATATTTTATACATTATTAAAATTGATACATCTGCTTCTACTTCTCACAACTTTTTGAAGGGCTTTTAATATTGCATTATTTTTAACCTTAAGGTAGCAATTTTGATTTTGCAGACCCCTGAGGTGGTCTTAGGGAATGTCCAGGAATCCTTAGACCACACTTTTGAAAAACATTGCATAAGAAAAGTTGCATCTGCAACTTGATTTCACTTTCTTTCGCATATAATAGTTTTGTTGGTTCTTTTAAAAATGTTAATTTGAATATGATTTTTCTCTCACAAACGTTAAATACACGAACACACAGACATTACAGCACGGGGGTCAAACTCGCAACAAGACGTATTGTGACTTTTTTCCTTTGCTAAACCAGGAATGGGCATGGCCAGTGCGTGACACATTTGGCCCATGAGTTTGAGGAGTCTGACACCCCTGGCTACAGTCAAGTCACTATCATTTTCCCAGTTTCAAAACCCAACCAAAGGACGTAAGATTCAAACCTCTCCATAGGGTTGTTTTCTACTCATCAAGAAAAACCACAATCTACAACTGCCTATATTTTATATTTTTTCATATTTCTTATGAACTGTCTGAGAAAAATAACCATTAATAGAATTTAATAGAAATACTTCCAACAACTAGGAAGGAGATCCTGTACCTGTAAAGAATTCTGATAGTACAGTAGCAATCCTGAAGCATGATCACAAAACTGTAAGATTAATACATTCTGTTTTTTTTTTTTAAAAAAAATACTAAACACGAGATGTAATTTTTAAATATTCTTAATATGGGAACAGAGCTGTGTAAGAGGTTGTCAGAATCTGGGTGACCATTCACAGGCTTCCAGTGGAGGAGGACATTACCTACTGTGCAAGCCTGCCTTATATAAGGATACACGGTCATATGATCTTTCTACCCTCTTGGAGAAAGACAGAGCGGTGCCATTTTCACTGATCTGCATTGTAAGCATCACTCTCTCCCTTGCAAGCAAGCCTATTTAACTTTCCATTAATACTACTCCTGATTAAACCCTCCCATCCAGCCAAAGAAAAATTTTTTTTTTTCTTATGGGTTGCATGAGTAAAATGACAAATACTTTATAAATCTAAAACCACCAATTCATTTAAGATACCCAGGTATTAAACAAACAATTTCTTCACCAACAAACATTGATGATTCTGTATTTTCTTTTTACTAAAAATTCAACTTTTTTCCAAAGTATTGCATGCAAGCCTTCTTAAGATAGCTTTTATTTTGTTAATATGACATGAAAAAGTATGCAAGTTACACTAGAATTTAAAAACACACATCACACATTAACATAAGCCCATTTCCTGATTAAATTGCTAAGTAAAACTAGTCAAATTGTTTTATAGAGTCCTTCATCCTATTTATGATGTAACTAATAGACAACAATATTCTTTACAAATATTTTGAGTAAAATTTGTGTAGCTTGATTGCTAAAATACAAAAGTTTTCCATACAAAAGTTTGTTGAAAGCACTTTCCTCTCCCTTCCAAAAAGCATGTAAGAATGTAAAAAGATAAAGAGTAGATGGCTAGACTAACAACCAAACCCCACACAAGTATTTTTTTAACAAGAATATTAAAAAGGGACCACCGTAAAAATGAGGGTTGTTTTTTGAAAAAACAGTACATAGTTCAGTGTCAATATTTCACATTTCAAAAAGCTATATATATGATTTGACATACAAAAACCTCCATCTCTGGGAGAAAGGAAATTAAGGCCAGACACAGCTTTAAAATTCACAAAAGGAAATACAAAAATATGTTGTGCTTCCAAGAAGGTTCTCCTCTGCAGGTAGGGATAAACATAACTGAGGACTAGATGACTGGCGTTTACATGATTGCACAGCTTCTGTTGGCTCCTCGTGGGTCTCCCTATTTTAAATATTATAAAATGTTAAGACTGTGATATATAAAACTGTTAAAGTTTGGTATACATTAAAGATAATGAATAATCTGCCTATTTTCCCAAATTATAATAGTATAAATAATAAGCATATTATCTGAATCTTATTACCAATGCATTTTAAGTTGTCATAGGAGCAAAACATGGAACAATTCAAGTATATTAAAATTATTTGCATGAAGCAGTCGTAATATAAATTCTGTTTGACAGCTCTTATTGCAAGAGGCATATCTCCTCTATAGCTGAACAACACTGTTGCATATACAATATTAAAAACATATGGACTACTACTTCCTTCGAAATCTTGAGCAAGTTTTCATATGCAAAAGCTGAAATTACAACTAAACTCTACATTGTTGCTAGAAACTATCTTTTTAATGCGGAGTTGCACCATAGATGGAACAGTTTTGAGTGTCTTTGTCTAGAATGAAGCACACATTTTGTCCAGACATGGGCCTGAAATGTAGAGTGCTCCAGGCATAACAATGTTGGAATGACTGGGAAAAACAAGCGAGGCCACTTTATTATATCCAAGGAAACACAAGGAAATGGAAGGCACTGTTAAGGGGGAAATGATTGGACATGCTATTCTTT